>NC_068915.1:109425277-109756388 GCF_023091745.1 Budorcas taxicolor | reverse complement strand
CTCCATGGACAGAGGAGCCTGGTGGGCTATAATCTATGGGGTCGCAAAAGAGTAGGACACCACTTAGTGATTAAACAACCAAAGAGCAGAGGGCAAGATTCCTTGGATGAGGGTGACATGAAACCGAGAGATTGGAGTGTTATACCTAGACATGAAAAGCCATCTAAAATTGGGTTCCCATGTCACCCCCAAATATTAATATGTCCCTCTTGCAGTTTTCTCCATCTCAGTGAATGCCGTCTCCAAACTTCTCCTTATTCCATGGACCAAACCTTGGAGCATAGATTTTTTGTTTTTAACTTCATGCCCCATGTTTAATTAATTCTCATGGCTCTATCTTAAAAATATACACAGACTCCAATCACTATCACCTGAATTATCTGTCTCCCAAATTATGACATTAACTTGCCAACTGGTCTGTTATCTTGTAATTGCAACATGGTGGTTGGAGTAAACATTTACAAATATAAGACTGATCATGTAAGTCCTCTGCTCAAAACCCAACAGTGGCTTTCAGTTCAGTTCAGTTCAGTCACTCAGTCATGTCCGACTCTTTGTGACCCCATGAATTGCAGCACACCAGGCCTCCCTGTCCATCACCAACTCCTGGAGTTCACCCAAACTCATGTCCATCAAGTCAGTGATGCCATCCAGCCATCTCCTCCTTTGTCGTCCCCTTCTCTTCCTGCCCCAATCCCTCCCAGCATCAGAGTCTTTTCCAATGAGTCAACTCTTCGCATGAGGTGGCCAAAGTACTGGAGTTTCAGCTTTAGCATCATTCCTTCCAAGGAACACCTGATCTCCTTCAGAATGGACTGGTTGGATCTCCTTGCAGTCCAAGGGACTCTCAAGAGTCTTCTCCAACACCATAGTTCAAAAGCATCAACAGTGGTTTTACATCCCGTCTAAACCAACGTCTGAATCCTTACTGATTGCATCCCTCCCTCAGCTCTCTGACCTCATTTTCTGCATCCCTTTTACTTGCTCTGTTCCAGCCACACTGGCCTTCTCACTGTTTCTTGAATGTGCCAGGAATATTCTAGACTCAAGAATTTTGTATCTGTTGTTGATTCTACACATATTTTTTTCTGTGTGCAAAGCCTTTTTCTGCACACATTTGCAGGACCTTCTCTTTCACCTGTCATCTTACTCAACTGTCACCGTCTTGGCACCTTTCTTTAATACACTATTAAAAGTCAAACCGATTTTCCTTCTCACCTCTCAACGAGCTGCCAACCCCCCTTTCAGCTTTGCTTTTCTCAGAAAAGTGTAGCATGTATGTACATATGTTTGAGAGTGTATGTATCTGTCTATCTCCTCAATAGAATGCATGCTAGGATTTTGATCTTCTTTATGTCTATTGCTATTTATTTGTCTATTTTGTGTATTCCCAATAGCCAGAGCACAAACTGGAATCAAGATTCCTGGGAGAATATCAATAACCTCAGATATGCAGACGACACCACCCTTATGGCAGAAAACAAAGGGGAACTACAGAGCTTCTTGATGAAGGTGAAAGAGGAGAGTGAGAAAGCTGGCTTAAAACTCAACATCCAAAAACCTAAGTTCATGGCATCTGGTCCCATCACTTCATGGTAAACAATGGGGAAACTGGAAACAGTAACAGACTTTATTTTCCTGGGCTCCAAAATTACTACAGATGGAGACTACAGCCATGAAATTAAAAAAAAAAAAAAAAAATCCTTGCTCCTTGGAAAAAATCTATGACAGCACTTTAAAAAGCAGAGACATTAGTTTGCTATCAAAGTTCCATATAGTCAAAGCTTCGGTTTTTCCAGTAGTCCTGTTTGGATGTGAAAGTTGGACCATAAAGAAGTCTGAGCACTGAAGAACTGATGCTTTTGATCTGTAGTATTGGAAAAGACTCTTGAGAGTCCCTTAGACTGTGAAGAGATCAAACCAGTCAATCCTAAGGAAATCAACCCTGAATATACATTGGAAGGACTGATGCTGAAGCTGAAACCCCAATACTTTGGCCACTTGATGGGAAGGGCTAACTCATGAGTAAAAACCCCGAAGTTGGGAAAGATTGAAGGCAGAGGGAGAAGGGGACAACAGAGGATGAGACGGTTGGATGGCATCACCAACTCAACGGACATGAGTTTGAGCATGGAGATGGTGAAGGATGAGGAAGTCTGGCATGCTGCAGTTCATGGGGTCTCAAACAGTCAGACATGACTGAGCTTCTGAACAAATAGCCAGAGCTGTGCCTGACACAAAAGAAGTCGTCTGTAAGTATTTATTGAGCAAGAAATATATGGTGAAAAGAATAGTGATAGAGAAGAGAGGGTACAGACATTTCTACCTTCAATGAAATAGGAGCTTGCTCAGGAGGGTGTTAGATGAGAGCCTCATAGGTGTGTTGTAGAAAGTGGAGTGGTTTGATGGCATGAATTTCAGAAGGGGCCTGAGTTTCTGAGCAACAAAAAGAGAGCAATGGAAGCAAATGAAATTTTCTATTGATACATCCCCCTTGGTTATATAGTCTGCACTAAAGGAAGGAAATGACAGGAACAGAGAAAAGAGGTTGAAGATATGGGAAGGATTTGGTTGGTGGTTGACAGGTCTACTTGGCAAGTTTCTTGCATAGTAAAATATACTCTAATTATACAATCAAAAATGCTCACTCTTGGGTATTTACTGAAGAGAAATAAAAACATATGTCCATACAAATATTTGTCTGTTTGTAGCAGCTCTATTCTTAATTAGTGAAAACTGGATATAAACCAAATGTCCATTAACTGATGAATGGAGAAACAAATTGTGGTGCATTGATTCAATAAGACAACACTCAGCAATGAAAAGGAAGATGTTATTAGTACATTCAACAACATGGAATACACCTCAAAATATGATGCTAAACAAAAGAAGCTAGATAAAAATAGACTACACATCATGTGATTCTGTTTTTATTAAATTAAAAAAAAAGCAAAGCCTTAGTGACAAATAACAGGTCTCTCGTTGCTAGGAGTCATGGGTAGAGTATGAGATTGATTTGAAAGAGACATGCAGTTACTTTCTGGAGTAACAGAAATGTTCTAAATCCTGAAGACAGCAGTAGTTACATGACTATATTTCTTTCTCAGAACTCACCTAATCTTAAACTTAATATTGGTCCATTTTATTATATTTAAATCATACTTACAACTGATTAACATAATGTAGTAAAGAATCTGCCTGCCAATGCAGGAGGCATAAGAGACATAGGTTCGACCCCTTAGTCAGGAAGATCCCCTGGAAGAGAGAATGGCAATCCACTCTAGTATTCTTGCCTGGAGAATCCCATGGACAAAGGAGCCTGGCAGTCTACAGTCCATGGGGTCACAAAGAGTCAGACTTGACTGAAACAACTTAGCACCCATGTTTTACCTCACTGTGTGTCTCCTACACTAGAACCTATAATGTCAGCTTCTTGAAGGTAATGTTTAGAGCCAGTATGCCTTGCACATCATAAATTTTAACTATTTATTGGAAGAATATGTTTCATGCTTCTGATAGCAACTTTGAACTCAAATATTTCTGTGCTTGAATTTGATCTTTGCCATCTACTGCCCATGCCAACTTAGACAACAGACACTTAATTATCTCTTAGCCTTGATGTTCTCATCTATAGTGTTGGAATTAAAAAGAGAATTTCTTAGAGTTACTATGAAAATGAAATACTACATCAGAATAATATGCTTATAGAGCTATGTGGGATGTAGAAAATGCACAAAAAGTCAAATTTTTTACTATTTTACATGACTTTGTTACATCTCCATTTCTCTGATTCATTTATGATTCTCATTGTACTTTTCTTAAGACCAGAGATTTGCATTGCCTTCTTCTTATTGCTTGAAAGTCCTAGCAAATAGCACAAATGTTTGTTGAATACGATCTGATTCTGTAACTGTTCGAGACCCATCTTTCCTCATGCCTAAGGATGTGTTTACACACTGTTGTCCTGTTCTAGGAATGTTACTGCGCTCCTCACACACATGTGCATGCATGAGCTCACACATGTAAATGATGTTTGTATTTAGTGCTGAGGTTTAAGCAACACTTCCCTAGTAAAGATATCCCTGACTTCTGAGAAGAGATTCGATTTCCTTCTTATACCCTTTCTTAGTACCCAACACTTTTCCTTCATGGCCCTCATCGAAATTTGCAATGGCATATTTGTACAATTATTTGGGTAGTGTAAACCCCATGAAGGCTGGATCCACCAGTGGGTCCATTGTTTCTCTGATAGTCCATTAACCCTTCTCAACAGGAAAAAGGAAACAGAGAGGAAGGAAGGCAGTGAGTAGGCTAAGATTGCCAGACAGGGAAGAATTTCTGTTTTTGGAGAAGGCTGGTTTATTTCACCTTATTTATTTGTTTTTCTCTAACTTATTTCATATTCAAGTACCAGATCTGAGCTGAATTCCAGGCAGTTCAACAGTAACCAGCAGGTGGAAGGAGAATATAATTCAGCTTATCCAATAAAAGAAAGAGAAACCATAGAGACCTTCCCCACAGTATCATCTGCTTCCAAGTTGTGTAAGCAAGCCATCTTAGACAACTGTTGAACTTGGGAATGGGTGCCTGGTGAGGGCCTGTGAAGTGTGCTTTCCCTCTTATTCTTTTGTTCAGAAATTTGCAGTTCTTCCTCTTTATGCCCAGGTGACAATCAAAATTCCTTAGACTGGTATTTAGAGCCTTTTCTGATAGACCCTTAATGTACTTTTCCTGCTTTCATTCACAATGTTTTCTTTCTATCTTTCCAAAGAGAACCTTGTTCCATTCCTTTGCTAGACAGGTTCAAAGTTGGGTCTCTTTTTCATATGCCTGATTCTTGAATTTCATCTCTTTTTTGAAAAATATATTCTGATTTTCATATATTGTAACAGTAAAGCTCCTTGTCATTGTTTAAGGAGCCCATCTACTAAGATGTCAGGTAGATAGCAAGAAATGAAAAAAGCTGGCTGAAATAAATGTACACCTTGATAAATGTACGTATCTTGGTTATCTCTTATGACCCACATGAAGTCATAAACTTTTAGTGCATTTTATTAATTTCATCTTTAGTCACAATATTTATGAACATGTGCTAGACAATGTGAATGATCTTAAAAGGACAATGATGAAAAATACAGTGACCGTTTTAAAGAACTATCAGCACAGCTGAGACCCAATAAACAGTGGATTACAACAAGGCATGAGATATCACCTCAAAACTGTCAGAATGGCTGCCATCAAAGAGACAAGAAATAGCAAATGTTAACAAGAATGAGGAGAAAAGGGAATCTTTGTGCACTATTTGTGGGAATGCAAATTGGTACAGCTCTATGGAAAACAATATGTTTCCTTAAAAAAAATAAAAATAGAACTACCATATTATCTAGCAGTTCCATTTCTGGGTTTTTATCTGAAGAAAACAAAAATACTACTTTGAAAAGATATATGCATCCCAATGTTCATTGCAACATTACTGATACTGATAATAGCCAAGATATGGAAGAAACTTGAGTGTCAACTAATGGGTGGATGGAGAAGGAATATATACAATATATGTCTACACACATATACAGTATATACATTATAATTTAATGTATATCCAAATGAATAGCATAATATAAAAACAGACCTATAAATACAAAGAAAAAACTAGTAGTTGCTAGAGGGGATGGACAAACAGGTGAAGGGGATTTAGAGGTACAAGTTTTCAGTTATAAAATAATTGTCATAGGAATTTAGTGTACAGCATAAGGAATATAGTCAATCATATTCTAATAACTTTTTTATCATATCTAGACTTCCACCAGGGCTTCTCTGGTAGCTCAGATAGTAAGAATCTGCCTGCAATGCAGGAGACCCTGGTTTGATTCCTGAGTCAGGAAGATCCCCTGGAGAAGGGATAGACTACCCACTCCAGTATTCCTGGGATTTCCTGATGGCTCAGATGGTAAAGGTTCCACCTGCAATGCTGGAGACCTGGGTTTGATCCCTGGGTTGGGAAGATCCCCTGGAGGAGGGCATGGCAACCCACTCTAGTATTCTGGCCTGAAGACTCCCCATGGACAGAGGAGCCTGGCAGGCTATGGGGTTGCCAAGAGTCGGACATGACTGAGTGACTGAGTGCAGCACAGACTTCTGCAGGTGATCATTTTGTAATGCATAAAAATATTGAATCACTATGTTGTAAACCTGAAAATTAATATAACATTGTAAGTCAGTTATATATTAATAAAAAAAATGGTGTGAATAGTCCTACCCTAAAGAAACTTGGTTTCCTGAGATAGCACTTCAGAGGACAGAAGGGTCAGAGAAGGTTTCCTAGAGAAGTGAAGGATTTTTTTTTAAGCTAATATTGTAGTGGTGGTGATGTTAAGAATAATAGCATGTATGCTTGTGTATGTGAGTGCTAAATCCCTTCAGTTGTGTCCAACTCTTTGCGACCCTATACACTGTAGCCCACCAGGCTCCTCTGTCCATGGATTCATCAGGCAAGAAAGCTAGAATGGGTTACCATGCCCTTCCAGGAGATCTTCCCAAACAAGGGATTGAACCTGTGTCTCCCGCATTGGCAGGCAGATTCTTTACCACTAGCGCCACCTGGAAAGCCCAAGAATAACAGCTGCTAAGTGGCTTCAGTCGTGTCCGACTCTGTGCGACCCCATAGACGGGCAGCCCACCAGGCTCCTCTGTCCCTGGGATTCTCCAGGCAAGAGCACTGGAGTGGGTTGCCATTTCCTTCTCCAATGCAGGAGAGTGAAAAGTGAAAGTGAAGTCGCTCTGTCATGTCCAACTCTTTGAGACCCCATGGACTACAGCCTACCAGGATCCTCTGCCCATGGGGTTTTCCAGGCAAGAGTACTGGAGTGGGCTGCCATTGCCTTCTCCGAAGAATAATAGCACTACCTCCTAATTAGAACACTTACTTTCCATCTTGATGGGGACTTTCCCTTTAGCCCCACTCATTCAGCCCACTTGGAGAAGAAAATGACAACCCACTCCAGTATTCTTGCTTAGAGAATCCCATGGACAGAGGATCCTGGTGGGCGGCTGTCCATAGGGTCGCACAGAGTTGGACACGACTGAAACAACTTAACATGCATGCATGTGTTGGAGAAGGAAATGGCAACCTACTCCAGTGTTCTTGCCTGGAGAATCCCAGGGACGGAGGAGCCTGGTGGGCTGCCATCTATGGGGTCACACAGAGTCGACACGACTGAAGCAACTTGGCAGCATCAGGAGCAGCATGCAGCCGACTTTATGGACAAGGAGGAATTCAGGAATGCTGAAAAGCATGTTCGAGGTAACAGAACCACACAGGAGAAGAACTAGGTGAAAATGGAAGCCTTTGATCTGTCCTTCAATGTTCATACCTGGCAGGGCTTCCAAAGGCAGGGCGACTGATATTCTAATTACCCTTTATCTCTATTTTTCCCATGTATACAGCAGGTGTATTTTACATGTGCAATGAGGGTAGACAGGTTAACATAACTAAACATCAATGTTTTCTTCACTTGACTCCCTGGGAATATTATCCAGAAGGACAAAGGTTCAACACACGGGTGATATTTAGAAGCCTTGAAGAGTAGGCGTGGATAATATGTAAGAGTTACTTTTTCCCACGTGAACCTGAGTTGGTATACAGCAGCTGATTAATAACCTTAAGAATGAAAATGTCAGACCTATCACATAAATATTAGCCAGCAGACCTCAATTTGTTTTGGATAAGGATCAACAGTTACGCATAAGACAGAAGAAAGACACCACTGACACCAAAAATCCCCTCTAAATATCACAATCTATTTAAATAAGACATTCGGAAACACAAGCAGCTTAATTAACAATCCATTATGTAAGTAACATTTGCTTATTTTAATTACTGGGAACTTCAATTAGGCTCTCTCATAGTGAAGAACACAAACCTGTTTCTCAGGTTATGGTCTTGTGGTTGATTCTTGGAAATCCTAGTCCCTAATGATGACTTGGTGCTCAGGTATAGACACCCAGGGAGGAGAATAGAACCTGACACGATGCCCATCACAACAGAGATGGGTGTTGGCTCTGAAAGCTTCAGTACAAAAATGAAATCCTGAGATCTAAACTCCAGCCTCCTTCCTCTGTGTGAAACATTTCATGCTTTTGCTTTTGTTTTCAGAGAAGTGTTTGGACTTCTTATTATGAGACTCTAGGTTATTTATGATAGGAACTTTTCTTACTTCTTTGACACATCTATTGCCACTCCTGCCTTCTGCCTCCTTATGCTTAGGCTGCAAAATTTCCTGGGTTCTCAGGGCCTTGCATGCTCTCACCTGCCTTCAGGGTTTTGCCCATGCTGATTCTGTCTGAAATTCTCTTCTTCTTTTCTTGCTAGTAATTCTACTCGCTATTCAGGACTGGGTCCAGTATCACCTGCCTGGGAAACATTCGCAAATCTCTTACTCATTTCTGCCAGCCCCAGCTATCACTCCTGGGCTGTGTCCATGGCCTCTCCTCGCAGGAACCAAAGCACTCAGTGTTTACCACTCCCAACTGTACCTTGAAGAACAAGTAACTCCTCCTGAGGAAAACAATCCTCCTTCCTAATCTGGACAGATGGATTCTCATACAGTGCTCTGTGTCTCAAGAGAGCAGGAATATAATCTACCACGGAAGTGCCCTGGGGTCCTCTCTGGCAGTCTAGTGGTTAAGAATTTGCCTTCTAATGCAAGGAGTGTGGGTTTGATTCCTAGTGGGGGAGCTAAGATCCTACATGCATCACAGCCAAAAACCAACCCCCAAAATATAGTACAGAAGCAACAGTGTAACAAATTCAATAAAGACTAAAAAGAAATTCAAGTTAATTAAAAAAATAAAAAAGAAATGCTCTGGATCAAAGAGTAAAAAAATAAATAAAATAATTAACAAATCCACTGGTCTAGTCACAGTTCAGTTCAGTTTAGTTCAGTCGCTCAGTCGTGTCCGACTCTTTGTGACCCCATGAATCGCAGCACGCCAGGCCTCCCTGTTCATCACCAACTCCCGGAGTTCACTCAGACTCACGTCCATCATGTCGGTGATGCCATCCAGCCCTCTCATCCTCTGTCGTCCCCTTCTCCTCCTGCCCCCAGTCCCTCCCAGCATCAGAGTCTTTTCCAATGAGTCAACTCTTCGCGTGAGGTGGCCAAAGTACTGGAGTTTCAGCTTTAGCATCATTCCTTCCAAGGAAATCCCAGGGTTGATCTCCTTCAGAATGGACTGGTTGGACGTCCTTGCAGTCCAAGGGACTCTCAAGAGTCTTCTTCAACACCACTGTTCATAGTTAAGGGTGGTCAATAGAACAGAAGATTCTGTACAGAGCCTGCTGTGTGCTCAACCACTCAGTGGTGTCTGACTCTTTGTGACCTCATGGACTCTAGCCCGCCAGGCTCCTCTGTCCTTGGGATTTTCCTGGCAAGAGTACTAAAGTGGGGTGCTGTCTCCTTTTCCAGAGGATCTTCCCGACCCAGGGATTGAACCCACGTCTCTTGCATCTCCTGCATTGACAGGCAGATTCTTAACCCCTGTGCCACCTGGGAAGCCCAGGGAAGCACCTGGAGCCTGGTTTCCCATAAGTCACTGAGGACCCAGGGCATAGTCTTAGGCAAGTGGCCACTGCTGTCCACAATATTCGAATGTATTGTAACGAATGGATGATAACAACTTGTAGATATCATTGCTGTTGAAAAATATCCCCCTTACTTAAGGTGGATTTAGACAGCATTGTGTTTGAGAATTGATATCAATCCACAGAAATTATGTGTTTGCCTGTTTTCTCTAATATCTTTTATTCGATGATTAAGAAGAATGAGGAGGCATTTCTGCATCTTATTCAGGAGAATATAATTTGAAGGGGCTGCAGAGTTATGATAAATGTTGAGGGTGAGCAGTTATTTTGAAATTTCTTGCTGAAACTTTGGGGTGAAAGATTCAGACTTTAGAAGATATGCTGCTGCACGTTGACTGCCTGTCCTTGAGTACCTGGGGGAGAACAAAAGGGTCAGGCACTGGCAGGACATAGATTCTGTGTCTAGACCACCCTTTGTGCAGAAAGTCTAGGAAACAGCAGTGAATGCTTTAAGAGGTTGTATTCTAACCTATGGGCTTCTCTAGAAGCTCAGTTGGCAAAGAATCTGCCTGCAATACAGGAGACCTGGGTTCAATCCCTGGGTTGGGAAGATCCCCTGGAGAAAGGAATGGCTATCCATTCTAGTATTCTTGCCTGGAGAATTCCATGGAGTCAGACATGACTGGGCGACCAACACTTTCACTTTTATTCTGAACTATAGATTGGTTAACAGTATGAGAAATGTGAACAGTTCAACTTTTTTCTGCAGTTTTCCTTTATATTATGAAGATATCCATTCATGTATTAAGCCACTGTCTTTTGGAGCCTACCAGGTGCTTAGACACAGAGAGTCTATAGACAGCAAGATGCTTTTCCTAATGGGGCTTAGAAATCTGGTAGGGTAAGACATACAATACATACAAAAGCAAAGAAATGTGCAAAGTGTGTTAAGATCATCATAATAGCTATGCAAGAAAAAAAAGCGGGTTTATTAGAGAACATCTTAAGGGATGTAGGATTAATTGGATGGTCAGTGGTGCAGGGGGACATTAGAACTGAGACATGATATAAAGGCATCAGTCACATGAAGGTCATGAAACAGTGGATTCCAGACAGAATAACAGCTAACGCATGGACCCAAAGGTGGAAACAAACTGAGCATCTTCTAGGTACTGAAAGGGCTGGTGATTTGGCTCCACATGGTAAGAGAGAGAAAGGTCAGAGAGAGATTGGCGGAGGTCAGCAAGAGCCAGATCTTGAAAACCACGGTGAAGATTTTGTGTTCTAGTTGTTACAGAAGTATGAGAGAGTTCATGCAATACAGATGTGATCTGAATAGTATTTATTAAACTTGTCCTGTTTGTTGAGGGAGAATAGGTTTTAGGGGATAGGAGGGTAAAATGTAGAATCTGAAAAATCTGTTATGAGTCTGTTTCATCAAATTACAGATCATAGTGAGTTGCTGGGATTAAGGTGATCTCACTGGTGGTAGGGCAGTGGCTGTGTTGGGGGTGTTCTGGAGGTAGACATGGCAGGATTCGCTGCTTTTGGTGGTGGTGGTGTTCAGTCACTCAGTCACGTCTGACTCTTTTCCACCTCATGCACTTCGGCAGGCCAGGCTTCCCTGTCCTTCAGCATCTCCCGGAGTTGACTCAAACTCATGTCCACGCGTCAGTGATGCCATCCAACTTATCTCATCCTCTGTCACCCTTTTCTCTTCCTGCCCTCAATCTTTCCCAGCATCAGGGTCATTTCCTATGAGTCGACTCTTCGCATCAGGTGGTTAAAGTATTGAAGCTTCGGCTTCAGCAGCAGTCCTTCCGATGAATATTCAAGGTTGATTTCCTTAAGGATGGACTGGTTTGATCTCCAGTGTGTGTTTTTATATGCTTACTTTCTGTGATTGTCACTCTTCAGTGATTTTAGATTTGTGCATGTTTCTCTCTGTGTAGTGGTCTTGCAGGAAATGCAGCAGTGTTGAGGGGGAACCTGACCTACCCCTCGTTTACTCATGGCTTAAGGCCCTCATCAGAGCGGTAACAGAGTACCAGACTGTCAAGGACCTAGAGTCTTAGATGTGAGATTGTGGCACAGATATCAAGTGCGGAGACAGTTGCCATGTGCCCACATCCAAGGAAGATATGAGACAAACCACCTCCTTACCAGATGTTGTGGAGGAAGATAACACTTCAGAGGTTTCATGGACAGAGGGATGGGAGGGAAGAGAGCTCATGTACTGAACGCTTAGCCCGAACCTGTCATCGTGTTTATTTGTCAAGTCCCTCACTGAAATACAATCCCTGTAAAGGCTGGAGCTAAGTTGTTTTCACTCTTATATCCTAGTCAGTGGTGCAGGATCTGGCACTTAATGCCCAGTCAAAGTGCCTGTCAAAGGAATGAATGGCGAAATTGTTTTTCGAAAAGGTACTGGTTTGGGACTTCCCTGGTGGTCTAGTGGTTAAGAGTCCACCTTCCAATGCAGGGGGCTTGGATGTGATCCCTGGTTGGGGACCTAAGATCCCTTATGCCTCATGGCCGAAATACTAAAATATAAAACAGAAACAATACTGTAACAGGCTCAATAAAGACTTTTAAAATGGTCTACATAAAAATGAAAAAAGAAAAGATATCCATTTGAGGATTTAGTCTTCTGCTTTTTTAAGCAAGTGCTCCAGGGGCAGAACTTGAACCAGGCTTCCTGCCTTTTTCCCAGTTTTACGTCTTGGTACTCGTGATGCTGCTTCCCATTTATCACTGCCAGACAGCTTGAACCTTCTCCCACAGAGAACTCCTCTTGCCCCTGGCCTTGCCTGGTACAATTTGTATTGGCCAGAAGGAAGGCAAGCACATCAGCATGAAATGTGAATATGCCTATTAACATTTCTCCCAGAGAATGTGGTGAGCCTTAGGAATCAGCTCAGAGGTTCAGCGGGGGCCCCTGATCAGCACATTCTTTGAGCTCCTGGAAAAGGGCAAGCACAGAATATTTACAGCCATGGAGAAAATGGCCTCATAAAAATGCATAAGGGTGTGTGCACAGAATGATGACTTGGATGAAAAAAAGCAGTGTTTACATACTGTTACACTAAAAATATTCACACCTCATCAAATTGTCAGTCTTGTTTGCTGGCAACAATGGGATTTTTCCCTCTGTAAGGCAGTAATAGCTCTCGGCAGAACACTGAGCATTATGTCTCATTAATCCTTCCCAGATCCCAGCGAGGTGGGTGGTGAGGGTTCCGTCTCCTGTTGTATCAGAGAGTAGATCAAGGTTTATTTCTTCCCCTTCACTACCCTCTCATGATAGTGGATATTTGCTAGCTCCTGTTTGAGATCTCCATTGTGCCCTTTGGGGGTGGGCCCTTCCTAAAGGCATCTGGTCTACTGCCCTGTGTGGATGGGAAGACAGAAGCCTAGAGGAGAGGAATCAACTCACCAAGACCTCTCAGCTGCTCAGTGGAAAATCCAAGACCAGTTCACTAATTTTAGTGAGAGCACAAACCTGTATAAATGCGATTAGAGGTGGAGAACTTTATATGTGCTAGCTTTTGTAATCCCTGTGATGATCTTGTAAGGCTGGTTTTGTTATTATAATCATTATTACTATTATTACAATTTTACAGATGATAACTATAAAGATCAAGGTTTATGTAGATTCTGTATGCAAACCTGAAATGTAATTTGGTGCCACACCATACATAAGACATCGTATCATAGTAGCCTCCATTTTGTTCCCACTGGACAGCCTGACTCAGCAGAGGCAAAACTGCGTTTCCTTCTTGATATAGTCTTGAAAGGGAAAGAGACAGACAAGGCTTTGGAGACAGACCTGAATTCAAATGGGACTCTCCTCCTTGCTAGACCAGTGCCCTTGGGTGAGGCAGAAGGCATACCTGTGCCTCAGTTTCTCATCTATTAAAGCAATATAGTATATGCCCATGGCATGGCAGATGAATGACCTAGCAGGAAGGAAGTGGCTGTCACCTAGAAGCATCAGTCAGTACTTGTGGATTCACTCTGCTTTTCCCCTGCAACAGCAGCTCTGCTGTTTTGTTTTTTAATGATCCTATTAGAAAACAAATCTGTATTATTTTGTATATACTTTTCGTATTTGTCTTCTGTATTATTTTATAGTCTTTACTGTATTCTATTTGTTTTTTTTTGTTTTTGTTTTTTGTTTTTTTCAGTGTCCAAGATTGTTAACATGGTTCCTGTTGATTTTTACTAGTTACCAGCCTCTACTTGCATGGATCATACTCATAAGCCTCATCTTAGAATATCATTGAGTTAGATTCTTCAAGATTCTTAGCAGTAGGAACAATACTGCTAGTCCACCGACTGCTGAATAGGTATTAAACCTCTGAGTATTGCATGGAATATTGGAAGTTAAGGCTTGGTGAGCTCAAGGGAGTTCTCACGGGTCATTTCAATACCTATGAGACCTTAGAAATGTATTTAACTTCTTTGTGCTTTCGTTTTCTCATTGGCATGGTGGGTTAAAGATGAAAAGCTTTGAGAAGATTGACATGATACATATAAAGCACTCCGGGCCTTGCATGTAGCAAGTGTTCAGTCATTACTAAAAATTAAGATCATTAGCTAAAATATTTAAATTGCCAACATTCTTTGGATCATAGAGAAAGCAAAGGAATTCCAGAAAGACATCTACTTCTGCTTCACTGACTACACTAAAGCTTTGACTGCGTGGATCACAACAAACTGTGGAAAATTTTTAAAGAGACAGTAATACCAGAACACCTTACCTGACTCCTGAGAAACATGTATGCAGGTCAAGAAGCAACAGTTAGAATCAGACCTGGAACCACTGACTGATCCAAAATTAGGGCAGGGATATGTCAAAGCTGTATATTGTTACCCTGTTTATTTAACTTCTATGCAGAGTGCATCATGTGAAATGCCTGGCTGGATGAATCACAAGCTAGAGTCAGGATTGCCAGGAGAAATATTAACAACCTCAGATATGCAGATGATACCATTTTAATAGAAAATGAAGAAGAACTAAGAGTTTCTTGAGGGTGAAAGAGGAAAGTGAAAAACTTGGCTTAAAACTCAACAGTCAAAACCTAAGATCATGATATTCAGTCCCAACACTTTATGGCAAATAGAAGGGAAAAAAGTAGAAACAGTGATAAATTTTCTTTTCTTGGGCTCCAAAATCAGAGTACATGGTGATTGCAGCCATGAAATTAAAAGACACTTGCTCCTTGGAAGAAAAGCTATGACAAACACAGACACCATATTAAACAGTAGAGACATCACTATGCCAACATAGGTCCATCTAGTCAAAGCTATGGTTTTTCCAGTAGTCATGTATGGATGTGAGAGTTGGACTGAAAGGAAGGCTGAACACTGAAGAATTGATGCTCTCAAACTGTGATGCTGGAGAAAAACCTTGAGTATCCTCTGGACTGCAAGGAGATCAAACCAGTCAATTCTAAAGGAAATCAACCCAGAATATTCACTGGAAGGATGTTGAAGCTGAAGCTCTAATACTTTGGCCACCTGATGCAAAAATGCTCTTTGCTTCAGGTGGCCAAAGTATTAGTATCTCAGATCCTAATGCTGGGAAAGATTGAAGGCAAAAGGAGAAGGGAGTGGCAGAGGATGAGATGATTAGATAGCATCACCAACTCAATGGACATGAATCTGAGGAAACTCCGGGAGATAGTGAAAGACAGGGGAGCCTGGTGTGCTGCAGTCCATGAGGTTGCAAAGTGTCAGATACAACTTAGTGACTGAACAAAGATGGTAATACTTACCTGCTCTGTCACTTTTTATTCCAATGTCCCTTATTCTGCTTCTTCTGAAACCATTTCCCATTCCTCCACCTCTGCCTACTATCTCTTTTGTAATCAGTAATAAACTATCAAATGAATGACCCCTTAATGGTTGTTTATCCTTAGAATCAGAGAGTTCAATTGATTCTGTGTTGTTGCCATGGAACTTTACTCCCCTTTCTGAGCTCTCTCCTCAACCTAATTTGCAGTGTTGTTATGAGGACTGAGTCCATGCTAGTTTGGTGGAAATTCATTGAATCTTACATGTCTGTTGAAAGTTTTTTAAACATGAATTTTTAAGCTGAGAATAGACTATTTTAGAATTCTGTATTTAAACAAGTTTAACTCTTGATGATTACAAGGAGATCCAACCAGTCCATTATGAAGGAGATCAGCCCTGGGATTTCTTAGGAAGGAATGCTGCTAAAGCTGAAACTCCAGTACTTTGGCCACCTCATGCGAAGAGTTGACTCATTAGAAAAGATTCTGATGCTAGGAGGGATTGAGGGCAGGAGGAGAAGGGGACGACAGAGGATGAGATGGCTGGGTGGCATCACTGACTCAATGAACATGAGTCTGAGTTAACTCTGGGAGTTGGTGATGGACTGGGAGGTCTGGCATGCTGCGGTTCATGGGGTTGCAGAGAGTTGGACACAACTGAGCGACTGAACAGAACTGAACTGAATTCTTGATGAAATTGAAAGAGGAGAGTGAAAAAGTTGGCTTAAAGCTCAACATTCAGAAAACTAAGATCATGGCATCTGGTCCTATCACTTCATGGCAAATAGATGGGGAAACAGTGTCAGATTTCATTTTGGGGGGCTCCAATATTACTGCAGATGGTGATTGCAGCCATGAAATTAAAAGATGCTTACTCCTTGGAAGGAAAGTCATGACCAACCTATATAACATATTAAAAAGCTGAGACATTACTTTGCCAACAAAGGTCTGTCTAGTCAAGGCTATGGCTTTTCCAGTGGTCATGTATGGATGTGAGAGTTGGACTGTGAAGAAAGCTGAGTGCCAAAGAATTGATGATTTTGACCTGTGGTGTTGGAGAAGACTCTTGAGAGTCCCTTGGACTGCAAGGTATCCAACCAGTCCATCCTAAAGGAGATTATTTCTGGGTGTTCATTGGAAGAACTGATGTTGAAGTTGAAACTCCAGTACTTTGGCCACCTCATGCGAAGAGTTGACTCATTGGAAAAGACTCTGATGCTGGGAGGGATTGGGGGCAGGAGGAGAAGGGGATGACAGAGGATGAAATGGCTGAATGATATCACCGACTCTTTGGACATGAGTCTGAGTAAACTCTGGGAGCTGGTGATACACAGGGAGGCTTGGTGTGCTGCGATTCATGGGGTCGCAAAGAGTCGGACATGACTGAGTGACTGAACTGAACTGACTGAACTGAATACTTGTAAAATTCCAGCAACGTAGAATCCTTGATTCTAAGGCTGGGAAAGGATGTTCTCCACCATGTAAAGGGGATAAGGATCTGACATTTGTTGAACACATATTAGGCTATATATATGTGCAATCTTGTGCCATGACCATTTTTAAGGTAGTAGAATATGGTTTGAGAAGATTAGTTGAGAAAAGTCACAAACCAAATAATTCTTCAACAGCTTTTTTCTTCCATCATCTCCATTGTTCTGCTTACTCAAAAAACTGCACTTTGGGTCATACTAATGACATTGTCATTTTCACTAAACAAGAGACACATATAACTTATGAAGATAGTGAAAAGTGATTATAAGTAGCAATTTTAATCAGCATTAAATTCTCTGGGTTAATGAAATAGTAGATGTGTTAGAGGAGCATCATGATAGTTGAAATGTATCATCACCATTATGCTTTCAGTACTATTTAAATTAGCCTAAGGCCTTTCTAATACCGTCATCCTGGATTCACAGTGTTTGTAGAATCTCAAAAGGGTAACTACTGATATGGTCTAATCAACTCACATAATACATCCAACAGCAACTGTCACAAATATGTATTGAATTCTTATGTATTGAATTCCATTCTAAACCAGGGAAATCCAGCTGCATCTGTATGGAGCTTATGTTTTAGTAGGAAGGGCAATTAACATAATGAATAAGTAAATTATTTAGTATATTGGAAGTGAAAAGTGCTATGGGAAAAATAAAACAAGAAAGGAAGATAGCGAGTGTCAGTGTATGTGGAATTTTAAGCAGGGTGAGTAAACTGAACAAGAAAAGTGAAATAACTTGCTAACAGTCATGCAGTTAGGAAGCTGCAGATGGGAACCTGTTCTCAGTGTCCTGATTCATGATTTTACACTCTCAGCTTCTCAACTTAATTGGCTTCAGCCCTCTGGATTTTTTTTTTTTTTTTAAACAAAGCCAAACCCTAGAAAAATCAGCAGTATGAAACTTTTCACTGGTGCAATCTTCAGAATTCTGTTTCAAGAGACAGGTACTTGTCTCAAAATTGCCTAAGCAAGAATAGGTAAGCTTTAGTGGATAGACAGCAAAGTGTTTCAAGTCATGTAAAAGCACAGGGGGATGATCTGACCCCTGGGAATGTGCATGTTGCCAGTATGGTCTTTCCATCACTCTTCTTGGCTCTCAGGTCAACCTCCTCCTCATGGCTAGACATTGGACTAATAACAATATTGTCCTAAGACCCAGGAAATAGGGGCTCCTGCTTTGTCCTGTGAATCAGGGATTGCTAAATTTTTGGAGCCTTTGCCTGCAGGCCTGATGGTGATGCCCCTTGGGACATTCCCTGGCTCTTTGAACCTCATGTGTGGTCAATCAGAGGCCATGAAGAGCTCCAGAAATTGGGCCTACAGAGCTGTACTGGCACACTTAGCCTGCCAAACTTCTGAGAGTGAGCTTGGCAAGCAGACTGCTCCTCATGGCTGGTTCAGTATTTATTTTGCAGGATTATGCGAGTTGGATCTCTGGAAAGGTACTGACATACTAGTTTTAGGTGATTTTTGCTCAGGTCAGAAAGAAGACAAATTTAGGGGTCAGGGATATAATGAGCCACTAACATCGATGGGCTTGAATCAGTTGTATGGTCCCTGAATCAGAGGTGCCACTTCCAGTTTATAGCATCCAGTGAGTAGGGGTTAAGAGCAGTGGAACCTGCAACTCTGTTGCATGAATTGGGATTAACATTTTACTCTCTAGCTGTGTGATCCTGAGCATATTATTTGATCTCTTTAGGCCTCAGTTTCCTTATTTTCAAAATGGGGACATGAGTTTTTACAGGTATTAATTGCGATCATGTTTGAGAAGTACTTAGAACAGCCCTTGATACATGGTAAGCAACCAATGTCCCATACGGAGCTTGGTTCCAAATCAAATGCTCTCAAGACCCAGTATTCTTTCGATTATATTACGTTGCTTTTTCAGGTTAGAAGAAAGGAAGAAACCAAGAGTAAAAGCAGGTTGTGATGGATCCACTTTATAATTAAGGCTTTTGGTCTGCAAAATGTCAGGCTGGATGAATCACAAGCTGGAATCAAGACTGTTGTGAGAAGTATCAACAACTTCAGATATGCAGATGATATCACTTTAATGGTAGAAAGTGAAGAGGAACTAAATAGCCTCGTGATGAGGGTAGAAAGGGAGAGTGAAAAGCTGGCTTAAAACCAAACATTCAAAAAATTAAGATCATGACATCTAGTCTCATCATGTCATGCAAATGGGAGGTGAAAAAATGGAAACAGTGACCGATTTTCTTTTCTTGGGCTCCAAAATCACTGCAGACAGTGATTGCAGCCATGAAATTAAAAGGTGCTTGCTCCTTGGAAGGAAAGCTATGAGAAAACTAGACAACGTGTTAAAAAGCAGAGGCATCACTTTGCTGACAAAGGTCTGTATAATCAAAGCTATGATTTTTCCAGTTGTCATTTATAGATGTGAGAGTTGGACCATAAAGAAGGCTGAGCATTAAAGAATTAATGCTTTTGAATTGTGGTGGTGTGGAAGACCCTTGAGAGTTTCTTGGACAGGTAGGAAATGAAACCAGTTAATCCTAAAGGAAATCAACCCTGAATTTTCATTGGAAGGACTGATGCTAAAGCTGAAGCTCCAATACTTTAACCATTTGATGTGAAGAGCTGACTCATTGGAAAAAATCCTGGTGCTGGGAAATATTGAAAGCAAAAGGACAAGGGGGTGGCAGAGGATAAGATGGTTAGATAGCATCATTGACTCAATGGACATGAGTCTGAGCAAACTCTGGGAGACAATGAAGGACAGGGGAGCTGGCATGCTGCAGTCCATGGGATTGCAAAGATTCAGACATGACTTAGTCACTCAACAACAATTAGGAACACTTTGGGTTTACTGATGCTGACAGACACATATTTCTAAAATAAACTCAAAGTGTTTGATAGAAGCAAAATGAGAGCAGTTACAATTTTGTTGAATGTTGCTTTTATTAGGGTAAACATACATAAAGCTAATTTCTATTTGGATTGCAAAATATTGACACTTAAGTAAATTTAACTCAGAATAAGGAATTATATCAAAGTCCAAAATGCTGGGGGGAAGTAATTGGCCCTTATATTGTGCACAATAGTAAATTAAATTCAAATAGTTATTCCTGAAGCACTCAGAGGCTGTGACTTAAATTATCCTCAGAACTGGGGATTCAAAGTTAAAGTTTTCAGAGACTGTAATTTTTGTCCAGTTAACCATTTAACAGAATTAGCTTTATGTTATAGAGTTTTCCCGATTATAATTGGTATGAGGCTCACAGATTTAGAGAACAAACTTATGGTTCCCAGGGGGGAAGAATTGGGAGAAGAGATAGTGAGTTAAGGCTGGACATGAACGCTTCAATATATTTAAAATAGATAACTAATAAGGTCCTACTGTATAGCACAGGGAACTCTGCCCAATGTTATGTGGCAGCCTGAATGGGAAGGGAGTTTGGGGGAGTCTGGATACATCTATGTCTATACTGAGTCCCTTTCCTGTCCGCCTGAAACTATCACAACATTGTTCATTGGTTATACTCCAATATAAAACAAAAAGTTTTTAAAAAATAAAAATAAAATTTAAAAACATGGTGTGATGTTGTTGAGTGGGAATTTTAGTGACAACTAGAATTAAAAAACACTCTTAGATGTTTAAATATTTGGCTGTGAGTTTTTTTTTTAAGGGATTAAAAAATCTTTTTCCCTATTATAATTTGTTCTTGCATCAGTTAGCCAAGAATGATTTATTGGGTTTCTATTATGTGCAAATTTCAGTGAAAGTGAAAGTTACTCAGTCGTATCCAACTCTTTGCAACCTATGGACTATACAATCCATGGAATTCTCCAGGCCAGAATACTGGAGTTGGTCATCTAACGTTTCTCCAGCGGATCTTCCCAACCCAGGAATGGAACCAGGGTCTCCTGCATTGCAGGAGGATTCTTTACCAACTGAGCTATCAGGAGGACTAAACTCAGTGGTAAAGGGCAAAGAAGAAAGAAAAGAGTATAGAAAGAGAGGAAGGAGAAAAAAATTCATACAAAATCCATATTTTAAGAATATCAGAATTCACAAGAGCATGGGTAAATCAATAATATAATATGTGTATGTATTAATATGTACATGTGTGTTACATACACACGTGCATAGGTGAACATGACCATGTAGGAAACTGCTTTGATGAGAAAGTGTTAATAAATGAGAATTCAACTTACTACTAATCAAGTAGAGCAATTGTGGAGAAAGTGTATCATTTACAGTGGCCATGGAGAGCCTTTGATGTTGTAAATAGGTGCCGACTTAAAAAATATTCACAGCTTGAAGCTGAGACTTATGTTTTATTTGGTGGGAATTTGTAGGACTTCAAACCCAGGAGACAGCATCTTAAATAACCCTGAGAGAACTGCTCTGAGGAGGCAAAGGGAGGAACTTGGTTATATAGAAGTTTCGTAATAAAGGGCAGGTAGGCTGAACATCAAAAGATTTTTTTTTTTAAATTAAAGAAAACCAGATATCCCAGGTTGAGTATTTTAGCACTTTTCTTTGTATTTGTTGTTGTTCAGCCACTAAGTCATATCTGACTCCTTGCAACCTTGTGGACTGCAGCACGCCAGGCTCCCTGCCCTTAACTGTCTCCTGGAGTTTGCTCAAATTCATATCCATCGTCAGTGATGCTATGTAACCATCTCATCTTTTGTCACCCCCTCTACTGCCCTCAATCTTTCCCAACATCAGGGTCTTTTCCAATGAGTTGGCTTATTACATCAGTTGTCCAAATTATTGAAGCTTCAGCTTCAGCAACAGTCCTTCCAATGAATATTCAGGACTGATTTCCTTTAGGATTGACTGGTTTGATCTCCTTGCTGTCCAAGGGACTCTCAAGAGTCTTGACTACTGGAAAGAAAGAAAATTACATATTCCACGTGAAGGAATTCAGTGGTTTTCCTCCTATGGGATGATACAGGAGGCCGGGTTCACTGAAATCAATCCTTTCGTATGCACCTCTGCTATCCTGGGCCAGTAACCTATGTTTTCACATTCTGAGCTTCCTTTCCTCAGGGCTCACTGTAGGGAGTGGCTGCAGTCTGACTGTTTGTATTCTTCCTCTTCCTAAGTGCGCTCAGGGCTGAAATCTTTGCTGATAACTGTGACATGCTTGTTTACTGTCATGGCAGGAAATATTCATTTCTCATAGATTAAAGCCATGAAGGCAAACTGACCTTCAGTTCAGTTCAGTTCAGTCGCTCAGTCGTGTCTGACTCTTTGCAACCCCATGAATCTCAGCACGCCACGCCTCCCTGTACATCACCAACCCCCAGAGTTCACTCAAACTCACGTCCATCGAGTTGGTGATGCCATCCAGCCATCTCATCCTCTGTCGTCCCCTTCTCCTCCTGCCCCCAATTCCTCCCAGCATCAGAGTCTTTTCCAATGTGTCAAGTCTTCAGATGTGGTGGCCAGAGTACTGGAGTTTCAGCTTTAGCATCATTCCTTCCAAAGAACTCCCAGGACTGATCGCCTTTAGAACGGACTGGTTGGACCTCCTTGCCATCCAAGGGACTCTCAAGAGTCTTCTCCAATACCACAGTTCAAAAGCATCAATTCTTCAGCGCTCAGCTTTCTTCACAGTCCAATTCTCACATCCATACATGACCACTGGAAAAACGATAGCCTTGACTAGACGGACCTTAGTGAGCAAAGTAATGTCTCTGCTTTTGAATATACTATCTAAGTTGGTCATAACTTTCCTTCCAAGGAGTAAGTGTCTTTTAATTTCATGGCTGAAATCACCATCTGCAGTGATTTTGGAGCCCCAAAAATAAAATCTGACACTGTTTCCCCATCTATTTCCCATGCCATGATGGGACCAGATGCCATGATCTTCGTTTTCTGAATGTTGAGCTTTAAGCCAACTTTTTTACTCTCCTCTTTCACTTTCATCAAGAGGCTTTTTAGTTCCTCTTCACTTTCTGCCATAAGGGTGGTGTCATCTGCACATCTGAGGTTATTGATGTTTCTCCCGGTAATCTTGATTCTAGCTTGTGCTTCTTCCAGCCCAGGGTTTCTCATGATGTACTCTGCATAGAAGTTAAATAAGCAGGGTGACAACATACAGCCTTGATGTACTCCTTTTCCTATTTGGAACCAGTCTGTTGTTCCATGTTCAGTTCTAACTGTTGCTTCCTGACCTGCATATAGGTTTCTCAAGAAGTTTCCCATCATGCTAAGATGGGCTCGATAAAGGACAGAAATGGTATGGACCTAACAGAAGGAGAAGATATTAAGAAGAGGTGGCAAGAATACACAGAAGAACTGTACAAAAAAGATCTTTACAATCAAGATAATCATGATGGTATGATCACTCACCTAGAGCCAGACATCCTGGAATGTGAAGTCAAGTGGGCCTTAGAAAGCATCACTATGAACAAAGCTCGTGGAGGTGATGGAATTCCAGTTGAGCTATTTCAAATCCTGAAAGATGATGCTGTGAAAGTGCTGCCCTCAATATGCCAGCAAATTTGAAAAACTCAGCAGTGGCCACAGGACTGGAAAAAGGTCAGTTTTCATTCCAATCTCAAAGAAAGGCAATGCCAAAGAATGCTCAAACTACCGCACAAATGCACTCATCTCACACGCTAGTAAAGTAATGCTCAAAATTCTCCAAGCCAGGCTTCAGCAATAGGTGAACCGTGACCTTCCAGATGTTCAAGCTGGTTTTAGAAAAGGCAGAGGAACCAGAGATCAAATTACGAACATCCATTGGATCATCGAAAAAGCAAGAGAGTTCCAGAAAAATATCTATTTCTGCTTTATTGACTATGCCAAAGCCTTTGACCTTGTGGATCACAATAAACTGTGGAAAATTCTGAAAGAGATGGGAATACCAGACCACCTGACCTGCCTCTTGAGAAACTGACCTTCAGTTTACTATAATTTCAATTAGATATAGGCTGTGCATGAAAAGAATGCAGAAGCTCATCAAGTTCAAAGGTCTACAGATTAGCAGGAAAAGGCATTTTCTTATCTTTAGAGATAGAGTGGGACAAAGAGTAGACAGGACTGAGCAACTGAACTGAACTGAACTGAACTGAGAGATGACTAAAGACAAAATACAATCATGAGATTAGCTTGAAGGTGTAGGAGAGTAGGTCAGATCTGGGAGTGGTGTTCTGTTGAGAACAAGGGCCTTGAGATTAACCCTTCTTTAAGTTATGAAGCACCATTGCACTCCACAGGCAAGACTGAAAATGTCTCAGCTCAAAATTAGAGAAATATTTGAGAGAATCAAATTACTAAATTAGTTATTCTAAACTAGTATTTTTTTTTTTTGTCTTAAGAATTCTATATACATTTGGTCTTTTAACAATATTTGATGTTTAAGAGAAATGACTACAGTTTCAAATGTGTAGTTAAGGACAGCCCCTTGTGAGCCATCGTTGAACATGACAGACTCTGCCATGGACCTGAGTTCTCCAGTATCAAACAGACTTATGGGTTTCTGAAATAGCAAAGTCCAGGTGGCAGCACTGAACAATTGAAGCAAACTGAACATAGTTACCATCAGTTCAGTTCAGTTCAGTCACTCAGTTACCATAGGGACAGCCAAGCCAGGGTGGCAATCAGAATACCTTGACTAACAGCAGAGTGTACAATATATTCAATGCTTAATGTAATAGAGTATGTGGATGCAAGGGGCCAGGTGGATGGATAATTCATGTCTTTTCTACCTTCTCCCCTTTCTTCCACCCTCCTGCCCTCCTTTCCTTCCTTTTCCCCCCTTTCTTCATTCCTTTTTACAATAGAAAATTGTGGTTTCTCATTCACTTTTAAAATTGTGAGTTAATTCAAAGGCTGAGGATCTATTAGTGAAGCCAAACTATAATTTCCCAGGAAATTAGAATGGGTGATGGATTATGGGTGAAGGTGATAATGAATTTTAGGTATTGCCTGGGGACTGCAAAAGTGGTGACTTCAGCGTGTTCCACCTTATATCAAGTTTATCCAGACAGACAGACTTGTCAGCTACCCCTTGGAAAGGACTCTATGACTGTCTGCTCTGATCAGGAACTGCATGATCTAGTACAGGGGACACTTGCTGTGCGGCTGTTGACCACTCAAAATATGGCTGATCCAATTCAGTATATGCCATGGGTAAGTTTTGAAGACAGTATGAGTAGAGGAAGGTCAAGTATCTCATTAATATTTTCACACTGATTTTTGAAAAGATCATTTTTTAGATTAAAATAGATTAAATTGATTTTATTTCTTTCCTTTTGCCTTTTTGAGTGCAGTTACTAGAAAATTTTAAGTCATGTATGTGGCTTGCATATTTTATCTGAACTGTAACAAAAGGTGGAGAGAATGGGCATTTTAAAACTCTGCCCTGTATAAGATGACAATATCATTTATTATTCAAGCCGTGATGTTTGGAGTGTGGAAGTGGGTTATGTAGAAAGGATGTCAGGGCAAAGGGCAGGAACTGGGGCTGTCCTAGGCAACTGAAGGTGTGAGGTCACCCTGCAAGTGAATAACGTGAATGTGAAAGCTCTATATGTCTCCCAAAGGCTAGGATTTTTGATGTTGCTTTTTCTTTCACTAAACTCAACTCTTATGCTGAATTAAACACAGACACATTGGGCCACTGACAAGCAGGTTTTGAATTCAGGATCTGATCTTAGTTAAAAAGGGTGTTTTGACTCCAGAAAAGCCTGCCAAGAGGAAACATGTGAAAAGCAGTCAGACTTTTAGCAAAAAAATTAAATAAATGTTCTCAAAGTTTTAAGCCAGGAGTTTGTGAGTGGGACACATGAGGTCCTTAACTCCCTTGAAGTTTGGGGTAAAATCCTGTATTATTTTTCTAGGAAGATATGATATTTATCACATTCTGAAAAGGTGAATATAACCTAGGGCCCCATTCGGCCCTGTACAGAGGGACCATTTTGCACTTCCTTGGGGGGTCTGTCACTTTGTGGGCCAATTTCCTCCTGCAAAGGATGCCAAGGCCCTCAAGGAGGGGGTCTGCATGGCCCACAGGCACCCTGTGTATTAACACTTCAGCATTGCAGGCAAGCTAATCCGTCTCTTAAGCTGCTTGGCTGAGCAACTTTTCCAGATCTGATAGAAGGATTTAACCTTTCCTTTTTCCCTCTTGGCACACACTCAATGGAATCCAAATAAAGCATTAAAGAGACTTGAAAGGGACTTTCCATTACCAAACAATTCAGTTTAAATTTCCGACCTTTCCTCTACCTTTTTTTTTTTTTTTTTTTTCCATTCCCTCCTTTCTTCTTCAACATTTGGGATTCAAGGTTGGCATAAAAGCCTCTGGGGACATGTGGAGAGCCAGAGACGAGGAACGTGAGTGGAATTTTCCAAATTAAGGCGGCTTATTGGCCTCGGTTGTCAAGTGAACTGGAGAGGCCTGGCTTTCAGGTTCCGCCTGAGAGCAGGAGAGCTTTGACATCTGGGAGAGAGTTTAGGCCACCGTGGCTGAAGCCACATATGCTTTGGCTTCACAGAACTCTGCATTTTTTGCAATGCGTCCTGCTGTGGGTTCGATCCCTGGGTTGGGAAGATCCCCTGGAGAAGGAAATTGAAACCCACTCCAGTAGTCTTGCCTGCAGAATGCCATGGACAGGGGAAACTGGGGGCTACCTTCTATGGGGTCATAAAGAGTCAGACACTGCTGAAGCAACTTAACATTCGTGTATTTATTCCTGTTGTTTGTGGAAAGTAAATTCAACATGTCTTAACTGAACAGCTAAGATGTCAGAAACTCTCCTGCTCTTAGGATGAAAATAGCAGCTAGGATTTAATGGGAACTTATATGTGCAACGTATTCTGTTGGCCTGAAAACACTAGGTTCAGATATTTTTTCCCCATTCGACAGATGAGAATACTGAGGCACAGAGTTAAGTTCATCTCCAAGTTCTCATAGACTGGATGTAGAAGAGCCAGAATACAAAACCACACAGCGGGGCTGGAGAGCCAGGACTTAGAGTAGAAAGGGAACTTAGCAGAAAGGCCTGGGACTTAGAGAAGAATCAATCCATTTTAACAGTGATGGTGAGGAGGGGAAGGAGTCAGAAGGAAAAAAAAAACAACACATGTTTTGTCGGTTAAAAATAACATTTGCTTCTTATTACCCCGATAGTAAAATAGTAATCCATGTTTATGATAATGACTTTGGAAATACTCCTACAAAAAACACCAAATATGAAAGGTTTTATAGCTAGTTCTTTCAACTGTGCTAGGGAAAGTTAATGTACATGCTGTACAAAGAGATGAAGAGTTTGAACAGAAATATTTAATATTCTTTATAATAACAATAGCTAACATTTGTTGTTGTTGTTCAGTTACTGAATCACAAGGTTCTAACCCTGTTACCTCGTGGACTGCAGCACACCAGGCTCCCCTGTCTTTCACCGTCTCCTGGAGTTGCCTCAAACTCGTGTCCATTGAGTCAGTGACGCTCTCTAACCATCTCTTAGAGAGAGATGGAACAACCTCTCTTTCCCTTCTTCTTATACCTTGAATCTTTCCCAGCATCAGGGTCTTTTCCAATGAGTTGGCTCTTTGTCTCAGGTGGGCAAACTGTTGGAGCTTCAGCTTCAGCACTTATTGAGTGCTTAACAAATGTCAATTACTATGCTAAGCGTTTCATTTATGTTAGCTCTTGCAGTAGCCCTATGAGCTGACTATTACTATTATCATTACTAATATTTTCCGTTTAGAGACAAGGTTAAGTGAGCTGACTATTACTATTATTATGACTGATATTTTCCGTTTAGAGACAAGGTTAAGTGAAGTAGCTTGCCTTGGATCATGCATGCTACTGAGTAGAGCCTGAATCTATGTAATCTGGCTGCAGAGCCAGATCTTTTAGTCCCTCAACTACATGACCACCTTTTCATGACATAGCTTCAAAAGTCTCTACTTTTTTTTTTGTTATTCTTCTCCATGCCCGTTTAGTTGATCAGTGAAGCCAAATATGTCAATATGTGTACAACATCTGGAAATAACAGAATGCTTTCGCCAGGGTGCTGCAACAAAAATTAGAAGGAGTTTACAGCAAAGACTTGAAGGCGAGAGATGGGAGATGTACATAGCACAAGGGGAAGCAACTGAGAGTTATTCTTGTGAATGGAAATTGATTCCTTTTTGACTCTGCCCCGTAATAGGAGGTGATCTATTGACATTTGTTGACCAAATGAATGTTTGGTGTAGCTAGTATGAAGAATCAAATATGGTAAAGATGCTGAAATAAGTGGTGTGGGATTTTTGTTGCTGTTGTGTTGGTCCCTGATAGCTTTCTAAGAAAATATATTTTGAGAGCACACTTCAGGGCAAGGTGTATAAAGTGATACAATTATAAAAAAAAAACCCCAACGTGAGTGACTGGTCAATCTGAAAATCACTGGACAGTAAATGGTGAGATGCTTCTTTTTGGGCTCATCAGCTTCAGTATGGGGATTGGAACATCCCAAATGATAGTCATCATTTGCCTTTTGGAATGAATTCTTTCTTACCTAATTCTGTTCCCCTTGGAGTTGCAATTACAACATTATGACAAAAATGAGTAGATTCTTTTGTGGTCAGAAGACACTTTGGAACCAACTTAGCAGAGCTGAGCCTTGGATTTGAGTCCTAACTGTTCTTCTTTGCAAATGAATAAGATTAGTTGAGTCACTAAATTTCTTTGACTTCTCTGTGCTTATCTTTCCAGACTTATGGGAAGTACTAAACCTTATTTATTGAAAGGATGGATGAGTTAATTTTTAAGAAGTTAACTTCTGGACAGGGTAAAACAGATGATCTTATTTTCAAAGTATAAATAGAGACACAGATTTAAAGAACAAATATATGGTACGGAGGGGGAAGGGGAGTAGGAGAAAGTAGGAGATTGGGACTCCCATGTATACACTATTGATACTATGTGTAAAATAGATACCTAAAGGAACATACTGGATAGCACAAGGAACTCTTCTTAAGGCACTGTGGTGACATGAATGGGAGAGAAGTCCAAAAGGGAAGGGATATATACATGTAGCTGATTCATTTTGATGTACAGTAGAAACTCACACAACATTGTAAAGCAACTATAGTCCAATAAAAATTAATTTAAAAAAGAAAAACAGCTTCTTTTTGGCCTGTCATCTAGTGCTTCTGTCAATGTGGTCATTGTCATGTCAACAGCATCTCTAAAGAGTCCAGGGGTCTTAGAAAGAAGCTCTCAAACAGCCTTAGAGAAGCCTTCATTTCGAAGGTATTCTATTTTCACTCATTGAATAATTGCTGGATAAATCCAGCCTTATTCTTTAATGACCCACCAAGCAGATTATAAAATAACATGTTTATGAATTTTTCTCAGGCTGAATTCCAACCAGCTGTTAGAGAGGCTCTAAAAAGCATATGCATATTGTTTCATGATTGTTAAATGAAATGTTTGCTACTGTTATTCAATCTGCCTAAAATTGACATTTCATTTAATAATATGATGAAAACCTAAAAAAAAGAAATAATGTGGCTTATTATGTACAGTCTCTTTTCACCCACTTACTCCATAGAATCCCTCTGTTTTGAAAGCCCTTAATACTTTATAGCTGAATCTTACATACCCACAATTTCTCTGAGGCCTTGTTACAATTCAGTGGAACAGGGTTACTAGTAGAATTCTGTAATTTTAGGCCTTATTCAGGAGAAGTTAACTATGGAAATTCTAAGAAGACATTCTCCTTAAGTATATAGAAGGCACGTATCCAGTAACTATACTCAAATAGTCATTTATAAAGATACACTATACATAACTAAAAATCTTTATTGTTGTTAGGTGCTAAGTTGTGTCTGATGCTTTGAGACCCCATCACAGCATGCCAGGCTTCCCTGTCCTTCACCATCTCCTGGAGTTTGCTCAAACTCATGTTCATTGATTCAATGATACCATCCAACCATCTCATTTTCTGTTGCCCCTTTTTCCTCTTGCCTTCAATCTTTCCCAGCATCAGAGTCTTTTCCAATTAGTCAGCTCTTCACATCAGGTGGCCAAAATTTTGTAGCTTCAGCTTCAGCATCAATCCTTCCAATGAATATTCAGGATTGATTTCCTTTAGGATTGACTGGTTTGGTCTTGTTGTTGTCCAAGGGACTCTCAAGAGTCTTCTCCAACACCACAGTTCAAAAGCATCAATTCTCCTGCGTTCAGCTTTCTTTATAGTCCAACTCTCACATCCATATATGACTACTGGAAAAATCATAGCTTTGAGTATACAGACATTTGTCAGCAAACTGATGTCTCTGCATTTTAATATGCTGTCTAGGTTTGTTATAAATCTTTATAAACATTTGTTTTTTGGTATATTTAGAAAACAGTGCTAATATTTTTGAAGCCTTAGCATGTGCAGGGATCTGTGCTAGATGTTTTATTTGCAAACATGAGTTGTCCTTTGCTTATGAAATTAGCACAAGTTATCAGCTTAAAACAACACATATTCATCTATCTGTTAGTTTCTGTGGGTCGGGAATTCAGGCTGGGTGCTGCTTAGGGACTCAGGAAGCCACAACCAAGGTGATTCCTGGGCTGTGTTCTCAACTGGAGGCTCAACTAGGAAGGAATCTGCTTTCAAATTCACTCAGGTTATTTCCCTGCAGATTTGTGATTTGGCCACGTTCAGGTCACAGAGGCTGCCTGCAGTTTCCCGACTTATTGCCCCCTCTGGAAGCAGGTCTCAATATTTGTTTCTGCAAGGCCAGCTGGGAGATCTCTTTCTCTTCTCTGCTAAAATAAAGTCTTATAGAAGGGAACCTAATCTTGGGGGTGATAGCCTATCACCTTTGACATATTCTATTGGTTAGAATCAAGTCACACTCAGGAGGTTACACAGGGCATAACCCAGGAGGCAGAGATCATGGGTACATTGATGGAATTCTACCAAAATGCATAACCTCTTTTAATTCTCATAATTGTTCCACAAGTCATATTTCATTACTGTTCTCAGCACCTAGAGACAAGGAAGTAGGGGCAATTTAGAGTCAAGATAATGCATACAAATGAAGATGTCAGAGCAAGTGTTTGAATCTTATGTTTGGATAGAAAAACTGTGACTTTAGCCACCTACACTCATACCATATATATATATATATTTTGCTTTAAATAACAGAGCGAACCCCTGTTATTTGTTGTATGTAGGACTCTGCTTCAATACATACATTTTCTCTTCATCCTGACATCACGCCCAATAGGGAGCTGCAATAATCTCTGGTATACAAAAGAGAAAGCTTATGCTTAGGAAGTTATTGCTCTGTGACTTTGGGCAAGTTACTTGCCTCTCTGATCATCCTCCTACTCACCTAAAAGAGGGAGATTAATGATAACTATTACCTAGGATTGATGTGAGGATTAAAAGAGACAACACATGCAGAATATTTAGCTGAGTGTCTGTCAGACACTCAATGGATGCTAATTAGTCTTGATTTTAAGACTGATGAATTTCACATAAGTATCTTTAAACATGCAAAACTTTGACACCCTGAGAGTAGAACAAGTTAGCTTTAAGAAACTGTCTCCTTTGCCTCTAGTTACTTCTGCTGATTTTCAGAAAATTCTGTACAGCTATTCTGCTCCTGGGCTTTTTATTTCAGACTTACTCTTCTTATCCTGGTCCCGCTAAGTCCCCTCTGAAGCCAACCAAAACTTGAGTGGGTTTTATGGGCATCACATATCACAAGAGTTCCTCTGGGGAGCTTGGGGATTTTCCTCATCCATCCTCCATCCCTTTCCACTTACTTTTCCCCTTTTGCTTCCGTCCTGGGGTCCAGGGATTGGACTATAGGTCCTTACCTCCATTTTCTTCTTCCCCCTCTAATAGGACTTAATGAGGATAGGTTAAACAGGGAATTCAGTCCCTAGGTCAGAGGTTTTCTAAGGGATTCTCTGTTTTCAGTCCTTTACTGGGCTCTGTGGATGTAGCGAGCAATAAGATCTGGCCTCTGTCTTCTAAATCTACTGATGGTGAAACTAGAAAACATTTTTATGCATGGAAAATTCTCCAGGAGGTTTCCTGAGGTTAACAAAAAAATGGAGATCAGAGACTGGTGACAATAAAGGTTTCTAGAAAAGGCATTAGTTTTGGCACCAGGTCAGCCTGGGCTCCGATCTCAGTTCTGCCTCTTGCTAGCTGTATGACCTTGGTCAAGGAATCACTTTATCTCTGAGCTTTCGGCTTAATCGATGGGCTTTGATTTCCTCACCCATCATAGAGGAATAATAGTAACAATTTCCTCATGTGTTGCTGTGATGCCTAAATGGTGATTTCATACAGTGAGAGTACACCAACGTGAAAAGATGCTCTGTGTGTGCTCAGTAGCTCAGTCTTGTCTGACTCTTTTGTGAGTTTATTGAGCTTCTCTGGCCATGGAATTTTCCAGACAAGAATACTGAATCAGGTTGCCATTTCCTATTCCAGGGCATCTTCTCAACTCAGGGATTGAACCTGTGCCTCTTGAGTCTCCTGCTTTGGCTGGGGATTCTTTACCACTGAGCCACCTGGGGAGTGAAAGACGCTCTACAAATGGGAATTAAGATACAGGACTGAAATAAATTGAAGAAAAACAAACAGTTGGGAAAATCTTGACCTTGGAAAAATCCGTGGCACTTATATTTTATCCAAAGCAATTATCACTTCATTATCTTTTATTCTCTATTCCAAAGCAAATTATAGATCATACTTAAAAATTAAGATCATAATATATTTATATGATTTCCAAGGGTGCAAAAGCTTGCCTTGAAACCAGGAACCATCTCATTAGTACCATTTCTTAGATTAGGAGAACAGTGTGTAGTGGGAAACACCCCCTACATCTGGAGACATAATTTATACTTCCCATTTATAGCTTCAGCTGAGGTTATTCATATCTGAGTCTGTGTTAGGAGAGTCATTGGCATTCCAAGAAGACAGAAAATGTTTTAAGCGTCTCCCATTTAAACAATTGCAACAGCCCATGATAGAATGTTCATCCTGAGAAGAAAGACCCTTGTGAGTAGTTAAACTCATGGAAAATAGTAATGCAATTTATGAAAGCATTCCAATATGGGACAACTTTACTTGATTTTGGAGACAAAATTAAACTGATTTTACCTAATAGGTGATCACATTAACAAATTTAATTTGGGAAAATTCCACACTGTTTTCTGTGGACCAATGACAGGTGGGGCAAATATGTATTTTATTTAGTTTTGCTTTGCTGTGCTTAGTTGCTCAGTCATGTCTGATTCCTTGTGGCCCCTTGAACTGTAGCCTGCCAAGCTTCTATGTTCATGGGATTCTCCGGGCAAGAATACTGGAGTCAGTTGCCATGCCCTCCTCCAGGGGATCTTCCCAACTGGGAATAGAACCCAGGTCTCCCACATTCTTTCCTGTATGAACCACCAGGGAGGCTTTGTTTTGCTTTCAGTTCAGTTCAGGTCAGTAGCTCAGTCATGTCCGACTCTGTGACCCCATGAATTGCAGCATGCCAGGCCTCCCTGTCCATCACCAACTCCCGGAGTTCACTCAGACTCATGTCTATCGAGTCAGTGATGCCATCCAGACGTCTCATCCTCTGTCATCCCCTTCTCCTCCTGCCCCCAATCCCTCCCAGCATCTGAGTCTTTTCCAATGAGTCAACTCTTCTCATGAGGTGGCCAAAATACTGGAGTTTCAGCTGTAGCATCATTCCTTCCAAAGTATCTGGTCCCATCACTTAATGGGAAATAGATGGGGAAACAGTGGAAACAGTGTCAGACTTTATTTTTTGGGGCTCCAAAATCACTGCAGATGGTGATTGCAGCCATGAAATTAAAAGATGCTTACTCCTTGGAAGGAAAGTTATGACCAACCTAGATAGCACATTGAAAAGCAGAGACATTACTTTGCCAACAAAGGTCCATCTAATCAAGGCTATGGTTTTTCCAGTGATCATGTATGGATATGAGAGTTAGACTGTGAAGAAAGCTGAGCACCAAAGAATTGATGCTTTTAAACTGTGGTGCTGGAGAAGACTCTTAAGAGTCCCTTGGACTGCAAGGAGATCCAATCAGTCCATCCTAAAGGAGACCAGTCCTGGGTGTTCATTGGAAGGAATGATGCTGAGCCTGAAACTCCAATACTTTGGCCACCTCACGTGAAGATTTGACTCATTGGAAAAGCCCCTGATGCTGGGAGGGATTGGGGGCAGGAAGAGCAGCAAACGACAGAGGATGAGATGGCTGGATGGCATCACCGACTCGATGGACATGAGTTTGAGTGAACTCTGGGAGTTGGTTTTGGACAGGGAGGCCTGGCATGCTGCGATTCATGGGACTGCAAAGAGTCAGACACGACTGAGCAACTTAACTGAACCAAACTGAATAGGAGCTTGATTTGGGGATAGAAGTTGCTCAGGGAGAATAGAGAATGACTGAACATTTTAGATCAGCTTGGAGCCAGGATGGGCTTTCTTTAGACCTTGAGTATGAAAGATAAGTTTAGAAAGATTGGAATTACACTCCACTCTCTTACATAGATTGCTTTTTTTTTTTTTTTAATGGAGATACATAGCTTAGATCATATAAACATTTTATTTTTCCAAGTTTGCATATCTTCCACTTGGGTCTCTTCTATTGGCTGCCAAAGTCATTCCAAGAATATGAAATTAATTTTTCTTTCCAGAGCTCACATTCACACTTTGCTTATTTCGCTGCTCTTCTTCACAATCTCAGTGTTATTAAAGAATATTCTGTTCTCCCCTGTACAACTGCTGGGACTTCTCAGGTGACACTAGTAGTAAAGAATCCATCTGTCAATGCAGATGTGGCTTCAATCCCTGGGTCAGGAAGATCTCCGCGAGGAAGCAAGGCAACCCACTCCAGTATTCTTGCCTGGAGAGTCCCAAGGACAAGAGGAGCCTGGCAAGCTACAGTATGTAGAGTCTCAGTGAGTCATACCTGACTGAAGCAACTGAGCGCACACGCACACACACACACACATATACACACACATTATATATATATATATATAATTGCCACTGTCCTAATCAAGAGCTCCCTATATCCACTCATTTCTAATAACCATCTAAAATAGTGATGGGCTTACTCAATTGATGACTATCCATCATTCATTCACTCCAGAAATATTTCTTCTGATTTACAATTTGTGGATCCCTGTTATAAATTTGAGAGTTATAACAGCCAATAATATCTTTTTCTCTCTGAGCTTACAGCCCAGCATCAGATACAAATTATTACATACAGTATTTCAGGGAAGCGATGAGTATTTCAGCGATGGGTATTATTTCAGAGTAAGAATGATGTGCTTTGGGAGTGCATAAGAAACAATACTTAAAATAGCCTAGATGTTCAGGGAAGTCTCCTAGAAAAGGTGACAATAACTTAGACCTAAAGATTTATATGCAGATAACACCACTCTTATGGCAGAAAGTGAAGAGGAACTAAAAAGCCTCTTGATGAAAGTGAAAGAGGAGAGTGAAGAAGTTGGCTTAAGGCTCAACATTCAGAAAACGAAGATCATGGCATCTGGTCCCATCACTTCATGGGAAATAGATGGGGAAACAGTGGAAACAGTGTCAGACTTTATTTTTGGGGCTCCAAAATCACTGCAGATGGTGATTGCAACCATGAAATTAAAGACGCTTATTCCTTGGAAGGAAAGTTATGACCAGCCTAGATAGCATATTAAAAACCAGAGACATTACTTTGTCAACAAAGGTCCACCTAATCAATTCTATGGTGTTTCCAGTGGTCATGTATGGATGTGAGAGTTGGACTGTGAAGAAAGCTGAGCACTGAAGAATTGATGCTTTTGAACTGTAGTGTTGGAGAAGACTTGAGAGTCCCTTGGACTGCAAGGAGATCCAACCAGTCCATTTTAAAGGAGATCAACCCTGGGTGTTCTTTGGAAGGACTGATGCTGAAGCTGAAACTCTAATACTTTGGCTATCTCCTGTGAAGAGTTGACTCATTGGAAAAGACTCTGATGCTGGGAGGGACTGGAGGCAGGAGGAGAAGGGGACAGCAGAGGATGAGATGGCTGGATGGCATCACTGACTCGATAAGCATGAGTTTGGGTGAACTCCGGGAGTTGGTTTTGGACAGGGAGGCCTGGCGTGCTGCAGTTCATGGGGTCGGAAAGAGTCGGACATGACTGAGCGACTGAAGTGAACTGAACTGAACTGAAAGATTTAGTAAGAGTTCATCAAAGAGAGGTGACTGAGACAGTGTTTCCGGCAAAATTAGTGGGATGTGTGAGGTTTGGAGTTTGGTGAGAGCTTAGCGTTTTGGGGACTTGAAAGAAGTCTGTTTTGACTGGACTATGATGCTGTCAAATTGCGGTGCTGGAGAAGACTCTTGAGAGTCCCTTGGACATCAAGGAGATCAAACCAGTCGATCCTAAAGGAAATCAACCCTGAATATTCATTGGAAGGACTGATGCTGAAGCTGAAGCTCCAATACATTGGCCACCAAATGTGAAGAGCTGACTCATTTGAAAAAACCCTGGTGCTGGGGAAGATTGAAGGCAGGAGGAGAAGAGGACAACAGAGAATGAGATGATTGGATGGCGTCACCGACTCCATGGACGTGAGTTTGAGCAAACTTTGGGAGATGGTGGAGGACTGGGAAGCTTAACATGCTGTATACCATGGGGTCTCAAAGAGTCTGGTGTGACTTAGTGACTGAACAGCAGTAACGGATGCTAAAGGAGGGCTGCAGGGACATGAGGGAGCAAAATCTATAGAGCTATTGATGCCAAATGAGACACTGACTTTATCCAATGAGCAATTGCACGTCCTCAGATGTTATAGATGTTTAGAAACTGTGATCAGATATTTGAACTGGGTGGCTCAGATGGTAAAGAATGCAGGAGACCTGGCTTCAATCCCTGGTTTGGGAAGATTCCCCTGGAGGAGGGCGTGACAACCCATTCAAGTATTCTTGCCTGGAGAATCCCCATGGGCAGAGGAGCCTGGAGGGCTATAGTCTCTGGAGTCGCAAAGAATCCTACACGGCTGAGTGACTAACACTTGCACACTTTTCACTTTCTGTATATAGACGATTAGTCAGAGGGAATTCGAACCATTATGAAAGCACATAGACATTAAGGAGCTATTGTGGCACTGACCTAGTCTGGACTTCTTGGCTGAAGAGGGAAGAAGTGGAATCGTTTTGGAGGTAGGTTTCTCTAGGGAGCTCTGGAGCTGTAGCTACAGATGTATGTAGCTTTGCTCTAAGTAGATTGCTGAATAGTCAGTAAAATAAGACAGAAAATGTCTGTTAATTTCAAAATGCATTCATACATGATCATGTATGATATGGGCTTCCCTGGTGGCTCAGAGGTTAAAGTGTCGGCCTGGAATGTGGGAGACCCAGGTTCAATCCCTGGGTCGGGAAGATCCCCTGGAGAAGGAAATGGCAACCCACTCCAGTACTCTTGCCTGGAGAATCCCATGGATGGAGGAGCCTGGTAGGCTACAGTCCATGGGGTTGCAAAGAGTCGGACACGACTGAGCGAGTTCACATGTATGATATGATGGGCATGCAAATGTATAAGAGACAGTAAGAGTAGACAGTTCTCTTCAGACTTGGGATAAGAAGAGATAGATAGTGCAGAGAAAGTGTTCGCTGGAAGGGGATAAGGAACAAAGGATGCCTTTTATCTCAATTGGGCAAACTTGAGAATGTTTATCTTTTGACGAGAGAAATAAACAGGAAAGGAGATTTAAAAATATGTTAGGGAAACAGATAACTGATAGATAAGCCCCTGAGAAAGTTAAAAATAATGGAATTGCACTTTAGGTGGGAGAAGAGATAATGATTCCACTGTTGTAGGAAGGAAAACTTGTGGTTGAGGAAGGTGAGTTTACAAGGTTTTGATTGTTGACCTCCCTGGTGACTCAGAGGGTAAAGAATCTGCCTACAATGCAGGAGACCTGGGTTCCATCCCTGGATCAGGAAGATCCCCTGGAGAAGAAAATTGCAACTCACATCAGTATCCTTCCCTGGAGAATTCCATGGACGGGGAGCCTGGCGGGCTACAGTCCACAGAGTCCCTGAGTTTGCAAGCAGTCAGACAAAACTGAGCAACTGGATATGATATTGCCTTCATGAGATAGAAGGTGAAATCATCTGCTTAGAAAAGAGAATGAGTTGGAGGGCTAGTCATTTGGCAACGGTTGAAATTAAATGTTAAGATGAACCTTATAAAGTTTGCATGAATGTGTAGCAAAGACAGGCTTCCCAGGTGGCGCAGTGGTAAAGAATCTGTCTGCCAGTGCAGGAGATACAGGAGATGTGGGTTTGATCCTTGGGCCAGGAAGATCCCCTGGAGTAGAAAATGGCAACCCACTCCAGTATTCTTACCTGGAAAATCCCATGGGCAGAGGAACCTGGAGTGCTACCGTCCTTGGGGTAGTGTAGAGTCAGTCATGACTGAGCATGCATGCAGTATGTATTTCTAAGCCCAGTAACATTTCCTCCTTAAGAATTTATTAAATTTTCCTCCTTGGTTTTCTTCCTTTCTTCTTTTTCATTAGACAGTCAATATTACTAACACTCTTGGCATTTTAACAATAACAAAATACAGTTTAATACATTTTTGGACATTTAGACTCTATTTTCATCTACTGAGCGTACTTCATCTACTGAACTTAAACATTATGACAGAGAATTGGGAAATCAATTCTATACCTTTTTATTACTATTAGTTACTGCCCAGAGGAAACTAAATCTTCTCCATTTATAGAACTGGAAAGACATTAAAATGACTATGTTTACACTATTGCTATGACTTGCTTTTTGTTTTATATTAAAAATGCAGATCATCCAGAAACATACATATGCCACTGAGAAAGCCTGATCTTATATATCCATTTGCCCATTCATTCATTGTTTAATAAGCATCTCTGTGTCAGAGGGACTGTCTCAACATTAAGAAGGTCACATACATCAGCCATAGTTCCTGTTTCAAGAACTTTCAGTCTAGTTGGGGAAATAGAATAAATGGGGTGTACGTGATAAGTCACTTTAGTCATGCCTGCCTCTGCGACGCCATGGACTGTAGCACTTCAGGCTCCTCTGTCTCTGGGATCCTCCAGGTGAGAATACTGGAGTAGGTTGCCGTTTTGTTCTCCAGGGGATCTTCCTGACCCAGAGACTGAACCCAAGACTCTTATGTCTCCTGCATTGGCAGGCTGGTTCTCTACCACTGGTGCCACCTGGGAAGCCCCAGAGTAAATGGGGAAACATCATAACCAATTATAACACAGTATGAGTGAGTGAAAGTCACTCTGTCGTGTCCTACTCTTTGTGATCCCATGGAATTCTCCAGGACAGAATGCTGGAGTGGGTAGCTGTTCCCTTCTCCAGGGGATCTTCCCAACCCAGGGATCAAACCCAGGTCTCCTGCATTGCAGGCTGATTCTTTACCAGCTGAGCCACCAGGGAAGCCCATAACACAATATGCTCAGTCGCTTCAGTCATGACCAACTCTTTGCGACCCCATGGACTGTAGCCTGCCAGGCTCCCCTGTCCATAGGTCTTCCCAGGCAAGGATACTGGAGTGGGTTGCCATTTCCTCCTCCGAGAGATTTTCCTGACCCATGGATCAAACCTGTATCTCCCGTTAAAAAAAAAAAAAAAATCCAGTTTCTAAAGCTGCTGCCTTCCCTCTAACCAGCTTTTCTCTTGTCTTTGAAATTCTCTCCTTCCTTGACTCTTAAAACTCCAAGACCTATTTCTCTTTCTCATCCAACCTCCTTGCCAGTCTTCTCCTTCACCAGCTTCTAAATATCAGTGTTCCCTTAAGCACAATTCCTCAGGACTCTTCTCACTTGCTCATGGGCACAGTCTGGGATTCAACTGCCATCTATATAGGCTCTTTTCCCTCTATATGCCTGAGCTCTAGCCATGTAACCAACTTCTTATTAAATATCTCCACTTGAACATTCCAAGCATTCCTCAAATTCAAGAGATTTAAAACTATATTCCTGGGCTTCCCTGGTGGATCAGTGGTTGAGAAATCTGCCTTGCAATGCAAGGGAGATCAGTCTGATCCTTGGTCTAGAAAGAATCCGCATGCCAAAGAGCAACTAAGTCTGTGCGCCGCAAATACTATGCCCATGAGCTGCAGCTACTGAAGCCTGCACGCTGCAACAGGAGAAGCCACCGAGATGAAATGAGAAGCCCTTGCACGCGGAACAATTGCACAATATACTTTATGCTAAATATGTAACAGCTCTGTATACAGTGTTGCTTGGGCAACAAGACTGCGATGCCTCATTGGAAGAGTGTTTCCTGGTTCCAACTCTGTTCCGTCTCCTTAGAATCTCCTTAGAACACACGAAGATCATGAGAAATGTGCTAACCACATATGAAGTCCCCTATAGAGACCCAGGGTTTCAGCAGGCAGCAGCGACCACCCAGCTGGAAGCTGGAAGATTGACCTGTGGGAACGTCAAGATGGCCAAGAGTAATCCGAGAAGGTACTAACAGTTGTCATTCACTAAGTAACTCTATGACACACGTCAAGACTAGGAACTTTGGGTGCATCATTCTTCCCTCACCAAAACCCTCTAATGAGGAAGAAACGTTCATTGTCAGCACTGGGAAACTGATGCTTGTTTGTATTTAACATACACTTCCAAGGTCAAAGAATAATGATAGGTTGTGTCAGAGTTAAGAATTAAGGGTCTGTGTACGGCACCAGGGGTCTCCTTGAGGCCACAGATGCCTGCCTGTTCGCTTTTCATATGGATTATGAATGACAGCTCGGTTTAAAAAAAATGGAGCATTACTACTGCTTGGCTAAAATGAAGATTTGATTAAAATTAAAACCCTAACCTCTCATTTTCATGTGCACTACTGATAATTTTCATGTCTTATGAAATATGCTAAAAACACTAATATGTTATTCAGAATTTTTTTTCTTTTTCAGAATTTTTAGTTTTTAAATCTTTCATTTTCAATTTTAAAACCAACCAGACACAGATTGATTCTCTACTTACTAAGAATAATAAAGTCAGTCTTGACATCCAATAGCAAGATATTACTAGGAACAGCCCAAATAAACTGCAGTAGAATTATTTTAATACCTTTATTATTGCATCTTTTATTATATTTCTTTTATTTTTTCTTAATAAAAAAAGTAACAGAAGCTCATTAAAGAAAAATTAAAAACAGCATTCATAATCTCCCCCACTTTGACATCTACTATTAGAATCATTGTATGCATGTAAGGTCTTCCCAGAGATCCTGCTATATATTAGTTCACTATAATGTTAAGATTTAATATAAACACTTTTTCTTTATCTTCTGCAGTTTATGACATCATTTAAAATAATTCCTTGATACTTTAGTGATTCCACTGTTCATTACCACAAAGTACATAGAAAAGAAGAATACTTGGCAGAACATGATTTAGAAATGAATTGGCAAAAAAGTAGAACTCACCTAGAACACTCTGAGAAAAGGCAGATTTTTAAAGATCAATAATCCTACAATGATTTAAAATGACCAATTCTATATTGGAAAGGCCAGTTACCGCTGCTTTGTTTGTTTCCTTATTTTAAATTCGTTTTTGTTGGAGCATAGTTGCTTGAGAATGTTGTCTTAGTTTCTACTGTACAACAAAATGAATCAGCTATACACATATGTATACCCCTTCCCTTTTGGACTTCCCATTTAAGTCAGCAAAGAGCATTAAGTAGAGTTTCCCGTGCTACACAGTAGGTTCTCATTAGTTATCTGTTTTATGCACAGTGTCAGTAGTGTATATGTGTCAATCCTAATCTCCCATGTCCCTGGATTTAAAAAAAAAAAAAACACAAAATACCTCTTATTTCATTAAAGGTAGCAGGGGAGTGGCATGGACCATCTGTAGCCACCCGTCTCTTTCTTCCAGGGACAAGGTCCACTTCAACTTTCCAACCATCCAAACAGAGATGATCTGGGGGGAAGTTTGTGTACTTGGAGCACCCATGGCTCCTTGGCTACTGCAGCCCACAGAAAACCCATCAGCAGATCCTTTCTCTTCTGTATTCAACACATCCAGGGCTAGATCACTTCTCAACACATTTGCACTTAACACTCCAGTACAAGCTACTGTCATTCATCTCTTAATTGGCCCCCTTGCTTCTGGTTTGCCCATTACAATCTATTCCTCACACACAGACCAGGGGGACGCCATTAAACTTGAGGTCAGGTTATTCTGCTCTGTTCAAGTGGCCTTCCATCTGGTTCAAAGTGAACACCAAAGTGCTAACACAGCACAGCCTACAGTGCTCTACAATGTCTGCTCTTGACCCCACCTGCTCTGACCTCATATATTCTCGAACCTTCTCCTCATTTCCTCTCTTCCTGCCACCCTGGGCTCCTGAGTCGTCCTTCAGCACATGAGATATTCTCTAGCTTCTGAGCCATTGTACTTGCTTTCACACATTCCAGGAATGGTCTTTGCTGCACGACTTAGTCCCTTGAAACCTTCATGTCCTTGCTCCAATGTTACCTCCACACTGAAGGCTTCCCCTGATGATTCTGATCAGTGGCAACCCTTCCTACTTTCTTATCAGGTTTTCCTTTAACACTTATCAACCTCTTTTATATTATATGTTTGATTTTTTTTTGAAAGTTTTTTTTTTTTTTTTAAATTAGCAAGTGTTACCAGGATTGAGAGTAGAGGACATATCCTTTAATGGGTATAGAGTCTGGGCACTCCTGGCAGTATGCAGGATTCTAGTTCCCCAACCAGGGATAGAACCTGTGCCTCCAGGTTTAGGGGTGCAAAGTGTTAACCACTGGACCATCAGGGAAGACCCTGTTTTGATTGATTTATTGATTGAAGTACTCTCCCCCAAGCAGAATGGACACTTTAAGAGGACAAGACTTTTTAGATTTTATTTCACTGTTACAGCCACAGTCATACAGAGTAGGTATAAACACACCTTTGTTGAGTGACAAGCTTCCTTCTGTATCTCCAGCAGTAAAGCTCCTCTCTGCTGTTACGATGAGTTTTATTATCCATGCAGGGCCCCTGGGAGTGAGGGTGGAGGGAACTGGTACACATTTCCAGTGAGATGGAAGGAACAGGTTACCAGCTTTCCCTGGTAAGATTAACAGTTTTTGCTACCAAAATTCAAACCGTGTCTCAGCAGCCTGGACAGATCTCTTGTTCTGTCTTCATTTGTGTGGACAGGTCATTTGTTACATCTTCATTCACGTCCTTTGCCCAAAAGGAAAATAGTTACCTGTTTTCAGTTGAACAATATGCTGCTATTAAAAATGTTTACATTGGGATTCCTTACTGGTCCAGTGGTAAAGAACTCTCCTGCTAACGCAAAAGACACAGTTGCTGTCCCTGGGTCAAGAAAATTCTCCTGGAGAAGCAAATGACAATCCACTCAGTATTCTTGCCTGGAAAATTCCATGGACAGAGGAGTCTGGTGGGCTACAGTCCATGGGTTTTCAAAAGAGTTGGTCATGACTTAGGGCTTCCCTGGTGTCAGACGGTAAAGCGTCTGTCTACAATGCAGGAGACCCGGGTTCGATCCCTGGGTCAGGAAGATCCGCTGGAGAAGGAAATGGCAATCCACTCCAGTACTATTGCCTGGAAAATCCCATGGACAGAGGAGACTGGTAGGCTGCAGTCCATGGGGTCGCAAAGAGTCGGGCATGACTGAGCGACGTTCCTTTCCTTTCCCTTAGTGATTAAATAACAACAACAACACAAGGAAAAAGTAATCCATAGGAACAGGGTGACGAAATAGAAAAAAACATAAACAGTTGTGAAAAATTCTTATTCTGGACCAAAGCAACAGGGTTTAAAGCCTCTTTAACTATTTGCATTTAAGCATGTTTTTCAGCTTCTTTAAAGCTGCAAATGCTGACTATAGTAGCACATACCTAATAGAGCTGGGTGATAAAAGAAAGAATGTCTGGAAAATACAGAATCTACAATTCTCAATGTGCAATCATTAAAAGCTATTGTCATTATCACTGTAATTGTGCTAAGTGAGAAGAGCAGGGCACAAAGCTGAATGTGTATCAGAATACATCTACACAAAGCCCATGTTCGCACAAGGATTTTCCATCTTCGCTTTGGGGCTTGGGGCTCTCACCCTCAAGTAGCCAGTTTCATGTTTGTGCACCTGCCACTTGAACACGCCAACCAGATGCTCCTTCAGCTTTCTCTTAACTGCAAGTGAGAGACATCCAAATCGACTTAAATAAAGAGAATTTACTGGATCATAAAAACTAGGAAATTTACTGGGCAAAGCTAGTTTTACACAAGTTTAGGCTGAGGCACCTGAATGAAACGAAGGTCTCAGGATTCTTTCTCTCCTTCACCCTTCCCTCCTTCTTTTCTTCCTTCCCTCCTCTGTCCTTCTCTCTCCATCTCTCCTTTCTCTCTGTCCCCCAAACTCTGTTTGTTTCAGCTTGGACTTACTGTCAGGCAGGTAATTTTTATCCATAATAAAATGAGACTCCAGGGCCAATCTGATGCTCTGCATCACCTCATACTTATAGGAACTGCTTCCCAGCAGCTCTAACAGAAGTCCTAGAGAGGTCTTCTGTGGGTGGCCTTGGTTCACATGGCCACATTTGAACTAATCACAGTGGCCCAGGCAAAGATCACTTGGGTTCTTTATGTTCACTTAGAGGTGGGGGGCGGGCAGGGAGCATAGAGAGGCCCATTGGGCTACAAGGATGTTTATTACTGTTATACAAAGAGAGGGAGTGTGTTTCTACAAAGAATAGTTGAGTAGACGTAGAGAAGGAAAAACTTGAAAGGAAATTCTCCATAATATTTGTGGATGAAATGTGATTAACATGTATAATTAATGACAGATGATTTGTTTCTACTTTAAGAATGTTCCAAGTAGCCCTCATAGTTGTACAAAAGAGTCCAAAATGCAGTGAGTGAGTGAGTGAGTAAAAGTCACTCAGTTGTGTCCAACTCTTCCCGACCCCATGGACTATATGGTCCGTGGAATTCTCCAGGCCAGAATACTGGCGTGGGTAGCCTTTCCTTTCTCCAGGGAATTGTCCCAACCCAGGGACTGAACCCAGGACTCCTGCATTGCATTCTTTACCACCTGAGCCACAAGGGAAGCCACCCAAATGCAGTACTTGGATGCAATCTCAAAAACGACAGAATTATCTCTGTTCATTTCCAAGGCAAACCATTCAATATCACAGTAATCCAAGTCTATGCCCCAATCACTAATGTGGAAGAAGCTGAAGTTGAATGCTTTTATGAAGACCTACAAGACCTTCTAGAACTAACATCAAAAAAGATGTCCTTTTCATTGTAGGGGAATGGAATGCAAAGTAGAAAGTAAAGAGATACTTGGAGGAACAGGCAAGTTTGGCCTTGGAGTACAAGATGAAGCAGGGCAAATGCTAAGCGAGTTTTGCCAAGAGAACATACTGGTCATAGCAAACACCTTCTTCCAACAACACAAGAAAAAACTCTACACACGGACATCACCAGATGGTCAGTATCTAAATCTGATTGATTATATTCTTGGCAGACAAAGATGGAAAAGTTCTATACAGTCAGCAAAAACAAGACTGTGAACTGACTGTGGCTCAGATCATGAACTCCTTATTGTCAAATTCAGACTTAAATTGAAGAAAGTAGGGAAAACCACAAGGCCATTGAGACATGACATAAATCAAATCCCTTATGAATGTAAAATGGAAGTGACAAATATATTCAAGGGATTAGATCTGATAGATAGAGTGCTTAAAGAGCTATAGATGAGGGTTCATAACATCCTACAGGAGGTGGTGATCAAAATCATCCCCAAGAAGAAGCAATGCAAAAAGGCAAAATGGTTGTCTGAGCCTTACAAATAGCTAGCAAAGGAGAGAAGCAAAAAGCAAAGGAGAAAAGTAATGATATATCCATCTGAATGCAGAGTTCGAAAGAATAACAAGGAGAGATAAGAAATCCTTCCTCAATGATCAATGTAAAGAAATAGAGGAAAACAGTAGAATGGAAAACACTAGAAATCTCTTCAAGAAAATTAGAGATACCAAGGGAACATTTCCTGTAAAAATGGATACAATAAAGGAAAAAAATGGTATGGACCTAACAGAAGCAGAAGATATTAAGAAGAAGTGGCAAGAATACACAGGACAAAAAAGATATTCATGACCCAGGTAACTACAAAGGTGTGATCACTCACCTAGAGCCAGACATCCTGGAGTGTGAAGTCAAATGGGTCTTAGGAGTCATCACTACAAACAAAGCTAGTGGAGAGATGATGGAATTCCTGTTGAGCTATTTCAAATCCTAAAAGATGATGCTGTTGTAGTGCTGCACTCAATATGCCAGCAAATTTGGAAAACTTAGCAGTGGCCACAGAACTGGAAAAGGTCAGTTTTCATTCCAATCCCAAAGAAAAGCAGTGCCAAAGAATGTTCAAACTACCACACAATTACACTCATCTCACATGCTAGCAAAGTAATGCTCAACATTCTTCAAGCGAGGCTTCAATAGTACAAGAACTGAGAACTGAGAACTTCCAGATGTTCAAGCTGGATTTAGAAAAGGCAGAGGAATCAGAGATCAAATTCCTTACGTCCACTGGATCACAGAAAAGGCAAGAGAATTCGAGACAAAAACATCTACTTCTGCTTCATTGACCATGCCAAAGGCTTTGACTGTGTGGATCACAACAAACTGTGGAAAATTCTTCAAGAAATGAGAATACCAGACCACCTTACCTGCCACCTGAGAAATCTGTAGGCAGGACAGGAAGCAACAGTTAGAACTGGACATGAAACAGACTGGTTCCAAATTAGGAAGAGTATGACAAGGCCGTATATTGTCACCCTTCTTATTTAACTTATACGCAGATTAAAACATGTGAAATACCAAGCTGGATGAAGTAGAAGCTGGAATCAAGATTGCCGGGAAAAATATCAGTAACCTTAGATATGCAGACGACACCAGCCTTGTGGCAGACAGTGAAGATGAACTAAAGAGCCTCTTGATGAAGGTGAACAAGGAGAATGAGAAAGCTGGCTTAAAACTCAACATTCGAAAAACAAAGATCATGGCATCCAGTTCCATCGCTTCATGGCAAATAGATGGGGAAATAATGGAAACAGTGACAGACTATTTTTGGGGGCTCCAAAATCACTGCAGATGGTGACTGTAGCCATGAAATTAAAAGACTCTTGCTCCTTGGAAGAGAAGCAGTGACCAACCTAGACAGCATATTAAAAAGCAGAGACCATACTTTGCTAACAGAGGTCCGTATAGTCCAAGCTGTGTTTTTTCCAGTAGTCATGTATTTATGTGACAGTTGGACCATTAAAAAAGCTGAGCACTGAACTGATGTTTTTGAACTGTGGTGTTGGAGAAGACTCTTGAGAGTCCCTTGGACTGCAAGGAGATCCACCCAGTCCATCCTAAAGGAAATCAGTACTAAATATTCATTGGAAGGACTGATATTGAAGACGAAGCTCCAATACTTTGACTAACTGATGTGAAGTGCTGACTCATTGGAAAAGACCCTGATGCTGGGAAAGATTGATGGCAGGAGGAGGGGACAACAGAGGATGAGATGGTTGGATGACATCACTGACTCAATGGGATGAGTTTGAGCAAGCTCCAGGAGATGGTGAAGGACAAGGAAGCTTGATGTGCTGCAGTCCATGGGGCCACAAAGAGTCAGACACGACTGAGTGACTGAACAATAACTGTGATCCATTATTTTTATAATTAAAAAAATAAAAGAAATAAATAGTCCTTGAGAGCTGAGTGGGCTGGTGAGCTCTTTAGGTGGCATGTGAATGGATGCATGTGACCCAAAGACTCTCCCCAGCTGCACACAGACTCTAGGTTTTTAAGCCATCTGGCCCTCAGCAGCAGTAAGGGCTGTCATGCATTTACAATGTATCACTTCCTCTCTGATGCTCCAGTCTACATGGAAACCACCTCTTCTTGTTCAGACTTGTAGGAGTTGTTGGTCCTGTGGAAAGAATCCTAGACCAGCAGCCCGAAAACCGGGGTGTCTGTTCCAGCTCCCTTGCTAAGAGCTATGTCAGGTGTTGGACCCTTCTGGGGTGTAGGTCCCCCATCTATCATCAGAAAGTTTATTTTCAGCTTTAACAATCTGTGATTATTATTTCTGTTTACTGATGGAGTAACTAATTACTTCATTATAGGATTTCCCAAGACCAGTTACCTCCTGTTTGGTTCAATTAGCAAAACGCAAATGTGATTGTCATTGATTTTGACGGTTGGGCTGCCAGGAGAGAAGCCCAATGGGAGATTATTTCAGCATCTTAAGCAGATTTTGTGTTTATTATTCCAAGGTCACATAGATAGGAGCCGAACTTGTTCTGCATTTTTCTAAAGTCTTGCATCACTTTCTGTTGTGGGAGCTCCAGGATCTCACTTTCACCCTTTAGAGCCAGAAAAGAGACATCAACGGGTCATCAATTTGGAACTAAGCTTTTGTTTTTTTCTCTTTTCCTGAGCAGAAGATCACAGACTATCAGACAGAAGGTGGCCATCAAAGATCATCAAATACAGTTGTCTTGGATTTAGAAGAAACTGAGTCTCTTCAGTATATTCTACAGAAAGCACAAATGCTGCACAGTCTAACAGAGTGTTGTTTGAACACTTACTCTTTCACTTACAAATCTGTGATCTTTGGAAAATTTCTTAATATTTCTGAGCCATATTTTCATTACTATAATTGTTTAACCTTTAAAAGGGAGCAATGATAATACTCACCTTACAGTCTGTGTGGATGCTGTAGGTAGAATAATGATCTCATTGCAAAAAAAAAAAAAAAAAAAATCTACATCCTAATTGCTGAAAACCTGTAAGCATATAACCCTACATAGTCAAAAAGACTTTGCAGATGAAACTGAGTTAAAGATTTTGAGATGAGAGATAATTGTGGATTTTCCAGGTGGACCCAATGTGTTCCTGAGGACTTTTATAAGAGAAAAGCAATGCACCCCTAGGGTGGCATCACACTGCAGTTGTAGTTAGGAAGGAGCCCTGACTCAGAATTTCAACATGTGGGCATCTCTGTTGGCTCTGCAACTTCTTACTTGGTGGTTTTAGCTTCATTGGTAAAGAATCCACCTGCAATGCAGAAGACCCCAGTTCGATTCCTGGTTCAGGAAGTTCCCCTGGAGAAGGCATAGGTTACCCAATCCAGTATTCTTGGGCTTCCCTTGTGGCTCAGATGGTAAAAAATGTGCTTGCAATGTGGGACACCTGGGTTCAATCCTTGAGTTGAGAAGATTCCCTGGAGGAGGGAATGGCAACCCACTCCATTATTCTTGCCTGGAGAATCCCCATGGATAGAAGAGCCTGGTGGGCTACAGTCCATGGGGTAGCAAAGTCAGACACGACGACTGACTAAGCATAGCATAGGACATATAACTTCAATTTTTTTCTTGGTAGCCAAAGGGAAAATATGTGTGAGTGGTGGGAGAAATTGGGAGACTGGGACTGGCAAATATACACTACTACATATAAGATGGATAATTAACAAGAACCTACTGTATAGCATAGAGAACTCAGCTCAGTATTCTGTAATGAACTACATGGGAAAAATCTCTGACAAAAGAATGGGTATATATATATGTACAACTGAATCACTTTCCTGTACACCTGAAGTCAACACAACATTATAAATCAGAGGCCTCCCTGGTGGCTCAGCTGGTAAAGACTCTGCCTGTAATGCAGGAGACCCAGGTTTGATCCCTGGGTTGGGAAGATCCCCTGGAGAAGGGAATGGCTACTCTCTCCAGTATTCTTGCCTGGAGAATCCCATGGAAAGAGGAGCCTGGCAGGCTACAGTCCATGGGGTTGCACAGAGTCAGACATGACTGAGCAACTAACACTTTCACTTTCATACTCCAATATAAAATAAAAACTAAATTTAAAAAAATAGGAAAAGGGGAGTGAGAGAGTTAGAGTCAGAGAAGGAGATATGGCCAGCAGAGGAAAGAGGTTGGAGTCAGGCTTTAGAGGTGGGGTGGTATAGCCGGTTGCAAACCAGAGAATAAAGAGGGCCTCTAAGAGCTGGAAAGCCTAGGAAATGGATTCTCTCCTATAGCCTCAGAAGAACGTGTTATGTTGACACATTTTTAGACTACTGACCTTCAGAAAAGAAACAAAATAAATCTGTGGTTCTTTAAGCCAGCACCTTTGTGATTGTTACTGCAGGGATGGTAAACAAATAGGATGGAGATTGGTAACTATGAAGGCAAGTGAGCTGGAACGACAGAACTTCACGTGTGCACATTGGGGGCTATGCTTTCGCTGCGGGTATGGTTATTGTCCTTTCTCTTCAGGTTCCTCACCCTCTTCCTCTCTCCTCCTTCATCTTTCTTTCCAAGTTACTTCAGTCTCATTGTTCTTTTCCTTTCTCATCTCCCTGAAAGTAACAGGAGAGGAAGAAGATAACCAGCATTCAATTAGGGTCATCTAAAGGAGATCAGTCCTGAGTGTTCATTGCAAGGACTGATGCTGAAGCTGAAACTCCAATACTTTGGCCACCTCATGCAAAGAGCTGACTCATTGGAAAAGACCCTGATGCTGGGAAAGATTGGGGGCAGGAGGAGAAGGGAACGACAGAGGATGAGATGGCTGGATGACATCACTGACTCAATGGACATGAGTTTGGGTAAACTCTGGGAGTTGGTGATGGACAGGGAGGCCTGGTGAGCCATGGTCCATGGGGTTGCAAAGAGTTGGACACAATTGAGTGACTAAACTGAGCCGAACTGATATAATAGGTATCGTCCTTGGTGATATCAAATGCACAACCTCATTCAATTTTTCAACAACGCTTTGAGGAAATGTTTAGCATTTTCATCTTACAAAGGAAGAAACCAACTTCTACTAAAGTCAAGTGAGTTGCTTTTAGACACACTGAGGCACACTTTTAGACATACCTCAGACTTGTGAGGTTGTTGATTATCCCATGCTTCCCTCATCATGAGCAGCTTCATTTCCATTCCAAACAAGGAGCTGTTGACCTGCATCCTCTGTGTTCAGGATGACCAGAGCTAGACTGAGCATGGAACTCCATCACCATGGCAACAGTATCACCAGCCTGGGTGGTGCTGTGGTACCCCGTAGATCCTGGGTGTCAAGGAGAAATGTTGTACCCCAGAAAAATGCTGCCATCTGTCTAAAGATATCCATCTGCTCAGAACAGCAAACAGCTGATTGCACTCCTACCATTTAAAATGAGCACCTCTTGCTTAGTTCAGAGGAAAATAAAAATGATCACTATTTATCAAACACCTATAAGTTGTTATGTGTAAGCATTTTTCCCCCTCTAACTCATATTATAATTTTATGAGGTTGATAATGCTCTTTCCATTTACAGGAAGAACAGTGAGGCAATGAGAGGGGAATGGCCTTGTGCATCCACCCACAAAGCAGCAGGTTGGAGTGAAGTCAGATGTGCCCTGAAACCAAGTCTAATTCAGTGCTATGCTCATTCAATAATTTCCTTTATCCCTTCGCCACTTCCCCTGCCTTTCTCTTCCTGGGTCACTGGATCATTTGACAGTTTGTATACAAGCACCGCTGGAGAAGGGATAGGTTACCCATTCCAGTATTCTTGGGCTTCCCTCATAGCTTAGTTGGTAAAGAATCTGCCTGCAGTACAGGAGACCAGAGTTCGATTCCTGGGTTGGGAAGATCCCCTGGACAAGGAAATGGCAACCCACTCCAGTATTCTTGCCTGGAGAATCCCATGAATAGAAGAGCCTGCCAGGCTACAGTCCATGGGGTTGCAAGAGTCAGGCACGACTTAGCTACTACACCACCACCTATGGTCCATGGGGTCGCAAGAGTCAGGCACGACTTAGCTACTACACCACCACCTATGGTCCATGGGGTCTCAGAGTCAGGCAGGACTGAGCGACTTTCACTGTCACTCACATATAAGCACTGGCCCCAGGGCCTGGAATGGAGAGCCAGGTAAATCTCGGTGGAATGCAGAATCTGTGGAGCTTGAGAGAGAGTCTTGAGCACATCAGTGCAGAGACCCAGTCCAGGGGACCATCCTCCATCTGCACTGCAGACTCAGCCTGGAAATGAACACCTGGAGCTGTCAGTCTGTAGACGTTCCCTAGTGGTGGCTGAGTGGATGAAAGGCAGCATGGCCGGGAGGGTCGGAGGCTGGTGTCAGAACTGGGCACATCTGGACTTTAAACTCTAACACTGCTCAGGAGCCGTGTGGCTCTCAGCAAGTTATGTCATGTCCCTGAACCCATTTTCTCTTTTGTAGAAAGTGTGTAGAGCTATAAGGATCCAACAGCCAGAAGGGGCCATGGAGGCCAGCTTACCCCACCAGGCATTTAGACCCAAAGAAACTGAGGCTCAGAAGCAAGGAATCATTGGTCTGAGACTACTTGGCCACTAGGCATTCTGGTCAATGACTAAAATTCTTCCCTCCAAAACACGTAACTTCTTGGGATCAAATATTGTTATTTTTGTTCAGTCGCTAAGTCATGTCTGACTGCAGCACCAAAGGCTTCCTTGTCTTTCACCATCTTCCAGAGTTTGTTCAAACTCACATCCATTGAGTCGGTGATGCCACCCAACCATCTCATCCTTTGTTGCCCCTTCTCCTCCTGCCCTCAATCTTTCCAAGCATCACGGTCTTTTCTAATGAGTCAGCTCTTCCCATCAGGTGGCCAAAATATTGCAGCTTCAGCTTCAGCATCAGTCCTTCTAATGAATATTCAGCATTGATTTCCTTAGGATTGACTGGTTTAATCTTGCAGTCTGAGGGGCTCCCAAGTGTTTTCTCCAGAACCACAATTCAAAAGCATCAGTTCTTTGGCAGTCAGCCTTCCCCATGGTCCAACTCTCACATCCATACACGACTACTGGGAAAAAAAACATGGCTTGACTCAACGAACCTATTGGCAAAGTGATGTCTTTGCTTTTTAATATGCTTTCTAGGTCGGTCATAGCTTCCCTTCCAAGAAGCAAGTGTCTTTTAATTTCATATGATAACAGTAAATGTCTGTACTGATGCCAGAGTCAGGGTGTGAGGCTTTTAGAGAAGTTTTCTTAGCTGCTTCTCTTCCACTGTCTTCTGGGAGGGCTTTCTATAGCTAATTAGACCAGGACACTGGCAACCCCAGGACTCCACTTGGGATCTCATTCTCCCACTAAATTCCCAGGTTCAAGCACATAAAATGACATAAAGACATTTTATGTCAAACATGAAAGAAGCACACTGGATTAATCGATAAGCTCATAGAAAGAGATTTTTAAATGAAGTCAATAGAGACTGTAAAAATTACCCTAGACTGTGTTTAATGAGCTTTTGTGGGGCTAGAATAGACAAAAAATTAAGCTGCCTCTTATCTCACAGAGAAGATGAAGGCTGTTAGGTCTGCAAACCTATCCACACCTTCAGCATCATGATGAGAGGTTTTCCTTGCCCTGAGTAACTTGGATTTCTCCCTGGGCTCTTACTTCAACTTCCTCTTCACATCTCCCAGGTTGTTCCTCCATAGTGATTTCATCTTTTTCCAGTTCCTAACTGGGGATTCTTTAAACTTCAAACTTCTATCCATTTTTATGCCTACCATGTGATAGGCTTGCTGAAAACACGGGTGATATGGCTACAAAGGAGTACCTGTTCTCAAGGAGGCTGTATTTAATACTGAAGGGATGGGCAGCTTGAAACAAATCTCTGATATATAGTCTATCAACACGTAGTACAAAGTGCCAGGAGCAAGACTGAAGCAGAGTTGGGGGGACCAGCACCAGGGGTCTTCTGGCAGTAGTGGTGATGATTCATGTGTCAGTGGCAATGATGGGGATGCCAGAAGCATGGTGGCGATGATGGTGAGCATGGTGATGAGGGTGGTAATAGCACTGGCAGTGATGCTGGTGTCAGTGGGGGCAATAGGAGGGGCAAGGGTATAGTGGTCAGGGGAAGAGTGATGGCTACGAGGGTGGACGTGGAGGTGGTGCTGCTGGTGGTGGCCGTGGTAGAAGTCTTAGGTCTGGGAGTCAATGAGAAAATGATAAATAAGTAGAGATCTGGATTGTGAGGCACCATGCCGGTTCAACCTTTGGGTTGGGAAGATTCCCTGGAGGAGGGCATGGCAACTCACTCCAGCATTGCTGCTTGCAGAGTCCCATGGACAGAGGAGCCTGGTGGGCTACAGTTCATAGGGTTGAAAAGAGTTGCATGTGACTGAAGCGACTTAGCACACACGAATACACAGCCTTACAAAAAATCTAAGAGGAGAGCATTTCAAATAGGCAAGATGATAAAGTAAAAGTTGGGGTTTCATTGCCAAAATCTCCCATTTTGGACACTCTGGGTGACTGTGGTGGCTTATACCATTTCTGTAGCTCCTTGGTGGACTGAGCCAAAGTACCCTCTGTGGGAATCTGGCTGATAAATACTTCCTAATAAGTCATTTCCACACAAATACTCCCCAACTCCTGGCAGTCTCCTTCAGTGAACCCTAACCAAAGACAGTGCATATGAATATCTCTTTCAAGGAGTTTTGCTGTAAAGAAAAGAAATTGAAGATAGGATGATTAAAATCCCAAAGGCAACTCAAACTCAATATTTCTAAAACTAAACCCATTAGTATTTTTTTTTCCCCTTAAATTATCCTCCCTTCCAGTGTTACCCTTCTCAGAGAATGCCTACAGTATTCATCCTTGCACAAAAGCAAAAGCCTGCAGTAACTCTCCACTCATTTCCAATCAGTCTCCAAATCTGGTTATTTCTGTCTCCTTTACATGACGCACTTGAGAATTGATCAGCAAGTGCTTGACCAAGAATAATTTAGGTGTCACTGGTGATGGTGGGAATAAATGAAGCATGTTTAGCCTTGTTCATCCAAAATAGAACTTATAAAACCATATTCATTCCTTTGGGTTTTGTTCTTGGCAGTCCTTTACAAACTGTATACATGTGCCTGATGTCAATTTTGTGCGGATTTTTAGCAATAATGAAAAGGGGGAGGGGCTCTCTTCCATGTCCTTGAAGATTGTTGCAAAGGGTGAGAAATTACACAGTTATCGTCCTTCCTTGAGGCTCTCAGGAAACAAACATAATCAGTGGGGAAATTCAATAGAGGTTTAACAAAGAGAAAGGCAATAGGTGAGACTTTGGAGGGGAAATTAATTAAGCCAAACTAAAATTAGTGGTTTTGGGTTTGAGGTTGGGAGGGAGTCTGGGCTATGGAGAACTGGAACAGAGAAAGGAAACATGCTGGCAGGGAGCTGATTCTGGGTCCAAGATTAATTATCATTCAACATCTAATTATGTAGTCTGAATTACAATCCTGCCAGTTGAGTTCTTTTTCTCTAACACAGGAGATAAGAAATAGATTCATTCTCAAAACTGGGGGTCTTCTAATTTTCACTTAAAACAGATAAAAAAAACCTCACCTTTGTCCTTTTCTGATGACTATTTACCATTTTTCTTTATTTAAAAGAGCTGGTCCCTTTCAAATTACTTTCTTCTTTCTTGCCAAATAACTGTTTTGCATTCTTGTCATCTGAATATGAAAATACCAGATGTATTCCTACTGGGTATATGATTTATACCAGGTGGAATACTAGATACTTATTCAGTTTATTTTCACTGCTTACTATCTGCAGAGCATTTGTTAAGATACTTCACAGCTGCTAAATGAATGTGATCAAGAATTAACAGTTTGGCTTACATTCATCTACTCCTCACACTAGTCCTAGGAACTGGGAACTAATATTAGCTCCACTTAATAGATACTGAATCTGGGGTTAGACTGTTGAAGCAATTTTTCTAAAGTCACATGACTAGTATATTAATGAAACCCAAGATTTAAAACCAGGCTTGTGTGTCTCATCCAACTAACCCACCATCTTCCACATTGATGAAATCTGAATTGTTGGTCTTGTGCAAACATTTTGATACTATTTTCATAAAGAATTACAGCAGAACAAGCAATGAGAAGTTTGTCTTCTGCATCTTCTGGCTGCTACTAAAAGTTGTTTGCTAGCTGTATCTTTGCTCGGGGTAAATCTCAAAACAATTCCAAGTAGGGTGCTTGAACTCCATAAGTTTCGTGTTATAAACCCATCGTCCTTGTCCTGACTCACCTGTCCTCACTCATTCTCACCCTTGACCCTATATTTTATGGTTGAGAAAAACTGGATGCATATAGAAATGTTGCCAGTGATGAAGACAACAGAGAGGTAAATATACAATCTCTGTCCTCAAACAGCTGATGACAGAAAGGAGTGCACAAGTTAAGCTCAGAAAATAGCTGGAGACAACTGGAATGTTCCTTAGAATTCACTGTGGTGCAGACTCTAAGAACCTTGCCGTGTGGTCATGTACTTGGAAGACACTTGTACTGTACATAATATGCACTTTGTACCCTTCTGAACACTCAGGAGTAGGTTGAGACAGAACTGACATGTTTTCTCAATTCCACTGATATTAATGAGAGCCTGATGTCCCAGGAACATTTCACTCTATTTCTTTGCAGAAATTTGCTTTTGTTGTTTCAAGGAGTGCTTCTAATAGCTCAATTTTAATTATAGCTCTCCTTAAATCCTTCTACGGAAATTACAGCATCTATGTTAGCTTGGTATTAGGATCTATTGATTATCTTTTCACATTCAAGTTGAATTTTTTCTGTTTCTTGGTTTAACGAATATTTTGGAATCTATCATAGACACATTTTGTGTATTTTAAGACTTAATTCCTATCTCAATCTTCTATTATATTAGAATCTTAATCAGCCTGGGCTTTTATACCAAAATACCATAAATTGAGTTGCTTGAAATTAACAAGAATTTATTTCTCAGAGTTCTGGAGACTGGAAGTCTGAGATCAGGATGTCAGCATAGCTGGATTCTGGCAAAAGTCCTCTTCGGAGTTGCAAACTGCCAACTTCAATATGGCAGAGCACAAAGAAAGGAATCAAGCTCTTTTTCAGCTTTTCTAAGACCCTGATGCTGGGAAAGATTGAGAGTTAGAGGAGAAGGGAGCAGCGTGTAACCATCTCATCCCAGGATGAGATGGCTAGATTACATCACCTTCTTAATGGACATGAGTTTGAACAAGCTCTGGGAGACAGTGAAGAACGGGGAAGCCTGGTGTGCTGCAGTCCGTGGGGTCTCAAATAGTCAAACATAATTGAACAAAGCACACTAATTCCATTCAGGAGGACTCCATCTTTATGACCTCATCTAAGCCTAGTTACTTTACAATTGCCCCACCTTCTAATACCATCACACTGTGGGAACGTGTTTCAACATACGAACTTTTGGCATACACAAATACTTAGTCCACAATGACTAGGAAACTTGTTTGGGTTTAGAATTCACTTCCAGGCTCCCTTTTGTGGTTTAAATATCAAATTTAGTGCTTGCAGTCTATAAAGGGCTATTCTGGTCTGCTTAACTTGTGTGTTACCTAGATGACAGAGCTCCACCCCTTGGCACCTGTGGCTCTGCTTAGCAGGAGGAAGATACAATCCAGTTATTGCAGGAGTGGAAATCAGAACCATGGTCAGAGGCTCCACCCAAGAGTAAAGCTTTGGTCCCTACCCAGTCATCCTTCTTTCTCCACCTTCCAGAGTTTCCTACTAAATGACTTATACATAATGTCCAGTTTTCTTTTTTTTGATTAGCTGATAAAGGAAAATGGAATATGTTTCCCACACATTCAGAACCACCAGTCCTGCTTTGCTCTAAAACCTATGATTTTTCCACTATTTCAAATTATCTCTGAGGCTGTGATATTTGAACCAGCAGTATGTGTCCTGCCTATTTGAAAACTGTATCCTGAGCCTTCAGACACATTCTTTCCATTATTCTTCTTGTCCCTTCAGTTTTCCTATTTTCTCCTATATAACATTATGTCACAGTTACAGCCAATATATTTTCCGTCTTCTCTGTGACTCTTTCATCTCCCCTCATATCAGGCCCCTAAAGAGAGGGACACTACTGTCACCAGGTGTCTTCAAGTCACTGATCTAACTAGTTCTGTAGTGAATGGAATCATACTGGAGTGTCAGGAAGGCACATTCTCTTCATAGTGTAGTGTCAGGAAGGCACATGGAGGAAGCATTCTTTTCCGTACTCTCCAAGCCTGAAGATTTAATGAACGATCCAGGAGGAAGGTGTACTCCCTACCTCTACTTGTCTCCCTTCTTCCTCTTCAGTATATCAGGCCTCATTGATAATTGATGCTTCCCTAGTAAAGAATCTGCCTGCAATGCAGGAGACACAGGTTTGATCACTAGGTGAGGAAGATCCCCTGGAGAAGGAAATGGCAACCTACTCCAGTATTCTTGCCTGGGGAACCACACAGATAGAGGAGCTTGGCAGGCTACAGTCCATGGGGTCAGAAAGAGTCAAACCTGACTGAGCAACTAACACTAACACACTAACTACTGAGAGAGATTATAGCGGGGGCTGGTCCACTGACCTAGAGTAGGAACATCTCTTTCTCTGACTCTCTTCTTCCATTTTCTTAGTTTTTTCTATGAAATTGACGTGCAGAGGGCTGGATTTATTTCTGGAGGGAAGAAAGTCTTACCATTGTTCTCTTGCTCTTGTTTGCAATCATCCAGATTGTTTTTAACACTCAAGACTAAGATTTAGGTATCAAAGGAAGTAAAATAGAGCTGGACAACTAATGGAGTATTGAGTTTCCCAGTGGTCCAGCCCAGGGTCCCTGTTAAATGCATTGGTGTTAGGAGTTTCATCCTAGCTCCACCCTAACTCTTAGCAATGGTCCAACTCTAGCCAGCTTGCATGTGTGCATGCGTGTGTTTGTATGTGCACCCTTGTATCTGCCATTGGAAGAATGGGTTCAATCAGCTGAACCCATAAAAGGGTAGATAGGTAATAGTGACTGCATCAGAACATTCAAAGCAAGAGCATTCTCTAAAGCTCTCAACTGATTAGAGTCTCCTGTTGTTAAGCCCCAGTTTCCCAGTTAACCCAGTGGTAAAGAATTCACCCGCTAGTGCAGGAGACACAGGAGATGTGGGTTTGATCCCCTGGGTTGGGAAGATCCCCTGGAGTAGAAAATGGTAACCCGATCTGATATTCTTGCTTGGAAGATTCCATAGACAGAGGACCCTGGCAGAATCACAAAGAGTTGGACACTGCAGAGCAACTGAGCATGCACAAATTAAAAATAATAATAATTAATAAGACCAAGGAAAAGAATCAAATGATAGTGGAAGGAGTTTGTTGTTGATCTGAGGATTTGAAGTGTACATCCTAGAATCATAGAACTTGAACCAGAGTAGAGTCTCAGAGACCATTTGTGATAGTGAAGGTGAGTCCTCTTTCTGTTTTCTGGGCCTGAGGATGACCAGCTGCATGGTCTGAAAATTGTTCTTTACTTCACTCCTGCTCTCCTGCATTTCTCCAGACTTTACAAAGAGTCTTCATTAAAACTTGCAGGTATTCTCAGAAAAAAGAAAAATGCTGTTCAGAGCCAGGTAACTGAGTAGCTGAGTTCTATGAATCATTCAAACATTAGAATCATTTCTGCTTGTTGTAGAAGAGATGGCCCAGACCTAAGGGAGACTGAGGAATTCAAGGGAGGGAGAATGTGACCCTTGCCCACTATGAAAAACTTCCAGAGTTGTTTTTTTTCTCATTTGCAATTTTGTAGAAGTAGAAAAGCTACTACAAAAACTACTACTTCATTGAACTGGGGCTACAGGAAGTTTGACTTGTACCATTTTTGTCAGAAAGAAGATGGATGTTTATGAACCTCCCCAGTGATTATAATCCAAACTATTAATTGGAAAAGACCCTCATGCTTGGAAAGATATAAGGCAGGAAGAGAAGGGGACAACAGAGAATGAGATGGTTGAATGGTATCACTGACTCAATGGACATGAGTTTGAGTAAACTTCAGGAGATAGTGAAGGACAGGGAAACCTATTGTGTTGCAGTCCATGGGGTCACAAAGAGCCAGACACGAATGAGTGACTAAACAGCAATAACAACTGCAGTGGCCTAGGTGCTGGATTAAGCAGTTTAATCAGACATTTCAATTAGATCAAAGGTCCCAGACACCAGACCTTATGGTTAAAGAAGCCCTCTCCACTATTCACCCTTCTCAATGCATCTTAGGAAAAGATGGTTCATTCATTCAATCAAGTTGAGCTTAGCTGGAATATTGAAGTTGATAAAAATATAAAAGCTATCAAAGTTTTATTTTCTACTTCCTCTCTCCCCAATTTCTCTGCCAGTTTCTTTCTCCAGCTTCCCTTCAAAAGAGCTTGACTTAACAGGAAAACACAGGGTTCATTTACTCAGCAAGGAAGCGCTTTTCATGTTTGAGCTTTGAAATGAAAATTATCTTTGGGCAGGCTTCTCTGCAGCTCCATCTGTGAGCAGCAGGGCCTGTCAGAGTGACTATGGACTTGGGGAAGGAAGTCAGACCTCAGAAGGCAGCAAGGAAGCACAAAGTTTTCTCTCTCTCTTTTTTTTTTCCAAGTAGGATCCTGGAGGGCAGAAACCAAAAGTGATGGTGCCCTAATGAGTATAGGCTGACACCGTTTGATTTCACAGGCTGGAAGCATTAAATAAATCACCCCTGCAGCTCCCAGTCATAGACCTTAGATATAAATGGTCACTGATCCCAGCTTGTATGCCAGGAGGATTTAAATCTACATTTTCATGCAACAAATCTAAAGACACTCATCAAGTAAAAAGTAGATCTGAGGATAGACATGCTCCCCCCAGGACAGATTGGATGGCTTCAAAACTTTTAACAACATGCATTTTTGAACTTCTGTTTTTGAACAGGATGCATACGCAGGTGAAAATATCGTGTTCTCTCAGAATTAGATATTAGAGATAATTAGAGAGAGTCTCAGAAATGAATCCTCACGCACATGTCTATCAGTAGCAGTCTCCTAAAGATGCCAGCAAGCTCTGTGTACTATGTATGATCAAAGCCTATGCACTGGAATCGCTCCCTCTCTGGCTTTAATGGGGCTTCCTTGGCGGCTCAGATGGTAAAGAAACTACCTGCAGTGCAGAAAGCTGGGGTTTGATCCCTGGGTCGGAAGATGCGCTGAAGAAGGGAATGGTTACTCATTCCAATACTCTTGCCTGGAGAATTCCATGGACAGAGGAGCCTGGTGGGTTACAGTCCATGAGGTCTCAAAGAGCTGGATATGACTGAGAGACTAACACTTTCACTTTTCACACTGGGTTTAATACTTGATTCTGCCTCTTAACACTCTCTGACTTTGGACCAGTTGCTTCATTTCTTAGAGACTCAGTTTCCCCATCTGTGAAATGAGAGTAAGAATGAAACAGAGTTATGCAAATAAGGCAGTTGACCTGTGTCTGGCCTGTGCTGTAAATGCTCAAGACCTGGTAATTCTACACTGATAACTTTGTGATTTGGGGGAAGAAGAAACAATTCTGATTAAGGCGCTCTACATGGGCATTTTTGGCAGAAGTGACTCTGGAGGAAGGGCTTTTCACTGGACTGAGTTTGTAGGAAAAGACATTCTGGACAGAAGCTCGCTGGAGGAAGCAGACATGAAAAGGAGAACAAAGTTCACGGCGGGCTGATGTGCAGGGGGAGGTGATTTCACGAGATAGTATGGGGCCTATAGAGAGAAGATTCTGAGTGCCCATCTGAAGAATACGCACTTGATTGAACAGACAGTGGGATGTCACTGAAGGCTTCTGAGTAGGAAAATGACAGACTGAGAGCTTTTCCTCCTTAGGAAGCTCACCCAGTGAGCTGTGAGTGGGGTGGTTGGACTCGGGGAAAGGAAGTTAGAGAAAAACTTCAGGGTTGGCACTGCAGTGGTACAGTAGTGAGAAGGGCTTTCGATATCAGAAATGTGCCAGATGAAGCACAATTGTGGTTTTGTTTTTATGGGGGGGAGGAGAGTTAATTTATGGCAGCCAAGGACCGAATGGAAAAGCTAATAACAGAGCTGGGGATGAGGGGAGGGACCAAATGTTCTTTCTTGTCTATTTCCCACTTGGCGTGTCGCTCCAGTACATCATCTTGCAGAGGCAATCAACACACCTGTTAGTGAGTTTTGGCATCTAATTGACATTATCGGCCTCTGCACAGGGGCAGACAATGGATGTTGGTGTTGTGCCAGTGGCGCACGTTTGTATTTCACAGATAATTGTGCCTGTGTACTAAGTCACTTCAGTTGCGTCTGACTCTTTGCAACACTATGGACTGTAGCCCCCCAGGTTCTTCTGTCCAGGGGATTCTCCAGGCAAGAATACTAGAGTAGATTGTCATGCTCTTCTCCAGGGGATCTTCCTGACCGAGGGAAAGAACCTGCATCTCATATGTTTCCTGCACTGGCAAGAGGATTCTTCACCACTAGCGTCACCTGGGGAGCCCGTAGATGATTGAGAGGAAGCAAATCAAGCCTGTCTGCAGCAGCCCCAGGGAAGACACATCTGGATGAGATGAGGAGCCACTTGTTTCCTGGAGTTAAAGGAGTGTAAGGAATCTTAGGTAGCCAGACCCTTCACCCAGCCCCTGGAGACCCGAGTCCCAGTGATCAAGGAAGGTAGATAAACGACCCTCCTGGGGCTTACAAGTGCAAAGCCTCTTGTTCTTTCTTGTTCTTGTTCTTTCTTCCCTACAAACTTACTCTTGAACTTGATAATTTGCTTTCTATGTGTGAGTTGGCTAATTTTTCTGGAAAGTGACTTTGAAGGTAAAGAATCTAAGCTGCAGTCATTGTGGGTGACCCCCACAGATCTGATTTTGTCCTGCCAAGTGTCACATGTTCATTCCTACTGACACGTTCAATGTTCCAGGTCCAGAATAAGTTTTAGACACAGAGGCACAGTTCAATGAGATATTGTTCTGTTTTCAAGGACTTCACAGCACACTGGGATCAACACTCAAACACTTACATCGATTTAAGTGTAGAGAATGCCTTGATAGTAGTTAGTGTGAGGTCCAGTAGGTGTCTGACTGGTGTGGGGGTATTAAGTTGAAACTTAGGACCTGAACAATATTTTCTAACTGGACAAAAGAGGGGAAAGGCATTCTAGGTAGAGATATCAGCACAAACAAAACCTCAGAGATATTCAAGTGTAGATCTTGTCAGAAAACTAGGCAATACAATATGTTAAAGGATTTGGGGGCTGGAACTGTGAGGGATAAAGCTTGAAAATGGATTATGGATCTAGGTTATTAGGACTCAGAGCCCTCAGGTTAATACCATCAGAAACATCTGAAATTTCTCCAACCAAGATTACTTTTATTGGGAATCGATCAATAATGCACTTGCTCTGGGCAAGGCCTTGGAAGAACAGAAAGAAAAGCAAGATGCATTATCTTTCTGTGGGATTCTCTGCTGAAAAGCAGAGAGACTGTAGACACAGGAAACCCCAAACTTCCCATTTATTTGTTCATATATTCCTCCAGTCATTTATGAACCCCTAAGATGTGTTAGGATTCTGGATAAAATGAGAAAGTGAAATAATATCCTTGCCCATGGGAGTCAGACAACGAAATGGGTGATTATACTGTTTGTGTTACAGATTGTGGCAAGAGTATGAACAGGGGTCTGGGGAGTCCCAAGACCTAACGGGAGGTTGATCAAGGAGGGCTTCCTAGAGGAAGCAGCAGCAGAGTGACTCCTGAGAATGTGACCAAGTTAAGTCAAGGAGGACAAAAGAGCTGTGTATGCCATAGGAGGTGCAGAGAAGATTGTTTTGGGAAGAAGAAGTATCCTATGTAGAGAAGGAGGTGATGAAGTACTGTGACTGGAATAAAATGTGGAAGAAGGTACAGCAGGGGTAAAACTGAGTAAATGGACTTCGCCTCTTCCCCTCCCCAGTACCAGGCAGCAGATAAGGGGCTGTCCATGGTGCTGAGGAGCACAGGACTCAGACTTTGCAAACCTTCAGAGACTGATGCTTCATGGAAATATAAAATCGTTTTAGAATGACTTTTAAATTTTATTCAAAAACCTGACTGAATAAGGCCCCCAGTTCAGAGAAGGAGAGAGGACAGGATAAGGAAACTTTTGTCACCAAATATTTTCCCTGCTCCACGAACCATTCCGGAAGGGAGGTTCCTTTGGTTACTATGAAATGCCCAAGAAAATGCACAGGGGACGGTGAAACGCTGGTGGAAAGATCGAAGCCTTTCTGCGAAGGGAAAGCTCCACCCACTTTGGAGAAAGTGGAAGTGGGCTTGCCTGCTCTGGGGGCTGTTTGGAGGAGATCTGAGGCTATTTCAAATGGAAGGTTCCAGACAGCATAGACATTATTTACCCAGACTCTAAGACATTCTGTCCAAAGCTGTTCCAAGGGGTTCTTAGAGATGTGCTTTGATTATTTACCAACTTTATTGAGTTCCTCTTGATATGCTTATCAACCAGCGCCCAAAATCAGTGGCAGAATGGTATTACACTGCAGTAATTATTTTGAAGACCCAAGCATGATTCCAATTTTTATTCTTGTCTCCCATAAACATTTAAAGGGTCCCAGTTACTGACTGGGACTACAGTAGTTCAAGCCCACTCAAGTCAGATTGCCTACATGTCAGAGGGCTTGACCATTTATTGGGCCAATTGCTTAAACTCTCAGACCCTTGTTGTCTTGATTAGTTCCTTCTGATTTCTATAAAAAATCCTGACAAACTTGGTCGTTTAGGACAACTGGAATCACTCTGTGCTCTATGATGACCTAGAAGCATGAGATGGGGGGTTGGGAGGAAGGCTCAAGAGAAAGTGATATATGTATGAATGTGTAAAAGTGTCAGTCGCTCAGTCCTGTTGGACTCTTTGAGACCCCATGGACTCTAGCCCACGAGGCTCCTTTGTCCATGGGATTCTCCAGGCAACAATACTGGAGTGGCTTGCCATGCCCTTCTCCAGGGGCTCTTCCTGACCCCGGGATCAAACCCACATCTCTTACGTCTCTTGCTTTGGCAAGGGCTCTTTACCACAGGGGCCACCTGGGTTTCAATATATGCTATACTGTAGCCGATTCATGTTGTTGTATAGCAGAAACTTAACACAACATTGTGAATCAGTTAATTCAGTCAGTCAGTTCAGTCACTCAGTCATGTCTGACACTTTGCGAGCCCATGAATCCACAGTACGTCAGGCCTCCTTGTTCACCATCAACTCCTGGAGTTTACCCAAACTCATGTCCATCAAGTCAGTGATGCCATCCAGCCATCTCATCCTCTGGAGATGCCTTATCCTCCTGCCCTCTATCTCTCCCAGCATTAGGGTCTTTTCCAATGAGTCAAGTCTTCACATGAGGTGGCCAAAATATTGGAGTTTCAGCTTCTGCATCAGTCCTTCCAATGAGTATTCAGGACTGATCTCCTTTAGGATGGACTGGTTGGATCTCCTTGCAGTCCAAGGGACTCTCAAGAGTCTTCTCCAACACCACAGTTCAAAAGCATCAATTCTTCGGTGCTCATTTTTCTTCACAGTCCAACTCTCACATCCATACGTGACCACAGGAAAAACCATAGCCTTGATTAGATGGACCTTTGCTGGCAAAGTAATGTCTCTGCTTTTGAATATGCTATCTAGGTTGGTCATAACTTTTCTTCCAAGGAGTAAGCATCATTTAATTTCATGGCTGCAGTCAACATCTGCAGTGATTTTGGAGCCCCCTGCCCAAATAAAGTCTGACACTGTTTCCACTGTTTCCCCCTTTATTTCCCATGAAGCAATGGGACCAGATGCTATGATCTTCGTTTTCTGAATGTTGAGCTTTAGGCCAACTTTTTCACTCTCCTCTTTCACTTTCATCAAGAGGCTTTTTAGTTCCTCTTCACTTTCTGCCATAATGGTGGTATCATCTGCATATTTGAGGTTATTGATATTTCTCCTGGAAATCTTGATTCCAGCTTGTGTTTCTTCCAGTCCAGTGTTTCTCATGATGTACTCTGCATATAAGTTAAATAAGCAGGGTAACAATATACAGCCTTGACATACTCCTTTTCCTATTTGGAACCAGTCTGTTGTTCCATGTCCAGTTCTAACTGTTGATTCCTGACCTGCATATAGGTTTCTCAGGAGGCAGGTCAGGTGGTCTGGTATTCCCATCTCTTTCAGAATTTTCCACAGTTTATTATGATCCACACAGTCAAAGGCTTTGGCGTAGTCAATAAAGCAGAAATAGATGTTTTTCTGGAACTCTCTTGCTTTTTCCATGATCCAGTTGGCAATTTGATCTCTGGTTCCTGTGCCTTTTCTAAAACCAGCTTGAACATCTGCAAGTTCATGGTTCATGTATTGCTGAAGCCTGACTTGGAGACTTTTGAGCATTACTTTACTAGCGTGTGAGATGAGTGCAATTGTGCGGTAGTTTGAGCATTCTTTGGCATTGCCTTTCTTTGGTATTGGAATGAAAACTGACCTTTTCCAGTCCTACGGCCACTGCTGAGTTTTCCAAATTTTCTGGCATATTGAGTGCAGCGCTTTCACAGCATCATCTTCTAGGATTTGAAATAGCTCAACTGGAATTCCGTCACCTCCACTAGCTTTATTGGTAGTGATGTTTTCTAAGGCCCACTTGACTTCACATTGCAGGATGTCTGGCTCTAGGTGAGTGATCACACCATTGTGATTATCTGGGTCGTGTAGATCTTTTTTGTACAGTTCTTCTGTGTATTCTTGCCACCTCTTCTTAATATCTTCTCCTTCTGTTAGGTCCATACCATTTCTGTCTTTGATTGAGCCCATCTTAGCATGAAATGTTCCTTTGGTATCTCTAATTTTCTTGAAGAGACCTCTAGTCTTTCCCATTCTGTTGTTTTCCTCTGTTTCTTTGCATTGATCGCTGAGGAAGACTTTCTTATCCCTCCTTGCTATTCTTTGGAACTCTGCATTCATTCAGACTTTTATATCTTTCCTTTTCTCCTTTGCTTTCACTTCTCTTCTTTTCACAGCTATTTGTAAGGCCTCCTCAGACAACCATTTTGCTTTTTTGCATTTCTTTTCCATGGGGATGGTCTTGAGCCCTGTCTCCTATACAATGTCATGAACCTCCATCCATAGTTCATCAGGCATTCTGTCTATCAGATGTAGTCCCTTAAATCTATTTCTCACTTCCACTGTATAATCATAAGGGATTTGATTTAGGTCATATCTGAGTAGTCTAGTGGTGTTCCCTACCTTCTTCAATTTAAGTCTGAATTTGGTAATAATGAGTTCATGATCTGAGCCACAGTCAGCTCCTGGTATTGTTTTTGCTGACTGTATAGAGCTTCTCCATCTTTGGTTGCAAAGAATATAATCAATCTGATTTCAGTGTTGACCATCTGCTGATGTCCATGTGTAGAGTCTTCTCTTGTGTTGTTTGAAGAGGGTGTTTTCTATGATCTGTGCATTCTCTTGGCAAAACTCTGCTAGTCTTTGCCCTGCTTCATTCCATACTCCAAGGCCAAATTTGCCTGTCACTCCAGGTGTTTCTTGACTTCCTATTTTTGCATTCAAGTCCCCTATGATGAAAAAGGACATCTTTTTTGGGTGTTGGTTCTAAAAGGTCTTGTAGGTCTTCATAGAACAGTTCAACTTCAGCTTCTTCCGTGTTACTGGTTGGGGTGTAGGCTTGGATTATTGTGATATTGAATGGTTTGCCTTGGAAATGAACAGAGATCATTCTGTCATTTTTCAGATTGCACTCAAGTACTGCATTTCGGACTCTTGTTGACCATGATGGCTACTCCATTTCTTCTAAGGGATTCCTGCCCACAGTAGTAGATATAATGGTCATCTGAGTTAAATTCACCCATTCCAGTCCATTTTAGTTCGCTGATTCCTAGAAAGTTGATGTTCACTCTTGCCACCTCCTGTTTGACCACTCCCAATTTGCCTTGATTCATGGACCTAACATTCCAGGTTCCTATGCAATATTGCTCTTTACTGCTCTGGACGTTGTTTCTATCAACAGTCACATCCACAGCTGGGTATTGTTTTTGCTTTGACTCCATCCCTTCATTCTTTCTGGAGTTACTTCTCCACTGATCTCCAGTAGCATATCGGGCACTTACTGACTTGGAGAGTTCCTCTTTCAGTATCCTATCATTTTGCCTTTTCATACTGTTCATGGGGTTCTCAAGGCAAGAATACTGAAGTGGTTTGCCATTCCCTTCTCCAGTGGACCTCACTGGTTGGGTAGAGGTAGTCCCCTCCCTATGCCCCCTCTCTCTGTATCTCTCACATACACAAGCACACACACACACACGTCTGCCATATGGTGATTGGTCAATAAATAGTATCATAACAATAACAGCTCTTTTGTAAAACAACCGTCTCTATTGTCCCCTTTCTTCTTCCACTCTAGTCCTTCCTGTTCCTGCTGTCCTATCTTCCCAGTTGCTCCTTTTTTCCACACTACGAGCATGGCAATTCTCTTCACTTGTGTCCGGTTCTTTGCAACTCCATGGCCTGTAGCCTGCCAGGTTCCTCTGTCCATGGGATGCTCCAGGCAAGAATACTGGAATGTTTTGCCATTTCCTCCTCCAGGGGATCTTCCCAAACCCAGGGATCAAACCCATCTCCTCCGTCTCCTGCATTGGCAGGTGTGTTCTTTACCACTAGCACCACCAGGAAAGCCCTTTCAACACTGTACTGTCCTTGTTTTTCTATAACCACTTTTCTGTTCCCAAGATTATCTTTTTGCCAAGCACTGACCATTCCTCAGTGACTGAGCGGTGAGAGCAAATGGTGGAAGAGAGGATAACTGGAGCAATGAAGGTGGGAGAAAACAAAGATCGTGAATTCACACATCAATAATTTCCTTTAGGAACTCTTCTCTAATTCTAATTCATCGCCCATGGGATAGGCCGAAACCATCTGAAAGCAAATGCCTTCATGGGCATGCTGTCCGGTGTCTCAGATCCCTTCCTTCCTCTGTGCTGATTTGCCTGGTACTCCTTATCTCTCATCATCCCGGATCCAGGAAGGTCCACCTCAGATAGGTCTCTTGCTTGGACTTAGAGTAGGGTCCTTATGGTCACTGCTGCTCATGCTGATGATTAAAATAGCCTCCTAATTGGTTTCCTGCTTCCTAATTTGCTCCATCTTTTACACCTGCCAGAAGCTCCTTTTTACTTGTTTGCTTGTTTGTTTTCCTTTTCAGAGGATGTAGCCTGTGTCAAGATAAGAGAATGGTCTTTGGACTAAGATAGGTGAGGAGTCAATCTCTGACTCTGCTGTTCACCAGCTCGAGATGTTTAATCTTTTTGAGCCTCAGGGACAGTCTAAAAGAGCTGTTGTTAAAAAAAAAAATGTTCCTAAGAGTAACTGGTGCATTCTCATGGTGTCTAGCATATGTCAGGTGCCAAATGAACTGGATACCTTCTCCATGTTTATTTAATAAAGAAAATAAAACCTCCCCTTGTTGTGTCCCTGTATGCACAGCCCCTAATGAGGACCTTGCTTTACCAGTTCTTCCCTCAGTAACTCACAGCTTCAATAAACATTCCTCTTCACTCGGTCATTCTAATCAGCATGATATTGTGATGGTTTTTTCTTTATTAAAATTAATCAATTGATCCTACTTCTCCCATTAGTCTTCACTCCATTTCTATATTCCCTTTTTCTGCAAATCTTGAAAAATTTGCTTGTTCTCAATGTTTTCAATTTCTCTCCTCTTTTTCTTTAAAACCACCCTAAGCAGGCTTTCTCCTCACTGCTCTATAGAAATTTCTCACTGCAAGGTCCCCACTGACCTCCAAACTGCTAAATCCAGTGGTCAGCCCTCACTTTCCCTCTGACCTGATTTATCAGCAGCGTGTGACCCAGGCGATTTGCTTCTCTGCTAGGCTTTCTTCAGGATTCTCAGGGCTCTAAAGCCTGCTGGTCTTCCTCCTGCCTTTCTGGTGGTTCCTCTTCCGTTTCCTTCGTCGCTGTCTTGTCTTCATGACCTCTTCATCTGGGGCTGCCTGGGGTCCAGTACTTATCCTTTCTTCTCTTTCCTTATACATCTTTGTCCTTACTGATTTCACTCAATATCAGGCTTTAAACAGCATTTATGTGCTAGAGAGGTCAGGACCTCTGTCCCAACCCTCAGATACAATATTCACCTGTCTGTCTAACATCTCTATTTGGAAGTCTAATAGGCAACTCAAACTCAACATGCCAATTTTTTCCCTACCTCACTCACCAGTCACAACCCGCTCTCATGTGCCACTTCCCCATCTCAGGTGAGGAGGGATCATTCCTTCCTTTTGCTAAGTCCAGAAATCTTTTTCACTCCACCCCATTGGGTATCTTATTTGGTTTTGGCAAAGATTTTTGAGCTCTCACAATACGCTGTATAGACTTTCAAAGTGATACTTACCGCGGTCTTTTCCTCTGTCTTCTTTGCTTTCCTGCTCATTTGTACTATCAGCTCCTTGAAGCCAGGGGCCCTTTCATTGTATGTCCTAGGCATTTGGCACAGTGCTCAATAAAATAAATGTTTCTGGAATAAGTAAATAAATAATTGAGGGCAGTGGTATCATGATCCAAAAAAAAAAAAAATCAGTTTAAAAAGAATAACCAAGATAAACATAGCAGTGGAAGGAAATTAGAAATTAGGTGAAAGACATACAGAGATTTGTCAGTTTTCAGTTCTGATCTCATGTTATGATTGAAGTTAGTGGGTTTTACCAATGTCTGGCGAAACAAGAAAACAGATAGATAATTTTAAATCTCCCCAGTACAGGAATGTGAGGCAGAGTTAGAATGGGGACTGCAGTTGTATACACTGGGAAGATCTAAGCTCTCAGTGAGAGTAACAGTTGAATCTCTGTCTAATCATTCCCCAGTTGAAGACTTCAGGCAAGTTATTTAATCTCCCTGAGCTGAAGCTTCCTCATCTATTATATGAGCATAATAAATACTCGCTTCTAAGACTTGTTTTGAACATTAAGTGGGAGAAAAGCTTGGTTCATCATCAATACTGACTGAATGGGTAGCTCTCACTGTCAGGCTCAAGGAATTGTCTCAGGAGCAATCAGGGCTTGTCAACTGAGAGTTCATCTCCAAAGCATTCTATTATTCTACATTTATCAAAATTCTTCTTTTTTAAAATGTGTGTGTGTGTGTGTGTGTGTGTGTGTGTGTGTGTGTGTGTATGACTATAGGCTGGGGGAAATGGAGACAAAAATGTTTGATCAAAAGTTTCACCATCTATCTTTGGAACTGCATATGGCCAGAAACACTCAGGTTAGCATCTTCAACCTGTCCTCCCAACATCTTGCCCAGCATCATCCACCCTCAAGTTTATTGCTGTCTGCTTTGCTTCTTGCCAGCCACTATTGCTGGAGAAGGCTACATGGAAAAAGCCATGACAAGGCCATACTCTTTAACCTCAGTTGTGAGCTCTGCCCACAGCTCAGCATCCCTGAGTTTTATCATTATCCTTGCTGCTTTGGAATAACTCCACCTGAGAAACCAGTAGTTACAGTCCTGAGCAACCCCAGTGGTCCTCGTTTGCATATCCCCAAAGATAAGGGGAAGTGATTTCATTAACATCCAAAGCATGTTTCAAATATTAATCTTCTATATGAAAAAAAGATGCCTAGGAAGCAAATCTTAACCCTGTAAATGACTGAGTTCCTCATTTATACCCATAAAACTCTCTATGTTTATTGCCTACAGGGTCTTAGTCTGGATACTTTGCCATTTCTCCAGCCTAGCAGCAAATCAACAGGACTCATCAAGTTGAATGAGGGCTTCTTTCTTACTCTTCCTTCTATAATTCACGATAGCTGAAACTATCAAAATGTTTGTAAATGTTGTATTACATGGCAACCAAAATAATATTCATCTGTGTGTTTCATACCATAGATTTCCTAAAGTTATCTAATGGCAAAGTGTAATCAATATTTTTAAGCATATCTACCCAACATTTAGAAATCTAAGTCCAGTTATTGGCTTTTTCCTTATCAGTGGTCAGATGATTCCCATAAGATATCATGGTCACTAGCATGTTACATTTTTTTCTCTTTGCAGCTTCTTGAAGGTAGGAGCTGTGTCTAATTAACATCTGAAAAAAAATTGGAGAGGGGAATTTGAATTTTAATTCTAGTTGGGTATATTTCTATATATTATTTGCTAATCTGAACTTTGAACTTCTCAGGTGGCGCTAGTGGTAAAGAACCCGCCTACAATACAGGAGATGTACTGATGTAATAAGAGACTTAGGTTTGATCCCTGTGATGAGAAGATCCTCTGGATGAGGGTATGGCAACCCACTGCAATATCCCATGGACAGAGGAGCCTGGTGGGCTACAGTCCACAGGGTTGCAAAGAATCAGACATGACTGAAGCAATTTACCACACACACACACAACCTGAACTTTACTTTGTTTTTATTTGATTGGAAACATGGATATTCAAACCACAGTGTTCTTGGGGAAATTTAGTGATTCTTCACATAATGTGCACAGTAGCAAATGGAAGCCCAAAGAAGATTTCTCTTCTTCACTTTGGGATTCTAGTTTCTAGTACTGTGTGTGTGTGTGTGTGTGTGTGTGTGTGTGTGTGTGTGTGTGTGTCCTACCTTTATTTATCTGCATCCCGCTTCATTCATGTAAGTGGTGATGAAAGTGAAAGATCAAGTTAATGAAGAGCCAGGACAGATGATGATAAAGCCAGCCTCTGCAGCCTGGTCTCACAATCTATTTACCTTTTGGCATTTCTTGTCCTGGAATTGCCTTGTGCACTTCTTCACATTCTCTCAGCCCCATCTTTTATGCAACCACTGGTTCACCAGGTATAATCTGACATGTCACCTAAACCCACACTGAATGCCTCTGTACTAGAAGGGTCCTGTCCTGAAGACTCTCTGACACTGAAGATTGGGATGCTCTGTGCACACATCTGAAAGTGTGGAGGAAGTAATGACTGGTGGCCTGTTTTTGACCAATGGAGCCAGAAACTGGTAAACAGTGTTTTTGCCCACCTATTCCCTGGGGAGACAATCTGGAGAAATATTTCTTGAAGCTCTTTGGAAAATCTCTCTGGATGGAGGAACAGTTGTCTTTCCCTTCCTTGTTTCATGTCCTAAACCTTCTTTCCTCCTCCCTGAGATCACATTCTTAACTAAACTTTCTGCATGCAAGTCTTTGCCCCAGTGTCTACTTTCAGGAAACTCAGGCTAAGCCCCCTCACCCACTAAAGCATGTTGTAGTGACTGGTACATAGTGCGATTGTTTAGTACCCACTGCTTTAGAGTGAGAACAGGTAAAATACTCACCAGTATTTTCCCTGTGAGACTGTTGTGTTGAAAACATTTTTTTTTTCTTCTTCTTCACTCTCTGCTCCAATCACATATCCTTGTGTTTGGAATGACGTAACCCTGCAACACTTGGTTATAGCTCATTGACTGAAAGGTGGGCTTCTGACCTAGAGTGAATTGATCCCTTGGCAGGGCTGAGCTGATCATGTTAGCTCCTTATAATTTGATATCAGGATGATGATACTAATTTATTTGGTTGGATTCTTAAGTGAAGTTGCTAGAGTATAGACAAGAAGATGCAAGGGAGTAGAGAAAGCCAGACTGCAGATAAAGAAGACACAACAATATGAGAGATGAGAGCACACAATAAAAATTGGAAGTGAGAAGGTAGACGTTTGTTATTCCTTTTCTTGGCGTTTTCCTGTCTGTGATTCCTGCCATTTGCATCTATGAGATATACCTATGTCCTTATAGTAAATTCCCTGCTAAGCTTAAATTCATTTCAGTGATTTTATTTCCCTTGGAATCAAATGATCTCTAAAACAATTAAAGTAATGAATAATACTTTTACCCACTGGATGGAGGTCTTTAAAAGCCAAAGTTGTATTCTGCTCATAACAGTTTCTCCAATGTCTCACAGCTCTACATGATAGATGTACATATTTGATGAGTAACTGACAAAAAGAATACATGTTCCATGCCAGCCGCTGTTGATGAAAAAAACAACATAAGTGTGATGGTTGAGTCCATTTCGAGTTGATTCCATTTAATATCAGTTTGGAACTTCCCACAGCCTAGAAGCGCTTGGCTTCCTCCAAAGGGATCTGACATAATCCCAAAGCAACAGCTGCAACCCTTTTTCAATGTCACCCAAACTCTACCCACTCACTCACCACTGACTCACTTCCTGCCTCACTGGAAAAATTGGTGAGATATGGGAAGAGTTATTTTTGCTGTTCTTGGTAGCTATTCTGTACATTCACATAACTTTTCTTCCATTGGTCCTCCTCCCCTATTTGCCTAAATCAATAATTTTATTTCTATACTAGCTCACCGTGCATATCTCTTTTTAAAGAACCTATCCCACCTCTTTATTCACTTTTGCTAAGAGCACCTTGAAAATATCCTGTACATAAACTACCTCAATGTCATTATATTCCAGTGGATCCTCTTGTGATCTGAATTCCTTTCACATAATTACCCTGAATTGGTGGGCTGACTATGCCTTTACAATTACCAAGTTTGTTCTATCCTCATTTTCCTCCAGCATGTCTGATTTTGCTGACTACCTCCACTCTTCAGATTTTTGTGAAATTACTTCCTCTGGGCCATCCTGCCAACTTGAGGACTTTTCTCCTTTACATCAGTCTTCCCTAAGGTTCCATCTCTTTGCTCTCCCTTGAGGATCTCTTCCTCTATGCTATTGCTATAAGACAGGTGATCTCTAATTCCAACAAGAGAGTTCACTTCTTCGGGTCCTGATTTTCTAACCTGCTGGACAGCTCCCTTGGTTTGCTCCTGAACTTTATATATAAAACTCATCCACTTCTACTAAAAACACTGAATCTGTATGACTTTGAGAGAGCATGCTCCCCCTGAGTCATCAGGATAATGCCGTAGGAGAGGAAAAGACAAAGAAAAGCAAAAAAAAAAAAAAAAAAAGAGTCTGAAAGTTTTAGCCACGGGCTTATTAGTGATAGTTACCAGAGACAGAAACAGGCAGAAGACATTGGATTATCCCTTTCTCATTCGCATGACAATTGAGCAGGGGGAGGATAGTTGTTTATTAAATTCCTGCCATTCATCATCAGTCCTCAGTATTCATTGGAAGAACTAATGCTGAAGCTGAAACTCCAATACTTTGGCTACCTGATGCGAAGAACTGACTCATTCGAAAAGACCCTGATGCTGGAAAAGATTGAAGTCAGGAGGAGAAGGGGACAACAGAGGATGAGATGGTTGGATGGCATCACCGACTCAATGGACATGAGTTTGAGTAAGCTCCAGGAGTTGGTGATGGACAGGGAGGCCTGGCATACTGCAGTCCATGGGGCCCAAAGAGTCAAACCCGACTGAACAACTGAACTGAACTGATTCATTATACACTGACATAGATATTTTAAATGGACTGATTCATTTTGCTTTCAAAAGATCTCTGTTTTATGTATTTTCTATTATCGACCCTATTTTGTAGATAAGGAAACCATGAGTATGCTATTGACATTTTTCAGTATTACACAATGAGTTATAAATTCAAGATTTGGTCCGAAGTTTATTCAACTTCCCCAGCTGTCTTTCTCAGTAGAGTTCACAATAGGATGAAATAAGAAAGTGCGGAAAGCCTTGAAGATTAAAGTAAACCTATTGACTGTGAATTCACATTTACGGCTGGAGTCAGGTTTCTTAAATTTATGCCAGTGGTCAGCTGTAAGTTCTGATCCTTCCATTTGGGAAATTACTGTCTCATAAATTACCAGGACAAAGCTTTAATTTTACTGAAGTTCAACTCTTCAATTAGGACTTTAAAACATTCTATTACTTTCCTTTCTGTACTCTTCACAGCTTTTTTTTTTTTTTTTTCAACCTACTAACACATGCATCCCCAAACCACAGTTTCTCAACATGCTATTGGCATTTTGGGCTGAATGATTCTTTGTGGTGGGTGAGGCCGTCTTACGTATTGTAAGAATATTAGCAACATCCCTAACCTCTGCCCAGTAGATACTCATAACTTCTACCCCTGGCATGACAACAATTGTGCTATCGCAAACTGTCTTCTTAGGGACAAAATCACTTCTGGTTGAAAATAACTGATTTGTATTTATATGAAAATCCACATGCCAATAAGAATTCATGTGTGGTTCATGAGGGCTGAGAATTATCAGTCTCACTCACATCTCTATCTCAGTGCTTGGAACAGGGCCTGACACATACTTGGCACAAAATGCAATAAATATTTATTGAATGAATTCATACATGAGAAGGAATGGAAACAAAATTTATGGAGAATCTACTTTATGTCAGATCCATCATTAAGAACTTTTCTTCAAAACAACTTTGTAAGATGAATAGTAATTAACTTATTTCCCAGATGAGAAAACAAAGGCTCAGAGGTAATCAGAAAGAAGGGATTTACTGGTTCATGCAGTTAGACAGTGTGAGAGTTAGCATTTCAACCTGCTTCTGACTACACTGAAGTCTACCCTTCCTCAAGGATGCCAAATGGTGATTCAGAATTATGAGAATTACGAGAACCAGAGTTGAAGACTGAACAAATGGATCACTGTCATTTCAGCTTTTGTAAATCATGTACTGGCAAAAAATAGAATTTTGAGTTATCTTCTCCACACTTTCCCAGTATCCCACTATGGGTGGGTCACTTTGCTGATTAAGTGCTCAGTAATCTGTTTGATTTCTCTCTTCTCATCACTGCACATCTAATCCATCGGAAGCACACAGACTTAAAACTAAATTCTTGCTTAGTGTTCCTGTCTGATCTGGCCTCTAATACTTCTTGGAACTGTTGTCACACAGCTATCCTTCTTGCGTAACAATTTCTGACCAGCTGACCTTTCCTTCCCTTGGATGCACCTCTCACATTAATGACTTGAGCTTGCTGTAATTGCTTTTTCTTATTTTTGAAATGCTATTTGAAATGCTTGTACTGCAAATAAAGTTTTATTGCAGCACAACTATGCCCATTCATTTTCATATTGCCTAAGGCCGCACTCATGCTACAGTGGCAGAGTTAAGTTGTTGTGACAATGGGTGATGAATGGTAAAGGGAAGGTGAACATTTTTATGACATTCTTACCACAAATGATTCAATGAGGCTAAGTGCTTTGCTTTCACCACCTGTACTTAGATGCAAATCTTGAGCCTATAAATGACAACCTGATACATTTAGGAGATTTAAGGGTGAAAGAGAAGAGTGAAAAAGCTGGCTTAAAAGTCAACATTCAAAAAACTAAGATCAAGGCATCAGGTCCTATCACTTCATGGCAAATAGGTGGGTAAAAAGTGGAACAGGGACAGGTTTTATTTTCATGGGCTCCAAAATCACTGCGGATGGTGACTGCAGTCATGAAACTAAAATTTGCTTGCTCTTTGGAAGGAAAGCTAGGGCCAACATAGATAGTGTATTAAAAAGCAGAGATATCACTTTGCCAACAAAGATCCATATAAAGCTATATTTTTTTCCAGTACTCATGTATAGACATGAGAGTTGGACCATAAAGAAGGCAAAGCACCAAAAGTTTGATGCTTTTGAATTGTGGTGTTGGAGAAGACACTTGAGAGTCTCTTGGACTGGAAGGAGATCCTAAAGGAAATCAACCTTGAATATTCATTGAAAGGACTAATGCTGAAGCTGAAGCTCCAATACTTTGGCCACCTTATACAAAGAGCCGACTCATTGGTAAGGACCTTGAGGCTGGGAAAGATTGAGGGTAGGAGGAGAAGGGGGTGACTGAGGATAATATTGTTTGACGGCATCACTGACTCAATGAACATGAGCTTGAGCAAACTCCAGCAAATAGTGAATGACAGGGAAGCCTGGCATGCTGCAGTCCATGGGGTCGCAAAGAGTCAGACACAACTTAGTGATTGAACAACAATAACAGAAATTGCTTTACAATGTTGTGTTTCTTTTGCACAACAAAGTGAATCAGCCATACATATACATATATCCCCTCTTCCTTGGATTTCCTTCTCATTTATGTCACCAGAGAGTATTGAGTAGAATACCCTGTGATATACAGTCTGTGCTCATTATTTATCTATTTTATGCATAGTATTGTATATCTGCCAACCCTAACAGTATGTTGGACAAAATCTCTGAGAGAATTCATTAGAAATGTTGGGCATGCATGCCAAGTTGCCTCAGTCATGTCTGACTCTTTGTGACCTCATGGTCAGGCTCCTCTTTCCATGGGAATCTCCAAGCTAGAATATTGGAATGGGTTGCCATTTCCTCCTCCAGGGGATCTTACTGACCGAAGGATCGATCCCATGTCTCTTATGTCTCCTGTACTGACAGGTGGGTTCTTTGCCACTAGTGTTACCTGGGAAGACTGGAGTGACAAGATGTCTTACAATGCCACTTTTTGTCTATCGGTCTTTGTAAAACTGATATTTATCATGAAATATAGTGAAGATATTTTCTTAGAGGAGAAGATACAACTGAGGTCCAGGTCCATCCGTTGCTAAATTCTCAGAAACAGAACTTAGACCAACACATCTTTACTGGGACATACCCAGCAATCATGTGGGGATCCTGATAATCTGTGATGTGGATTAAGCAGGTCAGGAATGGGGTCAAGATTCTGTTTCTAGCAAATCCCCAGGTCATGCTGTTGCATTTGAATCAAGGACTGCACTTTGTATTACAAGGAGTTAGGCCACTCTGAAAGTGTTTGCTCATAATTAATACTATTATTATTATTCGGCTCAGTTCAGTTCAGTTCAGTCATTCAGTTGTGTCTGACCCTTTCTGACCCCATGAACTGCAGCATGCCAGGCCTCCCTGTCCATCACCAACTGCCAGAGTCTACCCAAAGCCATGTCCACTGAGTTGGTGATGCCATCCAACCATCTCATCCTCTGTCATCCCCTTCTCCTCCTGCCCTTTTGATTATTTATTAAATATCATATTTCTGGGCTTCCCATCCAGAGGAGGTGGGGCCAGGGGTGCAGCTCGTATATTCTTTAATAGATCTAAAGAATACTGCGGCATATGCTAAATATTTGGAGCCACCGACTTAGAAAAATAAACTTACAACATGGCCTTTTGCAATTCTTCAGTAAGGATAGGTTTTACATTTGGTTTTACATAGCAGGAAAAAGGAAAGGAAAGAATATATTGTCAGTCTCCACATACATCAGCCACTTATTGGGTGTGCAGTTAACCTTAGTTCATCTAATCATAATGAATATTCTATGTGGTGGAAATTTACTGTTACTATTTTAAATTTAAGGATGATGATCATTATTGAACATATGTTTCAGACATCACACTAAAATTTTTAAAAGCACCATCTCAAAGAGCAACTGGGTGTCATAGGCTCTGTTTTTTTCATCTCCGTTTTCCAGTTGGAATAATAGAACACACGATGGTGTGATCACTCACCTAGAGCCAGACATCCTGGGATGTGAAGTCAAGTGGGCCTTAGAAAGCATCACTATGAACAAAGCTCGTGGAGGTGATGGAATTCCAGTTGAGCTATTTCAAATCCTGAAAGATGATGCTGTGAAAGTGCTGCACTCAATATGCCAGCAAATTTGGAAAACTCAGCAGTGGCCACAGGACTGGAAAAGATCAGTTTTCATTCCAATCTCAAAAAAAGGCAATGCCCAAGAATGCTCAAACTACCACGCAGTTGCACTCATCTCACATGCTAGTAAAGTAATGCTCAAAATTCTCCAAGCCAGGCTTCAGCAATATGTGAACCGTGAACTCCCTGATGTTCAAGCTGGTTTTAGAAAAGGCAGAGGAACCAGAGATCAAATTGTAAACATCCGCTGGATCATCAAAAAAGCAAGAGAGTTCCAGAAAAACATCAATTTCTGCTTTATTGACTATGCCAAAGCCTTTGACTGTGTGGATCACAATAAACCGTGGAAAATTCTGAAAGAGATGGGAATACCAGACCACCTGACCTGCCTCTTGAGAAATCTGTACACAGGTCAGGAAGCAACAGTTAAAACTGGACATGGAGCAACAGACTGGTTTCAAATAGGAAAAGGAGTACGTCAAGGCTGTATATTGTCACCCTGCTTATTTAACTTCTATGCAGAGTACATCATGAGAAACGCTGGGCTGGAAGGAGCACAAGCTGGAATCAAGATTGCCAGGAGAAATATCAATAACCTCAGATATGCAGATGACACCACCCTTATGGCAGAAAGTGAAGAGGAGCTAAAAAGCCTCTTGATGAAAGTGAAAGAGGAAAGTGAAAAAGTTGGCTTAAAGCTCAACATTCAGAAAACAAAGATCATGGCATCTGTTCCCATCACTTCATGGGAAATGGATGGGGATACAGTGGAAACAGTGTCAGACTTTATTTTTGGGGGCTCCAAAATCACTGCACGTGGTGATTGCAGCCATGAAATTAAAAGAAGCTTACTCCTTGGAAGAAAAGTTATGACCAACCTAGATAGCATTTTTTTTTTTTTTAGTTTTTTATTTTTTTAATTTTAAAATCTTTAATTCTTACATGTGTAAGCAGAGACATTACTTTGCCAACAAAGGTCCGTCTAGTCAAGGCCATGGTTTTTCCAGTGGTCATGTATGGATGTGAGAGTTGGACTGTGAAGAAAGCTGAGCACCGAAGAATTGATGCTTTTGAACTGTGGGATTGGAGAAGACTCTTGAGAGTCCCTTGGACTGCAAGGAGATCCAACCAGTCCATTCAAAGGAGATCAGCCCTGGGATTTCTTTGGAGGGAATGATCCTAAAACTGAAACTCGAGTACTTTCGCCACCTCATGCAAAGAGTTGACTCATTGGAAAAGACTCTGATGCTGGGAGGGATTGGGGGCAGGAGGAGAAGGGAACACAGAGTATGAGATGGCTGGATGGCATCACGGACTCAATGGACGTGAGTCTGAGTGAAGTCCGGGAGTTGGTGATGGACAGGGATGCCTGGCGTGCTGCGATTCATGGGGTTGCAAACAGTCAGACATGACTGAGCGACTCAACTGAACTGAACTGAGAGAGTTAACCCTATCTAGAGTCTATCTGACTCTCTAGACTTCAAGCCTCATCTACAGCATACAGGGCTTCTTTTGACTGAAGTAATTAAACAGCAAGGACAGGACACAGTTAAAGATAGATATATCTTATGTATATCACATTTATCTCATACATATCTCATGTATGTCATATACCTGGTGGCTCAGATGGTAATGAATCTGGCTGCAATGCCAGAGACCCAGGTTCGATTCCTGGATCAGGAATATCCCTGGGAGAAGGAAATGGGAACCAACTCCAGTATTCTTGCCTAGAGAATCCCATGGACAGAAGAGCCTGGTAGGCTATAGTCCATGGATTCAGAAAAATTCAGACAGTTACTGAGCTAGTAACACTTTCACTTTTCATGTCATATATACGTGTATATGTGTGTGTGTGTATATATATATGTGTGTGTGTGTGTGTATGTATAGCTTCAACTATAATTTGACCAATTGATATGTCTTATATTCCTTTCATTTTGCTTCTATTACTCCATTCTTCAGTTATTTTTCTTTGTGGGATATCAATAAAAAGTTTAGGTCTCAGATTGTTATTGTCAACATTTGTATAGCATTTTATAGTTTACAGGTTGTGTACAAAATACTTCGATGGATTCAGTTTCCAAACCACATAGATCCTCATCTCATGAATGAGGAAACACATTGCCAGGAAAATGTAATTCTTTTATCTGGAACTCGCGCTGCTCCAAACTTCTCACTCCAAGTCTGTGAGTTTCCATTAGGCCATTCGGCCAAAGAAAGAGGGAGCAGGGAAATACAGGGGAAGTGAGAAAGGCCATCACTTGAGAACCAGCATCATTGAGTTTAGTCCTGGCTCTGGGCTAGCTTTTGGCAACCTTGGGCAATCTGGTTTCTCTGTTTGTGCCAAAAGTTTTCAATCTTAAAGTAAGGGTTTTGAATAAGCCAGTTTTTTAAAAATAGTGTTGGTTTATGTTTACCAAAGCCTTTTCTGTAAAAGAAATCATACAGTGGGCCTCTGACTCAGACAGCAAAATCTTACAGCAGACAGTTAATAATTAGGGCACAGGGAAACTTGGTTAGGGAATAATGTCTGTTTTGTTCACAAGTTCCAATCAGGGTCTGGCACATGGTAGGTACTTATTAAATGCTTGTTACATGAATATGTCTCCTTATGGATTCCTTGGAGCTCTGTAGGACACAGTACAGAGATCATTTGATCGACCACTGGATTGATCCTGTGGTTCCAAGTAGCCATGTTTTCAAGAAACTGAAACTTCTTATAAGAGTTCAGATCAAAGCAGCGATTTGTGCAAATATACCTTCATATCCAGGACCTCATGTATTTCCAAGCAAAGTCATTTCCACAAGGTGGGGATTCTTCAGAGTCACATTTTACATCATGCTGTATACCATGCCTAAAAATCAGATGCTTTATCTTAGGTGCTTTCTCAATAAATTACAAACTGAATAATGAAACAGATTTTAAAAACTCGATTTACTATGTGACTTATTTTTAATGTTTGTTCTTGCTGTGAACTTTGTGCACAAAGCCCTCTTCCAACTCTATGAATTTCCTGGATTCTCTTGAAACTAGTTTCACTTATATGTTTTCTACTTATGTAACCATGACATGGTCAAGACTTTATTATTTTATTGTTGGGTAATTGAGAAAAACTTTTATGAAAAATTTCAAAAATACAAAAAGTAGGAAAATGAGTATTACAATAGTAATAATAATTTAGAATTATGAGTACAATAAAGACTCATGTAGATTCTACAGCTTCTATGAGTCTGTCACGTTTACTTTGGTTTTTCATTCCATGTGAAACATTTCAGAGCGCTATGTCATTTTATCCTTACTTCGGCATCCCCTCGAAGTTTTGTTTTCCTTTATTTCAGTCAGGAAGGAAAATGTATTGGAAACTCTGTGAAGGAGCAAAAAATAGAGCTCACTTTCACCTATATTTTTAAACAGGCTCAGTTATTTAATAGAGTAAGTGAATAAGAATGCTTGCATTTATCAAAAGCCACACACACACACACACACACCTGCTGCTGCTGCTGCTGCTGAGTCGCTTCAGTCGTGTCCGACTCTGTGCGACCCCATAGACCGCAGCCCACCAGGCTCCCTGTCCCTGGGATTCTCCAGGCAAGAACACTGGAGTGGGTTGCCATTTCCTTCTCCAATGCATGGAAGTGAAAAGTGAAAGTGAAGTTGCTCAGTCGTGTCCGACTCTTAGCGACCCCATGGACTGCAGCCCACCAGGCTCCTCCGTCCATGGGATTTTCCAGCCAAGAGTACTGGAGTGGGTGCCATCGCCTTCTCCGACACACACACATAGGGCTATGCAAAAGATACTGTCTATATTCCCTTATTTTATCTGTAACTATTTCCTAAGGTTGGGACAACAGTTGTCTACTTTACAAATGAGTCTACTTTACAAATGAGAGAACTGAGCCTAGAAAGTGTACACATGTACACCTATGGTGGATTCATGTCAATGTATGGCAAAACCAATGCAATATTGTAAAGTAATTAGCCTCCAATTAAAGTAAATAAATTTATATTAAAAAAAAAGAAAATGAGCACATGTGGGCTTGATCTCAGATGTGCTTGTTTCCTGCCACTTGGGGAGCCACCTTGTCTGCTGTCCTGCTGACTCATGGTAGGTTAGGAACCTGAAATGCTTTAGAATATTCCTGTTGATGCTGGATCATGTGAGAGTCACTGAGCTGTAATGAGGGATACAGTCTGACGGAATCTTTGGTTTAGTTCCTGAATCTATGTGTTAAGAGGTACACGGTTAAGATAGGCTTGCTCTGGAACAGTGTTTTCCAAATTGCAGGTTGTTACACATTAGCAGGTCATGACTGGTGTCTGAAAACTATAGACTAGACTCTAGAATTTAAGAGAAAATGAAAGCTGACATTGCAGATGATAAATGATGTGTGGCTGAGGGTGTGTTTGTATGTTTTTATGCTAAGTCATTATATGAATGAATTTGTGGATGGGTGATGGTATAAGATTTTGAGAAGATGTGACTGAGGAATACAGGATCTCAAACACATCTTGTTTGAGAAGATGTGACTGAGGAATATAGGATCCAGGAACCACATTACAAAACAAATGTAGAACAAAAGGAGAACTTTTGCTCTTTCCTCTTCTGTTCAGTTCAGTTGCTCAGTCGTGTCTGACTCTTTGCGACCCCATGAACCGCAGCACGCCAGGCCTCCTTGTCCATCACCAACTCCTGGAGTTCACCCAAACTCGTCCATCAAGTCGGTGATGCCACCCAGCCATCTCATCCTCTGTCATCCTTTTCTCCTCATGCCCTCAATCCCTCTCAGCATCAATGTCTTTTCCAATGAGTCAACTCTTCTCATGATGTGGCCAAAGTATTGGAGTTTCACCCTCAGCATCAGTCCTTCCAATGAACACCCAGGACTGGTCTCTTTTAGGATGGACTGGTTGGATCTCCTTGCAGTCCAAGGGACTCTTAAGAGTCTTCTCCAACATCACAGTGCAAAAGCATCAGTTCTTTGGTGCTCAGCTTTCTTCACAGTCCAACTCTCACATCCATACATGACCACTGGGAAAACCATAGCCTTGACTAGAAGGAACTTTTGTGACAAAGTAATGTCTCTGCTTTTGAATATGTGGTCTAGGTTGGTCATAACTTTCCTTCCAAGTAGTAAGCTTCTTTTAATTTCATGGCTGCAGTCACCATATGCAGTGATTTTGGAGCCCCCCAAAGTAAAGTCAGCCACTGTTTTCTCATCTATTTGCCATGAAGTGATGGGACCAGATGCCATGATATTAGTTTTCTAAATGTTGAGCTTTAAGCCAAATTTTCACTCTCCTCTTTCACTTTCATCAAGAGGCTTTTTAGTTCTTCTTCACTTTCTGCCATAAGGGTGGTATCATATAAGGTGGTGTCTATATATGCCCTGCCCCACACATACAGTCCCGCACATTATCAACGTTAATCACCAGAGTGGTGTGTGTATATATATATTTAACCAAGGACAAACTGACACATCATAATCACCCAGAGTTCACAGTCCTTCTAAGGGCTTATTCTTGGTCTTGTACAGCCAATGAGTTTAGACAAGTGTATAGTGGCCCATATCCATCTTTATAATATCATACAGTGTATTTTCACTGTCCTAGTATTCTCTGTACTCTGCCTATTCAGCTCTGCTTTCTGCCACTCTGGGCAACCACTGAAATTTCTATTGTCTCCATAGTTTTGCCTTTTCCAGAGTGCCATAGAGTTGGAATCATACAGTCTGTAGATCTCTCAGACTGCTTGTTTCATTTAGTATATGCTTTTTAAATTGGAGTGTGATTGCTTTACAATGTTGTGTTAATTCTGCTGTACAATGAAGTGAATCAGGTATACATATACATATATCCCTTACCTCTTGAACAGGGAGGTCTGCCCACCCCTAAACCCCAATCTCATCCATCTAGGTCACCACGAAGCACCCAGCTGAGCTCCCTGCTTTATACAGTATGTTCCCACTAGCTATCTGTTTTACACATGACATCGCACACACAACAGTCTTAATCTCCCGGTTCATCCTACCCCCACCCCACGTCCACGTGTTCATTCACTGCGTCCACATCTCTATTCCTGCCCTGCAAATAGGTCCATCTCTACCATTTTTCTAGATTCCATATTAACACATTTACATTTCATATATGTCTTTTCATGGCTTGCTAGCTGACTTCTTTTTAGCACTGAGTAATATTCCATTGTCTGGTTGTACCACAGCTTATTTATCCAGTCACCTACTGAAGGACATCCATGTTGACAGGAGCCATTTTTAATAGTATGAAATGGAATCTATATAAAATTTTCTTTCCAGTCTGTGGGCTCAATCATTCTCAGAGAAACCTCCCATCATTTTTATAACGTTCTAAGTTAAAAAGAGATGGGCTTAAAGAGAGAAGTGATCCACAGTACATGAAGAGGGCAAAATTGTATAAGCAGAGTCCTTTAAGAGTTCCATGTAAACTAAGCTTGACTTGTCTAGGTTTGCTAAACATTATGCAAAAATCGAATGCAGAAATCAATTCGTATCTCAGCCATTTGAATATATTCCACTCTTTGACTTTATTTATTTCTTGCAGTCACATGCAGAAGTAAATCTCAAATGTTAAGAAAAACAAGTTATAAACTTCTAAAAATGAGTAAGTGAAGCATTATTTAGCTTGCAGTCACAACAGAGACCTTGCGTTGCAAATCTTTCATTTGCAAACAGGATTTTCTCCCCTGTTGTTCTTTAAACCAAATCCTTAAGCTGGAGCTGTCTGGCATAAATTACTGGAATGAATAGATTCTTCAGTCACTTGTAAATAGGATCCTCCTGTTCAATGTCCTTATCTCCCTTTCAGGACTGAGAAAACTTTTACTCGTTTTTGAGATGCAGTGTTAATGTCTCATTTTCTAGATTAGGTAAATTGCATTTCCTTGTGGATAGAAAACTCTATGTACAGAGGCTATAATGCACTTATTAGTGTCTTGAATGCATTGTTACTTTATTAATGATAATATTATGTAATTGATTATGAAAATTTGCAGTTTATTCATATATAGTATTGATGTGTATGTGTGGGTAGTCATATCCCACTCTTTGTGACCCCATGGACTGTAGCCCACCAGGATCCTCTGTCCATGGAATTTTCTAGGCAAGAATACTGAAGTGGGTTTCCATGTCCTTCTCCAGGGTATTTTCCTGACTCAGGGATCAAACCCATATGTCTTGCATCTCCTGCACTGGCAGGCAGATCCTTCACCACTAGTGCCACCTGGCAGCCCTATTTGCTTAAGAAAGGCATCTATTCATTTTGCAGGTAGACTCTAGGTGTGCATTTATGCCTGGCCGGATCCCCCCTAGGGACTCTGCAGATACCCCCAGCTGCATCTAAGACCCTGAGTCAGAGGAATGATGTCTGTGCTCACTGACAAAGGGAGAGGGTGGCAGGATGGGACCCCTTCACCTTGCTGCCTGTCATCTCTGGGTAGACCTTAGCTCATTGCAGTGATGTGAGTGAGCTAGACTGCACCTGCTCGTGAACAGGAAGGAGGGCTGATTGCACACGTTTTTTTCCAATTCCCCTTCAGTGACATCGCATCAGTAGCTTAAAATAACGTACAATGGGGGTGTTTATTACCATAGTAATGAACAAATATTATACTTCACAGTTTTTCCCCTAGAGAGTTGGTTATTAAACCTTTACCCAAATGTCCCTGCTCATTTGATGCTTTCTTAGACCTCAGATTGTTTAAAGCCTCCCATCAAAACCATGCTTCCCCTCTTCACCATTTATTTTATTGGCAATTCAGTGTTCATTTGAAGTGGAAAGATTCATTGAAATAGTATATCTGAAGTACCAATGATAGGTCTTGAAGCAAAGTGTTTTTCTAAATTATTAAGTTTGTTTATTATTATGGAACTATTGGTGTGTCATTTTCTCCTCCAGTAGACTGTAAATGCCTTGAAGGCAGGGCGATTTTTTGTTTTCTCTCCTAAGGATCTAGCTTAGTCCCCGACCCGAGGTAGAGAAGCAACTGCATTGTGAAAAAGGGAAAAAATCAAGTCACCATTTCTGCTGCTGACAATGGCTATCTGACCCACCACACACCCAACCTATGGTGTGCTTTCTGCTCGGAGTGAAAGAGTGAATTTTGCCTGTTACCTGTGAAGGGGGTGTAGGTGAAGGTCCTACATTGGCTACAGATGATTCTGTAATATCAGTTTTCATAAGCATCTGTGTCTGACTCCATCTTTCAGACAATTATTAATATGAGCACAGGTTTCCCAAGAGACTAAATAATATTTAAAAAATATTTAGTGAATAAGAACAAAAAGTGTATCTTGGGAACTCATGTCTAGAAAATAGACTTAATTAGGCATTTAACCAGTCACTATTTTTTTGCTCCCTTCCATGTAACCTGGCTTTGATTTGGTTACTATGGCTGTCCCCAAGATGCCATTGTTTTAAGAAAATGCATGTTTTCTCCTAATTGTCAATTCTGAGGATGCTACTAAAAGATGGTTATGAAGTCTTCCTTTTCTCAGTTGATTCATTAGTGGGATGTCGCTCAAGTGTGGCTTCATTAAGTCTTTTCATTGATGGGAGTACATTCACATACAAACCTAGCCTCTCAACACTGACTTTCATCCATGACAGGCATCCAGGACTTCCTGCTCACAAATTTGGTCTTGCATCTTTAATAAGAACATCAGGGCGCTTAGCGGCCAGGGCTGAGGAGTTCAAGTGGCAAGCAAGAACTTAAAGGTCAGCCAGGAAAATAAAATTGTTTTCTTTTTCAGTATTTGGTTTTGCAAGCAGATAATTTGAAGCATCTCATGTCTTAACAATATCAGGTTCTCGGTGTGCAAGTTTTCATAATGCTGGAAACTACCTGTGATATTGTATTCTTAGCATGTATTGCTCACCCTGGGAGGCCTCCTGGGATTCTGGAAAGGGCTTTGGGCTAGAAATCAGACTTGGACCCCTAATCTATTCTTGCTATAAAAATAGTGATAAGAAAAATAGTTCACACTCCCTGAGTTCTCACTTTATGCAAGACAATATTTTAAGTAATTTAAAAGTATGGGAAGGTTGATGGGGTTGAAACACTAACTCATCTTGTAACTCAAGTGTGCAGACAGAATGCAATTCCTTTATTTGTTCCATGTTTGAACTACTTTTCCTGCTGTTTCATGCACTGATGTCCAGGCAAATAAATTAGATTTGGTCCAACCTGCTGCTGCTGCTGCTGCTAAGTCGCGTCAGTCGTGTCTGACTCTGTGTGACCCCATAGACAGCAGCCCACCAGGCTCCCCCATCCCTGGGATTCTCCAGGCAAGAACACTGGAGTGGGTTGCCATTTCCTCCTCCAGGGGATCTTCCCAACCCACGATTGAACACAGGTCTCCCACATTGCAGGTGAATTCTTGACCATCTGAGCCACAAGAATGTACATCTATTTAATAATTTAAAACATTTAAATTGTTCAAATTAACTTCATTGCTTCTTTTTCTTTAATGTGGCTACTACAAAGTTTGAAACTAGGTAAAACATTTATGTGAAATCTAGAAAAATGGTATAGATGAACCTATTTTGGTGGCAGGAACAGATACAGATATAGGGAACAGAAGGGTGGACTCAGGGCGGGGTGGGGGTGGGATGAGCTGGAAGATTAGTTTTGCCATAAATACACCACCATGTGTAAAATAGATAGTGGGAACCTGCTGTAGAGTGAAGGGAGCTCAGCCCAGTGCTTGTGATGACCTAGAAGGGTGGGAAGGGGGTTGGGAGGGAGGGAGGTACATGAGGGAGGGAATATATATATACATAGAACTGATTCATTTCATTGTACAGCAGAAACTAACCTAACGTGGTAAAACAACTATACTCAAGCCCCTCAAAAAGAAGCTGGGTATATATCCACTGTTTGTGTGTTCCTTCTGGTGGAGAAACAGCATGAGTTAAGGTTCTGAGTCCTGAAAGACTTGGTACTTTTGAGGAAATGAAAGACAACATGTTGGAGCACTGGGACAAGGATGTTTAAAAGGATGTATGAAAGACGGGGTGTGAAATGAAACTAGAGAGGAAGTGAGGGGTCAGATCGTATAGGAATATGTAGTCTCTAGTAAGGAGTTTGAGTTTATTCTAAGAACAGTGAAAAGCTGTTGAAAGGTTTAGGCGACAGAGAAGTGATTTATGTGTGTTCTATGTCATCTTTCTAAATCCCAGTTTCCTATCTTTAGAATAGGTATAATAACATTCGTGCCATCAAAGATCATTAATGGAAGTTGTAAAATACTACAGAGATATAAATTAATCTTATCATAATGGCTATGGCTCAAAAATCTTCAATGAGTTCCTGACATCAATGGCATAAGGTTTTCCATCAGTGTGTTTTAAAGTCTTCCATCTGTTGGCCCCATCTGACCAGTGTGAGGATTTCTCTCATTTTCTGACTCCAAATAATATTTCCAGTCTTCTTACCATTGTGTCTCCTGCTCCTAGTAAGTGTTAGTCACTCCGTTGTGCCTGACTCTTTGTGACCTCATGGATTGCAGCCCACCAGGTTTCTCTGTCCATGAGATTTTCTAGGCAAGGATGCTAGAGTGGGTTGCCATTTTCTTCTCCAGGGGCTCTTCCCAACTCATGGATCGAACCCAGGTCTCCCGCACTGCAGGCAGATTCTTTACCAACTGAGCTACAAGGGAAGCCTCTCCTGCTCCATCTTGATTTTGTGGCTTGTTTTAGTGGCTTTATTGTCTTTCTCCACCTATTCTAACCCAGTTTCACATTTGTACTTGAGTTAGTCTGGATTCTTTTGGTTACAAGGAACACAGAAACCTCAAACTAGCTTGAAACATAAAATGAATTTGTGGATAATGTTAGTGAGAAATCCAGGGGATGTCTGGTTCTTTCAGGCATGAACTGATCTAAGAGCTCATAACACCGTGCTAGGAATTTCTGTCTTGGGTCTATCTTTAAATTTCTCCCATGAGTTGTCAGTTTGATCATCCACAGTTGCATACTTCATCCTAACCAACTTAGCAACTCCGATAGGAAAAACTTCTCTTTCCCTAATGATCTAGCAAAAGTCACATGTTTCACTCTATTGCCCTAAATTTTTTATACCCCCTGAACAAATCTATGCATTGACCAAGCCCCAGGCCAGAATCCATTACACGGATTGGAGACACTTGGTGGGGTTAGTCCCCATCCATATCAAATGAATGAAGTAGGGCTGGGGAAGTTTCCCAAAAGAAAAAGAGAATTGGGAAAAGGACACTAACTAGACAGGCAAAAAGAAAATGAAACAAACAAAAAAAACAAACAGCTCAGATATCCACCATAATGATATGGCTCACATCCCACGTCCTCCATGAGCCCTGCCTCTATGACTTCAGGCAATAATTATCTTTTCCTTCCTGACTTTTCTTCATACTTGGTCTCTGGAGCATACATTTTTGGCTCTTGATATTCCATTCTGTACTTTATTATAACCATAAAACTTTTATTGCCTGATTAGACCTTGGTGGTAATCTCATCCTAGAGATGTGAAAGCCCTGAAGGAAAAAATAATCAATTTTGGATTATTTTGAAAATATTTCTTGAGGACTTCTAGGTCATTTCTGGGGAGAAAAGATATAAAAATTCTTTGAAAATCCCTTAGCATTATTTCTCAGAAATGTTTTGATTTTTAAAGTTTAAAAATTCTAAAGACATCAATCATGAAAATTTTATGAACAAACTAAGTAATGTATGGTGTACTTTTAAATTTCTAATCCAATAGTGTGTCTTTTGCTCCCTAAAGGATGAGTGTACTTCTTCTGTCCTTATTTCTATCATCGTCGTCATGCTCAGTTGTTCAGCTCTGTCCAACTCTTTGCAACCCTATGGACAATAGCCTGTCAGAGTCCTCTGTCCATGGGATTCTTCAGACAAGAATATTGGAGTGGGTAACCATTCTCTTTTCCAGGGGATCTTCCCAATCCAGGAATAGAACCTGGGGTTCCTGCACTGCAGGCAGATTCCCTACCATCTGAGCCATCAGGAAAGCCCCTCTCATGTATATGTGTATGTATGTGTATGTCTTTATCCATATCTATATCATCTACGTCTGTATCTGTATCTAATTCTGTTTCCTTTTCACCTGGCTCTAAACTTTCAAACCTTCTTCTCTTTCTAAGAAAAATAAAATTTGAATCTGAATATACTCAGGTCTGCTTGGCTGTCACTCCTGGCATATTCCTGTTTGTGTACTATAATTATCTCTGAGTTTTGAGAGGTGTGCCTACGGGTAGCTCAGCACCTCTATTTCTCATGAGTCTGAGAGTTGCTGTGTGCCTGTATATAAGTTTGATTTGTCTTATTTTTTCCCCAGCTTTACTGAGATATAATAGATATGTAATTTTGTGTAAGTTTAAGGTACACAGTGTGATGATTGGGTATACAAATATATTGGGAAATATTTACCACAATAAGATTAGTTAATACATCCTTCACCTCATTATGTAGGTAAAGGTTGGGTAGGTAAAGTCTGACAAGTACCCCAAGGTGGGGTCAAGTATGAGACTAGAGTATTCTCAGTTCCTAGGGGGATGCTCTGGTGGGAAGTTTGGGTCTGCTTAAAGGGTCTGGTGCGTGATGGATGATTTAATTGCCTTTATGCTGAGGGCCAAACAGGTACTCAAGTTGGCAAAACAAAAGTGGGGGTCAAGTAACTGAAAAGTGCAGAAATATGACTTCATCTAGAGGGTTCAAGCTTGGTCACTGGAGCTTTTTTTCCCCCGCTCCCCACCCCCCCATCATATCTTCCTTCTATATTGGTTTAGTCACCAATCTGGCTCATCTGATTGTGACAAAGTAGCCCTAAGCCTTGTACTTTTCACCAGCTGGGCCAGAAGAGACAGGAGAATGGCTGTCTTGCAGAAGTCACAGTGGGTCAGAGACTCTGAGCTGAGCCCAGGTCTGAACCCATCATTGCGCCCCCAGGTGTGGGATGTGCTGACAGCTTGCTTCTGGAAGTTGGGCTTCCCTTGTGGCTCAGCTGGTAAAGAATCTGCCTGCAATGTGGGAGACCTGGGTTCAGTCCCTGAGGTGGGAAGATACCCTAGAGAAGGGAAAGGCTACCCACTCTAGTATTCAGGCCTGGAGAATTTCACGGACTGTATAGTCCATGAATTCACAAAGAGTTGGACACGACTGAGTGACTTTCACTTCTGGAAGTAGGTCTAATACACTATACATGTACTGGCTAAAATTGAGTGGGCCTAAATTTTCAAAATGAAAAGAATGGAAAAGACCCAGGGGAGGCCGCCAAGACGTGTCCACCATAACTGATCCATCTAAATCTTTCTGAGTTTGCAAGAAGGCTACTGGTAGACAGAATTTACCTTATTTCTTTTGTTCCCCCTCATTGGAGATGAAAGCAACATGTGTAGCTGCAGGAAAAGTCAAAGCAAAATACACATGCAAAACTCAAGCTTAAGACAACAGGAAAACAATATACCAACCTCACCTAAGACTGCTGGTGACGGGAAATGCCGGAGACAAACTTTACTGTAACTTATTATTGGCTATCCAAGGCTCTGTTTTCTCTTCTGGTCTGTACCCAATATCATATTTTATCTGTCCAGATTTATTTTAGCTTCTAGGGAAGAATCATTGGCCTGAATCCTCCATTTCCAACCAATGCCAATATCAATGATATTTGGCATAAATTTGCATCTTGGTTTTGTTTCAAACTGTCAGTCTTCCATCAACACATTTTATCTATGAAGGCAAAATCAGTTTCTGCCCTTTAAACTAAAAAATATACATATTATTTATTTGCTTTTATTTTTGTTGCACTAGTTCTTCATTGCTGCATATAGGCTTTTGTTAGCTGCAGTGAACAGAGGATACTCTTCGTTTCAGTGTGTAGGAATCTCATTGTGGTGGCTTCTCTTGTTGCAGAGAACAGGTTCTAGGCACATGGGCTTCAGTAGTTGCAGCCGGTGGGCTCTTGAGCATGGGCTCAGTAGTGTGATGCACAGGCTTAGTTGTTCTAGGGCATGAGGGATCTTCTAGAATCAGGGATCAAACTCATGTCCCCTGCATTGGCAGACAGAATCTTAGTCTCTGTGCCACCAGGGAAGTCCTGCCTTCTGAATTTTTATGAAGGTTCTCATCTCTAGGGATATTACATTTAGTTACCAGATGTGCAAATACAGCTGCAAGCTAATCCTGTGGCCCCATTATAACCAGACTTCCTGTTTTGACAACTCTGCTCATAGGAAGAAGAACAGGTAGCATCTTGAAGTGAATTTGCTCCAACCATTTGGAATGAAACCTACCAGGTGCAGCTCCTGACAACTCTAACTCACAGAGAAAATGACAGCATTTGCAGCTTGGAGAGTCATCTCACAGATCAGCCATCCCACTCTTGGTATAGAGATTTTAATTTAGACTCGATTAGAAATTTTCTGAGCTACTGAGAAATTAAACATGGACTGAATTGCCTCCTGTCAAGTAATTAATGTCAGAATCACTGGTGATAAAACATAGTGAAAAAAATTGTATCACAAATATAGTTTAAAAAGTACTCTATTTAAAAATTCAGAGAATTGAGTTCTAGCTCATGAGTTGCCCTTGAGCAGCTTGTGACCTTGGAGAAGGTCCTTGTGGGACTTCATTTTCTTAATTTATACAATAAAAGGCTGAAGTTGGAGAGATTCCAGTTTTAATAATCTATTCTTTTCTGCTTCAGTTGCCAACAGGCTAGGAGGGGCAAAGAGAATATAAGGAAAGATATAAACAAAGCAACCCTGCATTTAGCGAACATTTGCCACTAAAAAAAAAAATTATGAAAACAGTTCCCTTTTTTAAGAGGAAAATTTTTCATTATCCTTTATTTTGATTCAGTTGCCTAATTTCACTGAATAACCTCTAATTACATTTATTCAGACCTAATGAGCTAAATTATATGGAAGTTTAATTCCATTTCAGAGGATCTCAAGGTTTGTTTTCTGCATCAACACAGTGGTGGGGTAACAGGTTGTAACGCTGTTTCACTCCAGAAATGAATCTTTGGTGGCTGGACCCTTCCATCTGTTTCCATCAGACTCTCATGGAGTAGGCGCTTCAGCTGACATAGAGATGTACCACCCAGGACCAGCTACATAATGTATAAAGTGAAAGTGAAAGTATTAGTCACTCAGTCATGTCTGACTCTTCTTGATCCCATGGATTGTAGAATGCCAGGCTCCTCTGTCCGTGGAATTCTCCAAGTGAGAATACAACAGTGTTCCATCTTACCACACGTCATCCTCTTCTCCAGAGGACTGTCCTAATCCAGGGATCAAACCTGGGTCTCCAGCAATGTGGGCAGATTCTTCACAGTCTGAGCCACCCAGGTTTAGTGCAAAATGAAAATGCAGGGACTCAGTTTAAAATTATTAAGAATTTAAGGACAACAACACAGAGCTTTGAACCAAACATAGGCTCCTCTGAAAGCAGGCCTTTGAGTGACTACAGCGATCCTACACCCATTACTCAGGCCATGGTGGTACCCAGCTATCCCTTTGGGAAAGACTTGTTACTCTAGCTGCAAAGGATGCTGACAGGGAGGTCAACCTTCCACTGTCATTCCCTACAAAGATGGCCTTTGAGGCAGTGGGCTGCCTCCCAGAGGATAATACCACTTCCAGGAGCTGACCATATCCAGCTGACAGACAGGGATAAAAAAGGCTGCTCATTTTAGCCTCATGCAAAATAACTTTAATGGATAATTTCAGGTCCAGATCTTCTCCAAGGGACTCTCAAGAGTCATCTTCAGTACCACAATTTGAAAGTGTCAGTTCTTTGACACTCAGCCTTCTTTGTGGTCTAACTGTCACATCTGTACATGACTACTGGAAAAAGCACAGATTTGACTCAATGGACCTTTGTTGGCAAAGTGATGTCTCTTTTTTTAATATGCTATCTAGATTTGTTATAGAATAAAAACACCCAAGTCTTCATACCTGGCAAGTGTTAACATTTGCATTAATTAAAACTTATCTCAGGTTTCCATCTGTGCTCCTGTGCAGATGTGAGAATCTGATGGTTTGATAGAGAAATAGACACTGATAGAGATAAATAGTTATGTTAATGTGAGGACTAAGTTATGTTACATATTGAATCCATGCAAGGATTCAATACCAGGCACATAAGTGATGTTGTCGTTGCTGTTGTGCAGTTGCCAAGTAGTGTCCGACTCTCCGTGACCCTATGTGCTGCAGCACGCCAGGCCTCCCTCTCCCTCACCGTCTCCCAGAGTTTGCCCAAGTTCATATTCATTGCATCAGTGACGCTGTCCAAACATCTCATCCTCTAACGCCCCCTTCTCCTTCTGCCCTCAATCTTTCCCAGCATCAGGGACTTTGCTAACAAGTCATCTGTTCTCATCAGATGACCAAAATTCTGGAGCTTCAGCTTTAGCATCAGTCCTTCCAGTGAATATTCAGGGTTGATCTCCCTTAAGATTGACTGGTTTGATCTCTTTGCTGTCCAGGGGACTTTCAGGAGTCTTCTTCAGCACCACAGTTCTATGGCATCAACTCTGGTGTTCTGCCTTCTTAATGGCCCAGCTCTCACAACCACACATGACCACTGGGAAAACCATAACCTTGACTATACATAAGTGATAACTCCTCCAAATTCCTCTCTGTCTGCTCTTTTCCTATACTCATACTTTGGTTTCAATTTTATTACATTTTCCTTTCCTCATGGCAAATATCCTTGGATGTTCATGTATAAATAGAGCACCAGAGAGAAGTTCACAGTAGCAAAAGAGGAATAAAGGTGCTAAGCTCTCTGGTTGGTGTTGTTTGATGATAGTTCCTATACTGTAAGATACTATAGCTCAAATGTATTAATTGTTATAACAGCTGATCCTTTAAGGTCAACTCTCTTGGAAGAAAGATTTTCAAAATAGCAATCAATATATGTTAAAATGGTCATCAATGTCATTGGCCATTTTGCAAACTGAAAAACCTAAATTATCAGCAAAATCATAACAGAAACAGAAATATAATTCATAATTTTCTTCCCAGTAGCTTTCTTCACTGAGCTGAATTATGAGAAAAACCATATCAGGTCAGAATTTTTATTGCAGAAATTGATGCTACCCCAGTATTCCAGGTTTCTTTGACAGCTTTAACAGCATAAGACTGGGAGTTAAAGTCTTAACACTATAATTGGGAGTCTTGGTCCCTATTAAAGTGAATCTTCCTGCAATATGAGAAGATTTGACTGAGTTGAGTACTATGGACTAAGGCTCAGTATGGTATACTTGCTGACAATTTGTGATCATCACAGAAACCTGGTATATAACAAAAGGATGACAGACACCAAGTCTGACTTGCTGCTGCTGCTAAGTCGCTTCAGTCGTGTCTGACTCTGTGCGACCCCATAGACAGAAGCCCACCAGGCTCCCCCACCCCTGGGATTCTCCAGGCAAGAACATTGGAGTGGGTTGCCATTTCCTTCTCCAATGCATGAAAGTGAAAAGTGAAAGTGAAGTTGCTCAGTCGTGTCCGACTCTTAGCGTCCCCATGGACTGCAGACTACCAGGCTCCTCTACCCATGGGATTTTCCAGGCAAGAATACTGGAGTGGGTTGCCATTGCCTTCTCCAAGTCTGACCTAGAAGACATTAAATTAGTCAAAGGATTTGTAGATTTATCTGGGGAAAAAAAGACACTTTGAAACCCAGCAAGCAAAACATTTACTTCTGCTCAGATGATGAGCTAAGAGACTGCTTTGTCAGAGTTATGTTTAAAGACGGAAGGAATGTTCCTAGAGCCCCAACCTAAGAACGTCCTTGGTAAAAGGATAGAGGTGTTATGGGAATCAACTGTAAACAAACTCAACAGCTCCTGAATGAACCCTAGGAAAGTCCAAGGCCACCAGGATATCAAGTCACTGTTGAATCAAAAGTGAGCAGAGTGTGACACTGAGGCTGTGGATTGCAGAGCCATGTGGAAGTGGGTGTGAATCCTGGCCTCACCTCATTACAAAATTTGTAAAAGTGAGCAAGTCACTTCACCTCTCTACACCCCAAATTACGTATCTCCAGGTAGCAGTGAAGACAACCACAAGTGTTATTGAAAGAGTGTGTGAGATAATGTATGTAAGGTGCTGTCACAGAGCTGGCTCACAACAAATGATGGCTATTATCCTTCATGGTAACATCTTTCAGAATTCTGCCACATATGGGAAATAAGGAGAAAAAGATGGAAACACCAGGCCTAAGATACATGGCAGTCGAAATTCTCTAAGTATTATAAGATCCAAAGTCTAATGTGAGACACATTTTGCAGGGAAGGGGGATGAGCTATGTAAGTCTGGATGTGTGAAGGTTAGAGGAAGGCTTTCATTGCAAATAAAAATGCATATAGAAAAATCATCTATAAAGGGCACTGTACCATACAAATAGCCTCTCACCACACCAGAATAGTATTTTGGAGTTCATTCATAAAGATAGCATGTCCACCACATGAACAATAGCAACAATGGCTTGAACATTAATGGGTTTACTATTCATCAGATGACCAGCTAAGTGCTCACTATGGATAACATTTTATATTTATAAGAACTCCATAAGCACATGATTATTATTATTATTAACTTATTTTTTTTGTCTTTACTACTGAGATGGTTCCAAGACATTGGTTTAAGATTTACAATGTGATGTTTTGATATACATTACAAAATGCTCACTATGATCAAGATAATTAACATACCCATCACCCCACATATTTACTATGTTTTCATGTATGGTGAGAACACTTAAGATCTACTCTTTCAGTAAATGTCAACTACAGTTGACCCTTAAGCAGCACAGGGTTGAGCTGCAGAGGGCCACTTATATGAAAAGTTTTTTCAATAAACATCTACTAAAGTAGTACATGCTCTGTGGTTGAATCCACAGGTGCAGAGCTGTGTATAGGGAGGAATGACTATAAAGTTATATGTGTTTTCTTTTTACCTTGCAGGCATTGGCACCACTTACCCCCACATTATTCAAAGGTCAGTTGTATACATATAGTATTATTAACTGTAGTTGCCATGTTGTACATTAAATTTCCAGGATGTATTCATCCCGCATAACTGAAGATTTCTACCCTTTGTCCAATGTCTTATCATGATCGTGATCATCATCATCATTATTATTATTATCCCTATTTTACAGATGTGGAAAGCAAGACACAGAAATTCAGCAACATGTTCAAATTCTCACAACTAGAGAAACAGTTATCCCTAGATGCCATTTCAAGCAGTTTGATTCCAAAGCCTCAAATGCCCAGCTCTTACCCAACATGTGCTTCTACAACCTGTGGAAGACCATGGGTCTCACAGTTATCAGGAACCTACTTTGAATTCTGCACTGCTACATGGTAGCTGTGTGTTCTTGGTCAGCTATTCAATCTATTTGAACCTCTGTTTACTAAATAGGAAAAAATGATAGTTCCTTTCTTGCAGTGTTTCTGTAAACAATAACTGTTATTATTAGTGTTTTTATTAATGTAGGATATATTTACTTGTTTTGATGTTGCTGTTCTTACCTTTTAACGAAAAATCATAACATTTTTCAGACACTGTACTCTTCGGGTCCACTGTTTACCATTTTTTCCTCACCTCTATTTGGAAATGAATAACTATAGGTATTAAATAGACATTTTTTCAAAGAAGACATCCAAGTGGCCAACATGTGTACAAAACAATGCTAAACATCACTAGCGTCAGGGAAGTACAAAGCAAAACCACAATGAGGTTTCACCTCACACATCTAATGACAGCTGACATCATGACAAGAAGAAATACAATTGTTCGTGAGAATTCAGTCATAAGGGAACACTTGTACACTTGATGGAAATGTAAATTAGTGCAGCCACTATGGAAACCAGTATGGTGATTCCTCCAAAAATCAAAAAAAAAAGAAAAAAGAATTGCCATGTAAATTCAGCAATTCCACTTTCAAGTGTATATCCAAAGAAAATGAAAATAGGATAGTGAAAAGATATACGGAGTCTCATGTTCATTATAGCAAAGATATGAAAAAAGGCCTAAACATCCATCAAAAAATCAAAGGATAAAGACGATGTAGTACAGTTATCCTGTGGAATATCATTCTATCATCAGAAAGAAGGAAACCCTACTATTTGCAAAAACATGGAAGAAATTTGAAGACTTTATGCTAAGTGAAATATGCCAGAAAGAGGAATAAAAATACTGTAAGATGTAACATATGCAGAATCTAAAAAATCCTAACTTGTAAAATCAGAGAATACATAGAATGGTGGTTACCAGAGGCTAGGGATGGGTTTGACAGACTTACTTTTTAATAATATGTTTCATGATGATTTCACTGCCAGGTGTTTAGGTTTACCTCCACTGTCTTATTTTGAAAAGTCAACAACATGATGAATGCATAGTGCTTATATAGAGACTAGATATAAGACTTCATCCATTTGTAACCATGCTTACGTTGCTGTCTTTATCTCTATGGTAAAGGGATTAATTTTAGTATAGAGCATGGGTTCTGGAACTGTACTGTCTAGGTTTAGATCTTTGTTCTGCTACTTTATAGTTATGAGATTTTGAGCAAGTTGCTTCTCCTCTTTGCATCAGTGACTCTGTCTCTAACAATGGGATCAATTTATCTCATAGGGTTATTGTGAGAATTGTAGTTGATTGTCCATGTAAGTTTCCAAGCCCCTAGATAATATTGAATGGATATTAGCTACTCTTATTAATAACATCTCTAAAGTTCCCTCCAACTCAATAATTCTCAAATAAAGTATCTCTATGATGACACTAATTTGATCAAAATAAAGTGTCAAATGTGATGACAGAGTTACTGTTTATTCATCTCCTTGACAGCGCATTCATCATCTCTGTGGGTTGACGTTTGGCTAGTTTTGAGACTTTGGCTTTAGATCTTTTGATTTCTCTCTTCTCTTGAGAGGCTCCTGTGCATGAAAGTACCATGGACCAGTCGCATTTCCAATGTCTTGTGTTGTCAAATCATGATATAGAGTTTCCTTGCAGAGATGTGACAATTTTCACTTGTAATGGCACCATGGGTTTTATATATCACGCGCTACTTAAAATGGAATGAAACCTGATCATTGTCCTCTTTATGCAGAGCTACATTAATAAGGCATTTTTTGAACCACAGGAAGAGTGTTGCCCTTTAAAAGCAATTGAGACTTGAAAACAGAAAATGACTCAGTGAACAAATTTTTTTAATGGAAGCATACAGGTGGATCTCACTTTAAGCAATGAATGTTTCTAGAAAAAGTCAGTGTGAGTCCTCCTTTTGACAAGACAAGAATAACATCCAACTGACTGACTATTTTGGAAAATTTCAGTGGACAATGGTACTCACTGACAATTAGGGGAATGAAAATGTATTATTATCTCCAGAATTAAAGTCCATTTCTAGTTACAGAGTATATCACTTGAGTAATATGTCATCTGTCTCCCCAGGGAGCCCACAAGCTACTGCTGAAAATGGACACAAGAGTAAACACACACACACACACACACACACACACACACACAAACAGTCAGTGTATTTACGAGGCATATAAAGATTATTAAGTGCATCTTCTCCCTTAATTTAATTTCTTTTTATAGTGACCGCCCTCATTTATGGTACTTTCTAAGTTCTTACTCTATAATGATATTCATTCATTCATTCATTCATTCATCAATGAACCAACGTTTACGTTGCTTATTATTTCCAGCATATATATGTGTGCTAAGTAACTTTAGTCACGTCCGACTCTTTGTGACCTCATAGACTATAGCCCTCCAGGCACCTCTGTCCATGAGATTCTCCAGGCAAGAATACTGGAGTGGGTTGCTCTGCCCTCCTCCAGGGGATCTTCCTCAGCCAGAGACTGAACCAGCATCTAAGTCTCCTCCACTGGCAGACAGATTATTTACCACTGTGCCACCCGGGAAGCAGACAATTTAACTTCCCCAATTCTGCTAGGAGATGAAACCAGTCAATCGTAAAGGAAATCAGTCCTGAATATTCATTGGAAGGACTGATGCTGAAGATGAAACTCCAATACTTTGGCCACCCAATGAGAAGAACCGACTCATTAGAAAAGACCCTGATGTTGGGAAAGATCGAAGGAAGAAGGAGAAGGGGACGACAGAGGATGAGACAGTTGGATGGCATCACCGATTTGATGGACTTGAGTTTGAGCAAACTCTGGGAGTTGGTGATGGACAGGGAAGCCTGGTGTGCTGCAGTCCATGGGATCAAAAGAGTTGGACACAACTGAGTGATTAACTGACTGACTGAATTCTGTGAGAATCTCGCATCAATCTATTTATTCTTCAAGACAGTGTGAGACTCTAGTTCAATCATTTGCTAGCTGAAAACTTAATTTTGAGTCAAATTCCTAGGAGGCATCATGGTGTATTGTGTACTATACAAATAAAGTCCATGAGTTACAGCAGCAGAGATAACCAATGAGAAATCCCCATCAAAGAGCATAATTTTGTTCCCTGACATCATGATATTATAATGTTCACCATAATGCCTCCTGGAGAATTTGATCATTTTCCTTTACTGACTCAGTCTCCAGTTCTTTCTTTGGTAACTTTCTAGCAAATGAGTATAATAATATGAGGCATATTATGTACCTAATATATACTATAATAGAACATACACTATTACATTGTTTTATAATACTGATCATATTATCATAATATACCATCTCTTATGCTTAGCCATTGTCATCCCTGGAACAGGGCTCATGGAAACTAATCAAATCTCCTCCATGCTTCTATGAAAGTGAAAGTGAATTCACTCAGTCGTGTCCGACTCTTTGTGACCCATGGACTGTAGTTGGCCAGGCTCCTCCACCCATGGGATTTTCCAGGCAAGAATACTGGACTGGGTTGCCATTTCCTTCTCCAGGGGATCTTCCTGACCCATGCTTCTATGGAGACACAAAAAGTTGGTGGAGTCTGCCTCAAAACATGCTTCTGCCCAGTCAGGCTATGATACCATGCCCACTGTCTTGTTGCTGATATGTGGGGTCAAGCCATCACTAGTGTTACTCCTGTCAGTAGCCCCAGGAAGGGAAAGAGAACACCTATCTTTTTAGTTTTCAAATTTCCGAGTTTCAAAAGATGTTTCTTCATGTCCTCGTTTACACAACACCTTATACTCCCATCTTCTCTGTCATGGGATTAGTTGCCCCAAAAGGAAGGGATTAGTACTTTCACTTGTGGTGCCAAATATTCCTTACTGGACGATGTTGTTATTTGTTTAGTTCTTATGATAATGGGGCTTCGCAGGTGGCATTAGTGGTAAAGAATTCAGCTGCCAATGCAGGAGACATAAGAAGCGTTTGTTCGATCCCTGGGTCAGGAAGATCAAAATGATATCTACAAAACTCTATGAAAGGCCTCTAACTCTTCAAGATTTCTGAGTTTTTGCATTTTGAGAAGTCTAATATCAAAATGGTGGGAAAGCCCATACAAATGTTAACTTATAAAGAAATTTAATATCTATGATACAAAATTAAGAAAAATTAATACTAGGTGAATTTAGTGGCTTAATTGTGCCTGCATTAATTAGGTAATTAGCATAAGAATGTGCTTTTTATAATAGCTCTCTGTATATTAATAAAGGAACCATTCATAAGATGAACAAACCTGACTTTGAGAAGTGCTAATTAAATTCAGAAATGGAAACTATCCATTGTTAAACTACTTTTCCATTGTCTCCTTTAGAGACATGGCATAACGCACCATTTGCTGGACCAAGTTTCACCTTGAAAATTGCTTTGTTTTCCAACATTTCTTTTCTACTTTTCACATTTTTTTGAAAAGCAAATATATATAATCAAATAGTTTTCCACACACCTATCATGAAATAATTACACAATTGCCTCCTTGGATTCCTACAAGGAATTCTGGTAGTTCTTTGCACCTCTACCTAGTTATAAATCTCACTGAAAAATAATTTAATTCATGGGGCTCATTGGTTATAGCCAGGATGTAGCTTTTGATGCATAAAATCCTAAAAGTCTAGTAGTTTAAATAAATAGAAAATTAGCCTGCTTTCTGGCTCAGATGGTAAAGAATCTGCCTGCAGTGCAGGAGACCAGGGTTTGATCCCTGATCGGGAAGATCCCCTGGAGGAGGAAATGGCAACCCACCCCAGTATTCTTGACTGGAGAATTCTAAGGACAGAGGACCCTAGCAGGCTACACAGTCCATAGGGTTGCAAAGAACCAGACAGGACTGAGCAACTAATGCTTTCCCCTTCGCTTTCTTGTAACAGGGCATCCGGTTTCATCTCAGCTTTCTTCTCCGCTAAGTGGATTCTGTGTGGTCAGATGTCCTGTGAACTGGCTGTTTAAAACCCCCTGGATGCAACTGCCTCTTTAAGACAGAGTGGCTGGGAAGGTCCTTCCTCTATTGTTTTCATGGTTGGAGCAGTAGTTGAGGATTCAAAAAGACTCAGTAAACAACATCTGTCTCCTCTACTTAAGTTGTAAACCTATTAAAAATAAAAGAAAAAGGAAGGGAGATAAGTAATCAAGATACCACTTTTATTGCTGAGACGTTGATGTTGGAGATAATGGCTTATATCTGCAAGTGGGATCATTACATTGAACTCAAAAATTATAGATTTGCTTATTCAGTTATGCAAAAATTAAGAAATTTAAGAAGTGGGGAAAAATTTGCTTCCTAACTTAGAAAACAGGAAAGATTAAAAGGGATTAGATGTTTATAAAATTAATCCTTAAAAGTAAATGAGTCAATCTGAAACATGCAAAGTAATTTCATTTTATTATATCATAAGGATTCCAAATTCTGCAGACCTGGGACTGTGACAGCAAGAACTGTAAAGCTTTTGATGCTGCTAATTTTTTGAGCTCTACCATATATGAGCTCAGTTTTTCTAAGGGTTTCAAGAAATTTTTAATTTTAGAAACTCTGTACATGTCATCTAGATTTTGAATTATTTTATATAACATTGCATATAATTTTAGGTGAGTTATTTAAAAGAATGTTTCAAAATTTCTATGGGAGTGTGTATATATATACAGCCAATTTTATAGTATAGTCATTAGGGAATGTGATATGTATAATATTCTAGATTTGGATGTTAACATTTATAAATTTTTTGTAACAAATTTACTCATTTTTAAAGTATTAAGAAAACCATTTCTGTTGGTAATTAGAAACCCTTGCCTATGTCAATATTCCTTATTTGATGTTTATCTCTTTCTTATTTGATCAGACTTTCTCTCACTTTGACTTTCAAAAATTCAACTCATGTTATTATTATGTTTTATTTTCTTTTTGATTTTATGTATTTAAAAACATAACAGGTCATGTCTTTATCCTTAGTTTCTAGTTTTGCTATTTATTTCCTCATTCATGTACTACATCAGATGGAATAGTTTGCTGTTTATTCTCTCTTTTTAGCTTTCTAAAAAATGCATGTAAGACAGTCTTAGCAAATAAATTCACTGACCTTCCCCAATGGCTCAAGCAGTAAAGAGTCTGACTGCAATGCAGGCGATCTCAGTTCAGTCCCTGGGTTGGCAATATCCCCTGGAGAAGGAAATGGTAACCCACTCCAGAATTCTTGCTTGAAGAATCCCAGGGACAGAGAAGCCTGGTGGGCTACAGTCCTTGGGATTGCAAAGAGTTGGACACGACTGAGAGACTTCACTTTCTTTTCTTTCTTAGCGAATTTGTTAGTGCTGTCTTGTTATTTGATTCCAAGTTCTATAATTTCATTAGATTTTCTATTAAAAATAATTTAGCTTATTATTTGACACCTTTCAAAACTATCAAATTAGAACAGAATTTACAGGCAAGAGTTCTGAAAAAAAAATGGGGGGCATCTTTTCTTATCTTTTGAAAATAAACTCTGGGGAAACAAGAGATAAAGCAACAAATAAGATGATATAGAATCTTAGAGAAAGAGATCCCAAATTATAGTGGAGTAATGGGAAATCTAGGAATAGCCATCGTCCAGCCTCTCTAGAGGCCAACAATACAGGCGAAAAAGAAGCCTGCAATAAGAAATTTACTGTTTATGGTTTGTGCAGGAAAACTGCATAAATCTCTTCAGACAACAGACCCCACTTCATAACTATTGACAGACATCAGTCTAATTCTTGCTGAGCAAGAGAAGAGGCACAGGTAAAGGTCTTGATTATTCCCTCCGTTTTCATCTCCACTTCTCATTCTTATCTTCCATTTGTCCTTTTTTGACCTTGAGACAGTGATTTTCTGGGACCCTATGAGACAGGCAGCTCTCACCTCCACTATAACCTCCTAACAGTGTATACTGGATTGCCACTTAATCTAGACATCCATCCATCCATCTTCTATTTGATAATTTAATACAATTTCTTTACTGCCATGAGTAATGACCCATCCTAAATCAATCCTTTGTTTTCCAATATCAAAGTATTCCTTTTTGTATTTCTGGAGTTCTGTTTTAAAGAACCGACTCATTGGAAAAGACCTTGTTGCTGGGAAAGACTGAAGGGAGGAGGAGAAAAGGATGACAGAGAATGAGATGGTTGGATGGCATCACTGACTCGATGGACCTGAGTTTGAGCAAGCTCCAGGAGATAGTAAAGGAAAGCAAAGCCTGGAAGGCTGCACAAGTTAGTGACTAAACAAAAACAGGAAAGATAATAGGTAAATGTAGGAATGGAGCTTGAACAAGACAGTCAATATCTATTGAGTGAATGAATAAATGCCCAGATTGCCAAAAGAACACATGAAGCAAATGAATGATAATGAGACAGAATTTGGAAACAAGTCAGATTTCCCAATAAAGAGTATAGTCAACTTAGACAACAAAATCAGAACAAGATTTTTCAAGTTATGATAACTTCAAGAAATGTTTTCAAAAATCTTTGACTTAAAAAATTTTGTTCTTTGAGCAAGCATGCCATCCATAAGTGAAATGAAAAGGAACACATTCTGTTTTTGCCTTACAGTGTTCCCAGAGTAATTTTTGTCCCAGTAATCAGTTAACCACCCTCAGAAGATTCCACACAAAAAAATTTTTTTGTTTGTTTTTTGATTTTCCCCGTAATCTGGCTAAATGCAACCTGTTCCTTTTTTACCTCATCTTTTGCTCACATTTTATTCATAAGATCTCAAAGACTGTTGAAATAGATGCAGATCCTGGGTTAGATCTCATGTCCTTTCTTTCACAAGCTCTTCAATCTGTCCAAGCTTCACCTAATTTTCTATTCTTGAGATTTCTGGCTCCATTGCTACTGTTCACATCTCCCAGAAATGCACTCATTCATTCTGATCCATGATCCAACACAAACTGGGGTGGTTGCCCTGCTTACAAAGCTATTGCCAGTGACTATGCCCTCCCTATGTTGGTCATCGTTGATCAATATATTCTGGATACTCGGTTGGATTTTCTCTCTTGAGAAGTTGAAAAGAGTACCAGAGATATCTAGCTCTGAAATGCAGCTGAAAGCTATCTATTTCTTGGTTGCATCTTAGGAAGAATTATGTGCTTCTGCTACTGACATCTGGGGCTCCCCTGGTGGCTCAGTGGTAAAGAATCTACCTGCAATGCAGAAACTGCAGGAGACATGGGTTCAGTCCCTGGGTCGGGAAGATCTCCTAGGAGAGGGCATGACAACCCACTCCACTATTCTTGCTTGGAGAATTTCATGGACAGAGGAGCCTGGTGGGCTACAGTCCATAGGGTAGCAAAGAGTCAGGCACAACTGAAGGGACTTAGCATGCATGCATGCTACTGACATCTCTACACAGGCCGTTTCCTGGCTTTCTTCAAGTTTGGTGTTTCAATTCCTCCTTTATGCATCTTTCTCACTAATTATTCCTTTTTCCTAATAAAGTAACTCAGAATTGTGTTTCCTTTGATTTCTGGTGCATGCAACCAAGCAACTTTAGCCACCTTAAACTCCATCTCCCTACGTCTATCCCTGCCAGCCATTTAAGTCAAACTCTTTCTCTTCAGGGAAGCTTCATGGCCTTAGGCAAGTAGCAGACATCTTCATACTCAAATCTCAAAGTCCTTTGCCTTCATCTTTCTTGGGTTAACCAACGTGCATACCTTGTCTGAAGTGTATTTATGTATGATGAATAGCATTTGTATGAGACCAGTAGCTCATTTAAGACCCGATTGATTTTTTGAATTCTCCATATCACCTCATATGATACTTGCACACAGAAAATGCTCAAAAACAATAGTTTAGCTTATAAAAGAGCATCCTTAACTAGGCAGGAGATACTGAGAAGGACGTTTGTTCAGAAGTCATTATCAATAACAACTACCATCTTAAAGTATATCCTTGTGCTGGCTCATACTATTCTCTTTACCATGCTGGAAGGTAGGTAATTTTCTTCTAGCAAGAAAAGGAATGTTTGTAGAGGTGGAATAATTTGTCCAAGATGTCTCACTGATTCAGAAGTGAATCTACAATGGAATAGTTCTGCCTATAAAACTTGTTTTCTGATTTTGACATGCCTGGAAAGTTGCCTTACAATAGGTTTGTTCTGTCTCAATCACAACTGCAATTCCTGGATACTCAAAGGAGGAAGAGTTTGGGAGTAAGTGAAGAGGGTCTTTCCTTGTCTGGTCTGCAAGTATTGATTCCCTTAATTGTGCAGTCAACCAACCAACCAACAGGATGTTCATGAACAGCAATCTGTTTCTGATGAACGAACAGGCATAATCAGTTTTGTTAGCCCTCATTTTTCCACAATAAACTACGTCATTATTGCAAAATGGAAGATGTTTTTAAAGGGGTCACTGACAATATGTACCAGAGAGTTTCAATACATGATAAAAGAAAATATTTTATCACTGGAAAATAAAAATTACCTTACATAACTGGGAACTAAAGTGTTTCTTGATGAAAGTGAAAGAGCTGGCTTGAAACTCAGTATTCAGAAAGTTAAGATCATGGCAACCAGCCCCATTATTTCATGGAAAATAGATGGGGAAAAATGGAAACTGTGGCAGATTTTAGTTTTTTGAGCTCCAAAATCACTGCAGATGGTAAGTTCAACTATGAAATTAAAAGATGCTTGCTCCTAATAAAAAAAGCTATGACAAACTTAGACAGTGTATTAAAAAGCAGAAACATCACTTGGCTGACAAAGGTCCATAGTGTCATAGTTGTGGTTTTTCTAGTAGTCATGTATGGGTGTGAGAGTTGGACCATAAAGAAGTCTGAGTGCTGAAGAATTGATGTTTTTGAACTGTGGTGTTGGAGAAGACCCTTGAGAATCCCTTGAACAGCAAGATCAAACCAATCAGTCCTAAAGGAGATCAGTCCTGAATATTCATTGGAAGGACTGGTACTGAAACTGAAGCGCCGATACTTTGGCCACCTCATGCAAAGAGCTGACTCATTGGAAAAGACTGATGCTGGGAAAGATTGAGGGCAGAATGAGAAGGAGGCAATAGAAGATGAGATGGTTGAGTGGCATCACTTATTCAATGGACATGAATTTGAGCAAATTTCAGAAGATAGTGAAGGACAGGGAAGCCTGGTGTGGCTGCAGTCCATGGGGTCACAAAGAGTCGGGCACAACTTAATAACTGAACAGCAACATCAATAAGTGTTTATTTTCTAGGCATGCCTGGTATCAGCACCAGTATGAGCACCCACAGGCATGTATATCTTTGTGGGTCTGTATACTCCTGATTTTGAGAATCAGTGAATTACCTTTTAAAACTCTTCATTGGAGGAAAATATATCTTGTCCTCACTCTATAAATTAAGAAACTGAGGTTCAGAAAATAAAATGCCTTGCCCCTCTTCATACTGAGAGTGACGGAATTAGAATACACGCTTGAGTCCTGTTTCTCGCTTAAGTGCTTTTTCACTGCATTGCACTGTACTGGTAGATATCACGTGATTAAAGAGTAATACTGGGGGACTTCCCTAGTGGTCCAGTGGTGAAGAACCCACCTTACAATGCAAGGGATGCAGGTTCGATCCCTGATCAGGGAAATTACGACCCCCCATGCTGCGGAGCAACTAACCCCGCATGCCACAACTAGAGAATTTGTGCGCCACAACGAAAAATCCCTCGTGACACAGCAAAGATCCTTTGTGCCACAGCTAAGACCCTGTGCTGCCAAATAAATAAGTGAATAAAATATATTTTTTTAAAGAGTGACATAGGAAGTCACAGTCAAGATGTGGGTCAATACAACATAGCGACTGCTGATGAGCAATTCTTTGCAATCTTCAAGTCAGCACTTCCCTGGGGCAAAGGACTCTTCTGTTCCCATTCTGAACAACACTTTTGTAAAGGATGCGTGCAGAGACAAAGACAAGACAAGCTGCTCGTGAAGGTTGCTAATAAAAACAAAAGAGGGAAGGTATCTTAGTTCAAATGATTAATGGAAGAGATAAACTAATCTCCAGAGGCACAAATGCTCCGAAAAAATAGTAAAGGTGAAACCGCTCATGAGAAAAGGTTAAAAATGTGTTTCATAACTGCAAGAAGGAATGAAGGGGCCTGGGCAGGCAACTATTCACTGAGAAATTACCGAGGATTTAGCTGAGTAGCAAGCTTCGTGTACACCAGCAGAAATAGAGGATTGAATGTGCAAAGTCGGACTGCTACCGCCCCTCATTTCTTCACGGTGGACAATCTCAGGTGAAATATTCCATTTTTGTGCTCCTTTTGGAAAAATATGGACACCCAGGAGCCAATGCTTTGCTCGCTAATTTGCATATTCTGGTCCCTCTGATTGAAGTAGCTTTTAACCCTTGATGCCACCAAGTAAAGTCATCTGGCCCTTCAAGTCTCCCTTCAAATATTTCCTCATTTGTTATCTGCAGGCAGAAGGTGCCTTCATGGAAGGGAGGGCCAGAGACTGAGTTTGTGGGGTGCGTTTCCCCATCAGGCAGAGTCATGCCTGATATATTTCCAATTCAAGTCTTATGCCACATGACACCATAAAATGCCAACCCCCACCTAGGGCATTATCATTATGTAACTTCAGCTCATGCATCAAGCAAAACATTTTCCAAAGTTTTAATTAAAACCGAGTGTGTCAATGAGCCAGTGATCAGGGTTCCAGATTTTGTTTATGCCTTGGGCTTTCAACCCTCTCTTTATCTATGTCAGAGAATAAAAGAGCTACAATGCTCTGATAACAGATCAATGTAACCCGGGCTGTGTCAAATAATACTTTGTGAAATATTGGATTTCACAGAAAGACAGAGGCTCGATTTATTTTTCAGCTGGAGTGCTCATCTAGTCAGGAGAATAGGCCCACCGTAGATTTTTCTTTAGACATGATACCTAAGGAAGATGAAAGTGCAATTACATTCTGCTGTTGTGTGGCAGTTTGAAAGAAGTTAAAGCAGGTGTTGGGAGACAGAGAGCTGGGAGACAATGGACACTTCACAGACAATGAGATGTGGATCATGAAGCTAGTGAGAGGGATGGGTATCTTTTAAATGATGACAAGCAACGATAGGCTTGGGAGTTGTTTCAAGGGTCTGGAAGGCATCGGTCAAACAATAGTTCTCTGTGTGTTTGTTGGGAGCCAGTGAACATACTTTCAACTTGACTGAATGTAATTGCTTCCTGAAAGTCGATTCTGATGAGTGAAATGAGAGTACTGCCTTCTAGCTGTCGCCTTTCAGAAATTTTTCCTTTTAGGGTTTGAAAAGAGTTTTCCCACACACTGTCTCAGGCACTGTTCTGAGCACTGTGTCAGGGGCTGGCGATGCTGGAGCTAAAGCAGCCGTGACCGATGCCTTGGAGAGGGCGATAGGACCGTGGGGCTGAGACACATTAAGCAGTAAGCAGATAATCACACAGCAAGCTTGACACTGAAATTATCTTTATTACACCACTATTTCAAAAATTAAGTCCTCTAGAAGTGCTTCCAAAGCCCCTGTGGGTTGAGGGAGTTTAAAGGGAAGGTGGTGGTCCCACCTCTGTCTCAGCTAGCCGCACTCAGAGTTTGCTTGATGTGCCACTGTTTGGTGCAAGCTCTTGCTTAAGTAAAATGCTTTGTTGCACACAAAATGCCAAGGACCCCTGAATGCAACATTTAGGAGGGCGGGTAATATGCTACTTGCTAAAAGAATTGTATTTTTCACGGGGTGCCGTTGTTTGTAGGTGGAATGCTCCTGTGTTTATCTTCTTCAGTGCTGCTGTATTGAGCCAGGAGACATTTCTGCACCCCTCAAGGCATCGGCTGCCTTCTCTCAGACGCCCAGTGTGACTCCAGCTGGGATTCAGTGTGGGATGGCACCTGGCTAACCAGAGCCAAACAGGCCACCTGCCAAGGCTCCTGCAGCCCTCACTTGGCATCAGATGCCCAGCCTGCCCAGCTCTGATGTGGCAGCTGACCTTTTTTATTTTTATTGGAGTGTGGTTGCTTTACAATGTTGTGTTTGTTTATGGTGTACAGCAAAGTGAGTCAATTATACATATACATATGCACGTGTGCTAAGTTGCTTCAGTCGTGTCTGACTCTGTGAACCTATGAACTTTACCCTGCCAGGCTCTTCTGTCCATGGGATTCTTCAGGCAAGAATACTGGCTGCTGAGTCACTTCAGTCATGTCTGACTCTGTGTGACCCCATAGACAGCAGCCCACCAGGCTGCCCCGTCCCTGGGATTCTCCAGGTAAGAACACTGGAGTGGGTTGCCATTTCCTTCTCCAATGTATGAAAGTGAAAAGTGAAAGTGAAGTCACTCAGTCATGTCCGACTCTTAGCGACCCCATGGACTGTAGCCCACCAGACTCCTCCATCCATGGGATTTTCCAGGCAAGAGTACTGGAGTGGGGTGCCATTGAATGGGTTGCTATTCCTGCCCAGGGGATCTTCCTCACCCAGGGATTGAATCCATGTCTCTCATATTTCCTGCACTGGCAGGTGTGTTCTTTACCACTAGCGCCACCTGGGAAGCACACAGATACGTATAACCACTCATTTTTGGATTCTTTTCCCATTTAAGCCATTACAGAATGTTGAGTAGAGCTCCCTGTGTAGGTCCTTATTAGTAATCTGTTTTATATACAGAGGTGTGTAAATGTCGATCCCAATCTCCCCATTTAAACCTCCCCCTGCCTTTCCCCTCTGATAACTATAAATTTGTTTTCTATATCTATCACTTTATTTCTATTTTCTGAATAAATGCATTTATATCATTTTTTTTTTAGATTCCACACATGTGATATCATATGGTATTTGTATTTCTCGGTCTGCCTTACTTCACTCAGTATGGCCATCTCTAGGTCTACCCATGTTGCTGCAATGGCACTATTTCGTTCTTTTTTATGGCTGAGTAGTACTCCATTGTGTAAATGTATCAGATCCATTGTATATATGTGCCATGTCTTATTTTAATCCATTCCTCTGCTGCTTCCATGTCTCAGCTATTGTAAATATTTCTGCAGTGAAAATTGGATACATGACCTTTGCAAGACAAACCCTCTCTCCCTTCTCTTTTCCTGTTTGGCCCCAGCTTTGAGTCCTGCAAACTACCCAAGGATCCCATGAAAGAAAATTAATGGCTTGTCAATATGATTCAGTGGCTCTTTGGCACAAACTTCAATAATTATAGTCCTCATATTTTAATTCATTGAGTACATCTTACTTAGGCCCTTTGACTATAAGCATCTTTATCTACAAGATGAGCTAACCAGGTTTCACAGAAGTGGGGAAATCAGTTAAAGTGATAGATACTGGTTTCACCCAACTTCTCATCAACAGCCTCGTCCTGGCTCTTCTTGCTCTTGTCCTCTTTTCACCTCTCCTTGTTACCCTTCTCCTCCATCATCATCTCTGTATCCCTTCTCTTTGCTTCTGAAATTCTATCTATATGCAATAACATTGCCTCTAGAGCTTGCATCACATAATCAATAGTGACTCACTGATCATTCATTCCTATTATTGCTGGATGATCATTTATGTATTGAACATCTTCTGAATACAGGGAGGGGCCAGTTCTGGGGATACAACAGGAAATAACACAAAGAATTTACAGTCTTCTAGGAAGGACAGTTTCAGGGTGTAATTTCAATGAGCAAAAAATATTTGCTAGGCCATTTAGCCAATGGAATATGTTGTTGTTTATAAGCTGAGAGCCGAATGATCCATTCCACATTAATTCAATGCATATATCCTTAGTTCCAGCTGTGTACCAGGCCCAATGTGGGGCACGAAGTGATTCAGCAGTTAGAAACACAGACATAGAGAACAGACGCCTGGAAACCAAGGAGGTGAGAGGAGTGGGATGAATTGGGAGGTTGCAACTGACGTATGTACTCTACGATAGTATAGATAAAACAGAGAATGAATGAGAACCTGCCGTACAGCACAGGGAACTCTACTCAGTGCTCTGTGGTGATCTAAATGGGAAGGAAATCCAACAACCAGGCGATGCAGGGATATGCCTAGTTGATTTGGGCTTTCCAGGTGGTGTTAGTACAGGGGATGTAAGAGACATGGATTCAATCTCTGGGTTGGAAAGATTCCCTGCAGGGGGGCATGGCAACCCACTCCAGTATTCTTGCCTGGAGAATCCCATAGGCAGAGGAGCCTGGCAGCCTATAATTCACAGGGTCTCAAAGATACGGACACAACTGAAGCAACTTAGCAAAACGCACATGGATGGTTTACTTCGCTGTACAGTAGAAACTAACACAGCAATTTAAATAGAGCTGACTCATTTGAAAATACCCTGACACTGGGAAAGATTGAAGGTGGGAGGAGAAAGGATGACAGAGGATGAGATGGTTGGATGGCATCACTGACTCAATGGTCATGAGTCTGTGTGGATTCTGGGAGTTGGTGATAGACAGGGAGGCCTGGCATGCTGTGGTTCATGGAGTCACAAAGAGTCAGACATGACTGAGCTGAGCAACTGAACTGAACTGAACTGAACCCCAATACTTCTTTTAAAAGAAGAAAAAGTGCTGCCCCCTGGAAGATTGCATTCTGTTGCACACCTGCCTGGGATGTGGTGGAGAATAAGGGTGGAAGGGATGAGGCTGGAGTTTGGCAGGAGTTCAGAGTGTGCTGAGTTCTAGTTAGTTACAGATAGTAACAGAGCCCCATCCGCCCAGGATTCCTTTTGATGAGTTGTGCTTTAAGGCTCTACATCATTTCATAACCCTTTCTTCATTTGCTCTGACTTTTCCTGGAAGATGCTGCCCACTGTACAAGTGAGCAGTACCCATACAACAATCACGTGGAAACTCATTTGGAAGTCTGAGATAGGAGAATTTTGTTTCCTTTCAGTACCTGGGACTCTTCTTCTTAGACTAATAAAGTTTAGTATCTTAGCATGCTTCGGTTTTTGCTGTAGCTGCCAGAAAACTCAGGGGTAAATTACTTATCTGGAGTAAGATATGGCACCTGACTCAAGTATCTTGCCTTGAAAATTCCATGGGCTGAGGAGCCCAGGGGCTGCAAAGGGTTGGACATGCCTGAGCACACACATAAATTAGTTATCAATCTTTATGCTTTGAATATTTGATTACCATTTACTTGTTTTATACTTCAGTTCAGTCACTCAGTCGTGTCCGACTCTTTGTGACCCCATGGGGACTACAGCACACGAGGCTTCCCTGTCCATCACCAACTCCTGGAGCTTGCTTACACTCATGTCCATCGAGTCGGTGATGCCACCCAACCATCTCAGCCTCCGTCATCTCCTTCTCCTCCTGCCCTCAATCTTTCCCAGCATCAGGGTCTTTTCCAATGAGTCAGTTGTATCAAGTGCCCAAATATTGGAGCTTCAGCTTCAGCATCAGTCCTATACTTCATTAACATTGCCACCTGAATGCTCTTTTCTTGTAGTTAAGTTTCTCCATCCCCCAAACACAGGCTCTGCTTAGAAAATTGTCAAGAGGGATGACTCAGAATTTTCTCAGCAATTTTCACTTTGTTTTACTGTGTCTCCAATAGCATGTGATGTGGTAATAATGCCAGGGACTAAGAAAGAACAAATTCCTCTTTTCTCTCACATGAAGACTTGACATCTTTTTTGTTTATAACTTTATTTTTATATCTCTAGCAGCTGAGTTTCTTTGATTGGTTTAATATTCTCCAATCCCTGCTAACTTTGCCTTCCATATGGCTTTCTCTTGCTATATCCTTCCATCTCTGACTCTTCCTTCTGATGACTCTTTTTTAAAAAATATTTTATTTTATATTAGAGTATAGTTGATTAATAATGCTGTGTTAGTTTCAGGTGTACAACAAAGTTATTTAGTTATATATATATATATGTTATACACACACACACACACACACACACACACACACACACGTATCTTTTTCAAATTATTTTCCCAGTTCTATTATTACACAACAGTGATCAGAGCTCCCTGCAGTATTCGGTAAGTCCTTGTTGGTTATCCATTTTCAATACAGTAATGTGTATGTCAGTCCCAAACTCCCTAACTATCCTTCTCTCCACCTTCTCCCCCCACTGATAACCATTAGTTTGTTCTCTAGTCTGTGAGTCTACTTCTGTTTTGTAAATAAGTTCATTCTTTTTTAAATATAAATTTATTTATTCTAATCGGAGGTTAATTACTTTACAATATTGTATTGGTTTTGCCATACATCAACACGAATCCGCCACAAGTATACACGTGTTCCCCATCCTGAACCCCACTCTCTCCTCCCTCCCCATACCATCCCTCTGGGTCATTCCAGTGCACCAGCCCCAAGCATATCACTCACTACTTGGGTACCCCTGCTCTCCTATTTGAAGTTATTGAGTGAGACATCAAGCTGAACAGTCTCTTCATTCTAGCCCATATGTCATACTTCAGATGTTACTGACTCTTCTGACCATGGTCATGTGCCCACCATGGTATATTGCCTGCAGTTAGCTGAGGTCAGCCTGCATGCGACAAAATATAGTAGCTGTTTTTTTGTTCCACCATGTACGAAGAGGGTATCTTTAGAAGGACAAAGTGCAGAGTAGAAACAATGATATCTCTTTAAGTGGATTTCCTGATGCAGTCTAGAAATAGGCATATAGAGCCCTGATCAATCTACTCAATACTGTGATGCTCTGGCATGAACAGTGCTCCCTGCCTGGAAATTGGAGTCCCCTTTCTTTCTGCAGATCTTTTTTTCCAGTTTCCTCCCCTGCTGATCTTGTGCTCATCTGGGTACCAGTCCAACTCATCACTTGTCAAGAAAAGTTTTCTTAATGTCTTCCTGTGCAGACTCCTCTTCCACTCTGATCTCAGAGAACCATATGCCTTTTTCTGTTGCAGTCTTTATCATTTATTGTTCGACCTCTCCTGTTCTTTATTTGGTTTCCCCACTAGGTCTCAACAACACTAATAAAGTTAGCTTCTCATGTCTACACGTCTAGTTCCTGAAAAAGTCTGGCCTGTATTAGGATGCCCTATAAGATGAGGGCAGGAAATTGAGACTCCTTCTTTCATCTAGGATAAAGATGCTTTTCCTAGAGCAGGTGTTAAATTCATGCTCACATCTGTATAACCACCCTTTGGAACAAGAATTAAAAGTCCCAGTCTACACACTGAAACCACAAACAAGTGTTCCTTTCTATGGACTGGGCTTTCTTGAAATTCTTCTTTTGCCACTTTTTTTATGGCTCATTTAGACCCACATTTTGTGTTAACTTGTCATATAATTATTACTTTTTATAGTCCATTATTCCTTGCCTTTTAAGTTTTATGTATAATCCCTATTGACTTTGGTTGAAATTCAGTCCTTGCCCTTTACATGGCAGTCTCCTAACATAAACTTTGAGGCTGCTTACCTCGCAGGAGTCGGAGACTTAGATTAGTGAGAAATAGAATAAGCACCATTGCTCTGTAACTAGCTGATATGGCAGCCATGCCACCTAATTTCCTCATCTCTAAAATGAGACTTACAAGACTTCCCTGGTGGTCCAGTGGTTAAGACTCTTCTTCCAATGCAGGGGACACTGGCTCAGCTCCTGGCCTGGGAACTAAGATCCCGTGTGCTGTGCGGCACGGCTAAAAAAAGAAAGAAAATGGTTAAAATGAGGATTGCACTATGTTTTTTCTGCACATTTCAGGGACTGCTGAGATTCTCCAATGAGATAAGCACAGAAGAGAGTTTTTGAAACACTTTGTAAGTATTCATAGCAATGATTATTCAGCTTCCTCTTCTCATTCCATTCCATTTCTAATCTTTGTGATTTATTTACAATATCTGACTTCAGGAAAGGATTTGAGGGAATTGTCTCAGCAATATACCTTTCTAAAACTGTGTGAATTCAATTTAATAAATATTGATCTCCTGTTATATTAACTTTATTGAGCATTTGTTATGTCCTGGGAGTTGCAGAAATCATATCCCTGAAACCACACACAAAGCACTTGAGGAGGGCATTTTTATTTACCTTTGCCTGAAGATGTATGCATTGAGGCTTATGGATGTTAAACACCTTGATCCAGGTTGGAGGCCTTATTTAACTCAGATCTCGATGACTTCAAAGTCTATGCTCTTCACTTTTATTCTATACCACCCTTCATGTTCTTGAAGAAGGAAATGGCAACCCTCTCCAGTATTCTTGCCTAGGAAATCCCACGGACAGAGGAGCCTGGTGAGCCACAGGCCATCAGTTGCAAGAGTTGGACATGACTGAGCAATTAAACCACCACCACCACCACCACCACCACCCTTCATGTTCTGTGATCCCAAATGAAACACTTTCAGTGCCCAACTAATTGCCTTTTATAATCTTTTATGAACATTATAATGGTAGAGCTTTTGAAATTCTTGCCAAAACAGTGGATAACACTCAGTGGACCTGCCCATAGGCTCTGCTTCCTTGGTGGATCAGACAGTAAAGAATCTGCCTGCCATGCAGGAGATCTGGGCTCGCTTTCTGGGTCAGGAAGATCCTCTGGAGAAGGAGATGGCAACCCACTCCAGTTTTCTTGCCTGGGAAATCCCATGGACAGAGGAGCCTGGCCGGCTACAGTCCATGGGGTTGCAAAGAGTCAGACATGACTGAGTGACACACACACACATTTCTCCCTGTAAGCTTTGTGTCACTTGTCATCTATCTAATTGAATTATAAGCTCCTTAGAAAAGATTAGAAGTGATATCCACATTCTGTATTCTATATCTTTTTCATTTTGGGGGCATAGGTTCATGTATAATGGTGAATATGTTGCAATATGAGAGTTAGTTTATATGTCATATGTTACCATGTTGAATTTTGTAAGTCAGAATCTTTTTATTATTTCCCCTTGGCAGCAGAAACCATCCACTCAGGAAATGGAAACTAGAGCTTCTGGGTGGTGAGGGAATTTAGAAACTTCCCTAACCCAGAGTTTACATTTTGGAGGTAAGCTGATGAAGGCTCCCATCAGGGAAGTAACTGACGTAAAAGAGCTATGGATTTTGAATGGTTCAAATTCTCATCATTAATATGATTCATCATTGTGACTCTAGGAATGGTGACAATTAGATGTCATAATTTGGTGACAATGGGAAAAACGGATATTTGATCCTGCTTTCCCCACCTGATATTTGATGCTAGGCAAGGCACATCATGGTCAGGTGGCCATTTGACTTTTCTAGAAAATAGACAGCAACGTTGAGTGTTGAGGTGGCCCATTAAAGTTTATCAGGCTGGCTGTTCTGTTTACTAAGGTTGGCACTATATTCTACGAAGTGGAGAACAAATCATAAAAGAATCAATAGCTTTCACTTTTGAGAAGTTTCATGTTGAACACACATACATACTTTGTGAAGCCAAACACAACATTAATTTTATGCTGCAAAGCATGATAATGATAACTCATGTTGTATAAACTGAAAGGTGTAAAGATTACGAGAGATGACATTGTCAGTCCAATTCGTATTAGAAAAGCAATTCATTGATAGCCTTTGAAGGACCACATGGAAAAGAGTGAGGACTTAGGTCCAAACACAAAGATCAGAAGAGGCAAATGTGGAGAAGAGGGATTGAGCCTGGGCAGGAAAGGGATGGACAGGAGACCCTGGGATGGGCATGAAAAACGATGATAAGAATGGTGACTAAAATGTTTGGAAATTAACATTGACTTTGGTCTTTACATTTAGCAAATATTTATGGAGTTCTTACCACATGTGGGGTCCTGTGCCAAGCTGCAAGATGGCCTTGAGAAGATAGACACAGTCCTTATCTCTATCGTACTTCTACCCTAGAATGAGGACAGTGAAAGTGTTAGTTGCTCAGTCATGTTTGGCTCTTTGTGACCCCATGGACTGAGCCAGGCTCCTCTGTCCATAGAATCCTCCAGGCAAGAATACGGGAGTGGGTTGCCATTTCCTTCTCCAGAAAATCTTCCTGACCCAGGGATTGAACCAGTCTCCCACATTGCTGACGGATTCTTTACTGTCTGAGCCACCAGGGAAGACCAATAATCTAAAATAATGATTAAAAGTTAGGCGTGATGAGCATTGTGAAGGGAAAGCCCCCAAACCTGAGCTTAAAAATGGTGACCTAATCAAGCTGTTCTCCATAATATCTGCCACATAATCCACCCTCTTATGTGCCTCCATATTCTTTAAGACTCAGAGATGACCAAGGTCTTGCATTCCTGCATAGCTCTTGAGATTTAATAGCATCTTTTTCTTCTGTTTTATCATGAAATCATAGAGAGTAGGGATAATACACTATCTATCTATGCTTATATTCCCAATGCCCAATCCAGAACTTTGTATATACTTGGACAAGTGACATAATGCAGTATCATTTTCCCTTGTCCATGGACAGCAATGAGATAAAACTGTTCAATCCTAAAGGAAATCAACCTGGAATATTCATTGGAAGGACTGATGTTGAAGCTGAAGCTCCAATATTTTGGCCACCTGATGTGAAAAACTGACTCACTGGAAAAGACACTGATGCTGGGTAAGATTGAAGGCAGGAGGAGAAGGGGGTGACAGAGAATGAGATGGTTGGATGGCATCACCCACTCAGTGGACATGAGTTTGAGCAAACTCCAGGAAATAGTGAAGGACAGGGAATCCTGGTGTGCTGCAGTCCATGGGCTTGCAAAGCTTCGGACACAACTGAGCTACTGAGCAACAATGAAGACCACGTCACCACCCACATCTTTTCTCTAAGTGGACTCTGCTGTGATGGCAACCGTAACACTGGTTTTGTGAATGATCACACTAGGATAAATTCATATAGGAGCCAGCTTCTGCATCCCATGGCTATGTGGAAATTATTACTTAACAATTCTGTGCAGGAAATATTACTTGATTAATCAGGAAATCACACACTCAGTTTGAAAAAAAAAAAGAGCAATAGTTTGATGCAAGGACAGATGTTTGGGGCTGCCTCATGTAATAAGATCATTAACTGCAAAGAGGTTTAGAGGAGCAAGAGGCATCCAGGAGCTTTCAGTGATTGTTTTGGAAGGTTGCATTGCTATCCCTCCTCTTCCTAACTCAAACTTAGGTTCGCCTTGAGGAGTGGATGGGATTTCAGAGGAGGATTAAGTAAGTCATGTTAAAATGACAAAATGGGTAAATAGAATATAATGTGGAATGAAATGTAAATTGGATTTAGGCAAATGCTTTCATACAGCCTTACCATCCAACCCTATCCGACCGCTTCAGATTCCTATGGTGGCTGCCGTGCGCAGCTCTGTTACATGTTGCCACTCAAGGGCATTTGATGTTTTCTCTCTATGGAAATTCATTTGCATTTAAATGATTTGAAATAATCATAAAAGCCAAGTGCTATGAAGTTTGAAATTAGTTACTGTCTATAAATGGTGATGCTATTAAAAGATGATTGTGGAGAGCTTTGCTGTCTCAAATGTAGGCAGATTAAAATCTAACAAAGTACACCTTGTTACAAACCTGTAAAGTATGATGAGATACAGAGGTAAGTTGATTTATTCTCTTACCAGTGCCTATAAACTCAATGCACTTGTGCTTATTCTTGGAGTAAAGACGAAATTTTCATCTGGCTTTTATCTATCCTCTTTAAATCTCTGAATGTTTTATTGAACTTGCTAGGTATCATTCTTACTTACTCTTTATGTAAAAATGAAAGGAAGTGAACTGAACTGCATTTTCTTTTTAAACCAGAAGATATGGGTAGCATGTTCTGGAAGCGAAGATTGGAAACACAGGTATGTGTTTGAAGGTTTCAGGTCAGAATTATCTGATATTGAAGCTCCTAGTCTAGTCATCTGGAAGATCCATGTAGCAATATCTCAGCGGCTAAAAGTGTAGGCTCAGAAGATATTTTGATTTCAAATGGCAATTCTGACTATCATTAGCTGTGTGACCCTAGGTAGGTATGTTTCTTGATCTTTCTGATTCCAAACTGGGAATAATAATGGCAACATCTATATTATGGGATTATGAGGAGAGTGGAAAGAAATAAAGCATGTAAGCACTTAGTATGCCTCCTTGGACCCGGTAAGTGTTCAGTTAAGTGTTAGCTGCTACCTTTTACAAGGCATATTCGAGACGCGTCATTCTTGACTTTTTGTCAGTCTCAGTGTTTGAGACAGTTTTCTCACATGACCTCAAAATGATTTGATGTTTGTTCCAATAAGAAGGGAAGAATATGTTCCCTCTCTTTGAATCAGGCCTCTTGAATTTTGGCTAGTAGAATGCAGAGGAAATGACACTGTGTGCCAGTTTCTGCATCCAAACTGAAATAAACCAAAATAAACTGTTTCCACTTCCTTGCTCTTACAATCCTCATTCTTGAAAACGACGCTTTGGTCAAGGAAAAGAGCACTGAGTTAGGGATGTCATCCAACCATCTCATCCTCTCTCATCTCCTTCTCCGCCTGCCCTCAATCTTTTCTCAGCATCAAGGTCTTTTCCAGTAGTAGCTCAAGTCACCTCAGGGAGAAACCCATATTCAGAGAAACTAAGAAATAGCTATATAAGTATCCCAGGACTTCTGGATGGCTTAAACAATATAAATTTATTGTCTGACAGTTCTGGAGGCCAAGGTGTTGGCTTGACCTTGAGACCAACAAAGAATCAACATTGATTTATTCTTAGGATTTCAGGGGAAACCTCTGTTCCAGGCCTCTCTTCTTGGTCGGTGGATGATCGTTTTTCTCGCTGGGTCTTCATAGTCTTTCCTCTGACTAAATTTCCCCTTCATATAAGACTCAGAATGGATTTGAGCCTGGACTTATGACCTTGTTTTAACTTGGTTACCTCTGTAAAGATGCTGTTTTCAAGTAAGATGACTTTCTGAAGTACAGAGTTAGGGTTCCACTCATGAAATTAGGGCAGAGGTGGTTTACCATATAACACCAGCACTGACTTGCCGGTCATGTACATGTGCTGAAGTGGGTCGTCCAGCCCCCATTATACCATATGAGCTCCAAACAAATTGCTGATTTCTAGGGAAAATAAATGATCATTGTTGCTTGAAGCCACTAAGTCTGATATGGGATATTTTCTAGAAATAGATGATCAAAACAATGTTCTTCATTGGACTAGACACCTGCCATTGATTTCTGTGACATCCTCTGAAGACTTTACCTCCAACTGACCCTTTGCTCAGCTGACAAATGTTATTCCATTGTTTGGTTGACTCATTTTATTTCTGGCTACCTAATCCAGTCTGGCCACCAAGAACCAAACCCCAGCTCTGTACGGGGATAAACCTCACATGCTACAGACAGGTTGTATACAGATTTTGTTGTTGTTCAGTCACTCAGTCATGTCTGACTCTTTTCAGCTCCATGGACTGCAGCACCCCAAGCTTCCTTGTCCTTCACTATCACCTGGAGTTTGCTAAAACTCATGTCCATTGAGTCGATGATACCATCCAACCATCTCATCCTCTGTCACCCCTTTCTCCTCCTGCCCTCAATCAAATAGGAAAACCGTACCATCCGACCCACATACTCTTTCACTCCAAAATGTAGAAAGTGGTCTCTAAAGTCACTTAAATACACAATGTGGCTTATGCCAGGGGAGAGGCAGTGAGCAAACTCTTGAAGAAGACAGGCTAGAGTGTAAGAGAAGAAGTGTGGTATAGACAAATATTGGAAAATAAGTCATTGCTTCTTCTCACGTTTGTCTGCTAAGTTTCTACTAAAGCCTATTCTCATAACCAGCCTGACCAATATACTCCCTAAGAGATGACCTCCAATGACATCAGCATGGAACCTCTTCAGCTCCATTCTTAGCAGCTTCTCCCATCTTTCTTGTTTGTTTCTCGTCAATTACCTTTCCATTAAAATATTGTCCTTGGAGGGATCAGACTACATTTTTGTCCCCAGGCAAGAGTGAAGATAGTTTCTCAAACCTAAGGCAACCAAGATTGAGAGCATCAAATGGCAAACCTACTTGGAGTCTTTACAAAGTACCAGCGTGGAAGCTGAGGAGACCCAGATCATATATCAAGTTCAAAGGGCAGGACCAGAGTTAAAGTGGAGGAATAAGGCTAGGGGCTGATTGGTTCTTTACTCTCTCTTTGGTTTTCACTGTCGTCCAATCAATTTTCTTTCCTGGAGTAGATGCTAAAGGAAGATGGGGAAATCCAATTATCTTGAAGAACCTGGGCCCAGGACTTCACGCAGAGGAAATCCTGGCATTTTCAGATGCAGAGGCTTTGATCATTGATCCCCTGTGGCCTTTGAGTGCTGGTTCAGCTGCAGGAGATGTTACAGAGACACAGTAAGATTGAAGGTTGCAGACAGCTTTAACACACTTTGTAGAGCAACTCATACAACAGTTACTGATTGGAAGGTATATCTTTGAAACTCCACCCCCCCCCCCCAACCTCGCCCAAAACCAAAAACTCAAAGGCTGGAATCATTGTGGAAGCAAAATAATTAAATGACCCACATGGATAGATGTCTGAATTGTTACCAACACCACAGACAATGCAGTGATTTTTCTGGCAGCACTGGTCACCTTAGGTCAGCCAACAAGATTGTCCAGATCTAAAACTTCCTCTTTGCAATGAGCAAGCTGACTCTATGATGCAAATGTATTCAATATAACCTGTTTCTAAAAAAAGATATACTCTTATTTCAAACAACCATTCTTCATACTTTTGCATATACTTTGTAAGCATGCTATACCCCTATAGATTTTCCTTAAACTCAGACTGTCAACTTGGGTGTGATGGAGTAAGCCTGAGCATTCAACAGAAGGGAATCAGGGATGATGTGCCCTTCCTTTAAGAATTTAGATATATTTATATCTAGCCCCTCCCTCTCGTACCTCCTCCACACACATCCAACCCACCTGAGTCATCAGAGAGAGCGGAGCTCATTACATTTTAAAGCAGCTTCCCACTAACTATTTTACACGTGGTGGTGTATATGTGTCAATGCCAATCTCCCAATTCATCCCACTTCACCTTCCCCCACCCCTGTGTCGACACCTCCATTCTCTACATCTGTGTCTCTATTCCTGCCCTGCAAATAGATTCATCTGTACCATTTTTCTAGATCCCACACACCTGTATTAATACACGATGTTTGTTTTTCTCTTTCTGACTTCACTCTGTATAACAGACTCTAGGTGCATCTACATCTCTACAAATGACCCAGTTCTGTTCCTTTTTTATGTTGAACTAAACCAAAATCACTGCAGATGGTGACCGCAGCTATGAAATTAAAAAGCACTTACTCCTTGGAAGGAAAGTGATGACCAACCTAGACAGCATATTCAAAAGCAAAGATATTACTTTGCCAACAAAGGTCCATCTAGTCAAGGCTATGGTTTTTCCAGTGGTCATGTATGGATGTGAGAGTTGGACTGTAAAGAAAGCTGAGCGCTGAAGAATTGATGCTTTTGAACTGTGGTGTTGGAGAAGACTCTCGAGAGTCCCTTGGACTGCAAGGAGATCCAATCAGTCCATCCTAAAGGAGATCAGTCCTGAGTGTTCATTGGAAGGACTGATGCTGCAGCTGAAACTCCAATACTTTGGCCACCTGATGCGAAGAGCTGACTCAGTTGAAAAGACCCTGATGCTGGGAAAGATTGGGGGCAGGAGGAGAAGGGGACGACAGAGGATGAGATGGTTGTATGGCATCCCCGACTCAATGGACATGACTTTGGATAAACTCCAGGAGTTGGTGATTGACAGGGAGACCTGGCATGCTGCAGTCCATGGCGTCGCAAAGAGTCAGACATGACTGAGCGACTGAACTGAACTGAACTGAAACTAAAAGTAGAACTACCATATGACCCAGCAATCCCACTATTGGCATATACCCTAAGAAAACCATAATTCAGAGTTATTTCCTTTTTAATGTTGAGTAGTACCTATGGTCAGAGAAGGCAATGGCAACCCGCTCCAGTACTCTTGCCTGGGAAATCCCATGGACGCAGGAGCCTGGTAGGCTGCAGTCCATGGGGTTGCGAAGAGTTGGACAGGACTGAGCAACTTCCCTTTCACTTTTCACTTTCATGCACTGGAGAAGGAAATGGCAACCCACTCCAGTATGCTTGCCTGGAGAGTCCCAGGGACGGGAGCCTGGTGGACCGCCGTCTATGGGGTTGCACAGAGTCGGTGCAGTACCTGTGGTGTCTTAGACTGCTTAGGCTGCTATAACATAATACCAGAGGCTGGATGACTTAAGTAACAGAAATCTATTTCTCACAGTTACGTAAGCTAAGCAGTCCTAAATCAAGGTACTGGCCTATATGGTGTCTGGTGAGAGCTCTTTTCCTGGTTTGTTGATGGATTCCTTCTTGCTGTATCTTCTTAGGGCAGAGAGAAGAAATAAGTTTCTTCTTAAAAGCGAGATGATGCCATCAGAAAAGATCTACCCTCCTGGTTTAATTACTTGCGAAAGGCTGAATCTTCAAATATCCTCATACTGGGGATTAGGGTTTCAACATATGAACTTGGCGGGGATTCAGATAGTCAGTCCGCAGCATGTGCTATAGATGTACCACACTTAACCATTCACCTACTGGAGAAAACTTTGGTTGTTTCCTGTCTGGGGCTATTATAAATAAAGATGTTATGAGCAACTTTGTAAAAGATCTTTGTTTAGATATAAGTTTTCTTTTTTCTTTTCTTTGGGATAAATGTCTGGGTGTGCTATTACTCTATCATAAGGTTGGTGTACATTTAGAATTTTTAGAAATTGTAAACCATTTTCAAGAGTTATTGTCTCACTCTATGTTTACACCAGACATTAATGAAAGGCCTGCTTTCTCTGCCTGCTCACCAACACAGTATTGTCACTATATCTTTTATTTATTTCAGTTATTCTAGTAAATATATAGTGATATTTCATGACCTTAGTTTACATTTTACTAATAGCTAGTGGTGTTGAACATCTTTATGTGCTTATTTTTCTTGTGTATCTTCTCTGATGAAAACCTTTGCTCTCTGATGTCTTTTGCTCATTTTTTTGATTGGATAATTTATTTTCTTAAGTTGAGCTTTGAGAATTATTTATTGTTCTAGATATAATCCATGGGGAGGTAGGTGGCTTGAAAATATTTTTTTTTCAAGTCTGTAGCTTATCTTTTTATTCTCATAACAAAATTTTTACCGAGCAAACATTTCTAATGTTGATGAAGTCCAATTTATAAATTTTTGAAGATAAATTCTGCTTTTGGTGTCATGTCTGAGAACCTTTCACCAAAGACTAGGTCCCAGATTTTCTTCTATAATATCTTGTAAAGTTTGTGCTGTTTTACATTTAAACCTATGGTCTATTTTTGTTGGCTTAATAAAACATATAAATTATAGTGCAAGGTTCTTTAATTATTTATTTTGCTTATGAAGCTTTCTTCTGTTACAAAGGCTATCCCTCTTCTATTGAATTTCTTTTTGCATATTGCATTTGTGATTATTCTATATATTTAGGATACTAATAGTCTGTCACACAAAATGAGTATTAAAAGTCAGTTGGTTGTACTTGTGAGAGGCTATTTCTAGCTTCATTGTTCTGTTTTACTGAACTAAGTGTCTGTCTCTCTGTAAATACCACATAATCTTGATTACTGTAGTTACAGAATATCTTGACATTGAAGAGAGTGATTAATCCTAGCTTATTTTTCTTCAGAATTGTTCTTTTACCATTTCACATAAATGTCAAACTAATCTTGCCTATACCTATAAAAAAAAATCCTGCTATTGTCTTGATAAGGATTCTGTTAAACCTGCACAGCAATTTGGAGAGAACTGATATTTTTACTGGGCTTCCCAGGTGGTGCTAGTGGTAAAGCAGCCACCTGCCAATTCAGGGGGCCACACTTGTGGTTCAGCTGGTAAAGAATCTGCCCACAGTGCAGCAAACCTGAGTTTGATCCCTGGGTTGAGGAGATCCACTGGAAAAGGGAAAGCTACCCACTCCAGTATTCTGGCCAATTCAGGAGATGTAGGAGAGGAGGGTTTGATCCCTGGGTTGGGAAGCTCCCCTGGAGGACGGCATGGTAATCCACTCCAGTACTCTTGTCTGGAGAATCCCATGGACAGAGGAGCCTGGTGGGCTGCAGTCCACAGGGTCACAAAGAGTCTGAAGTGACTGAGCATGCATGCATGACATCTTAACTACATCATCTTTTAATACATAATCACAATATACCTTTCCTTTTATATAAAACTTCTTTAATTTTCTTCATCACCATTTTTTAGTGTTCAGCACACAAGTCTTGCACATCTTTTGCTAGATTTACACTTAAGTACTATATTTTTATTGTACTTAGCTGAAAAAATAGTAAAAATGACTTCTACTCCATCTTCCCAGGAGTGGAAGTCCCCAAGTACTGCTATTTGAGAAAATATGTAGGAAGCATATCAGACTGAAAAAAAAAAATGTATTAAAGCAATAAATGGACTTCTAGCATGGATGGCTCTAAACTGAGTTGGAAAACAGCAGCATGAGGCATTGAGAGATAATCTCAGCTGTTCAAGGCTGCATAAGATGTGTGTGAAATGAGTCATTTCTTCATTACTTAGTATGATAGATTGATTGCCAAAATGTCTGAAACTGTGTTCTTCTACCTGCAACTGTGACTTTACAGCTCCTCTAACCAAACCAGGAGAACTTTCTCTTCCTTTTGAAATTTGGCTAGATACTTTTTACTTGCTTTGACCACTAGAATGTGGTGATAGATATGTCTTGCTAATTCCAAGCCCAAGCCTGCAGAAAACTTGTTTATTTTCCTTTCTGTTGGACTCTGTGAACCGTTGTTGGACTCAAGCTTAGCTGAGGATGTCTTAGTCCAGCCAGCTCACAGCTAAACCAACTGATGCTTTGTTTCATATGAGCAATACTGGCTGTGTAGGATGGCCTTAGGGATCGCTACACTAAAGATCTACTATAGAGATATAGCAACTAGGATAAAGGTGTGGTGGCATGAAAAAAGTTAGAGACAGAGAAATTGACAGGAAAGGACTGAATATATAGGAACAGAATCTGTGTATATAAGAAATTGGTATATGGTAATAGCAGGTATTTGAAACCCCTGGGGAAAGAGGGACAATTGTTTAAAAAATGGCAATGAGGCAAATGACTGCTCATTTAGAAACCAAAGTCAAGTCTGTCTATCACATCGTCCTTTTATCTTTTTTTCTTATTGTTCAAGCATAATGATTTTTTATTTTTTTATTTTTATTTTACTTTACAATTCTGTATTGTCCTTTTAAATGGATTTCAAATGTATTTAAAATGTGAACCTAAAAGGAGACAAATATCAAGAGAACATCATGAGGATGTGCACATATGTAAATATCTGTATCTAATCTCCCCAGTACCGGATTGGTTATGATTTTTCATAGCAGGGCAGAAATGCAGAGAGTCATGAAAGCAGATGTCACAAACTGATGGTGCATGACTCAAATTCTGCCCATGGATGCATTCAATGTAGAAAAAAAAGAGAGAGAGGGAGAGGCAGAGGAAGGAAGGAAAAAAAATAATTGAAACAGAAGACCCAAGGGCAAACCATTCTTCCTTTGTGTCAATAACAAAATATTAAGTGGTATTATAAGCAGTCCTTTTATACATTTCTGGTACCTGCCTTGTACTGAAGGCATTTGAGTTCATACAGCCCTCTTCTCTAGCACAGAGAAATAGATGAAAATATTTTAGTTCAAACAATGTGTGTTTATGTATAAAAATAACATGACAAATAAAGTTAAAAGATAGCACTAAGCAAAATATCTTTAACATGAATGACAAACTGAATGTAATATATCCTGAATATAGAAGAGTAGTTACAAATAAATTTGAAAAAGACAACCTCAGTGCAATAATGGGCAAGCAACATGAGCGAATAAATAAAATACACACAGGACAAATAATATAACACAAGCAAATACATTTCATATCACAAGAAATCTGAGAGATGAGTAAAGTGAGATAATCATTTACCTGTAATTTTGGCAAAGGTTGAAATATTGATGATTTCCAACACTGGCAGGAGCAGAGAAAGAAAGACATCTCCAGATATTGTTGATGGGGTTATATTTGTATAATTTCTCTGTATGCAATTTGACAACATATGTTAAAATATAAAACATACATATCCTCTGACTCAACGATTCCACTTCAAAAATTTTATTTACTCAGCAAATAAATATTGGCCTTGTGTAATATGCAGATATAGCTAAACACTGAAGATAAAAACAAATAAGATTTTAAAAGCTCTTCTTCACATGGAGCTTCCATTTTAATGAGAATTTATCTTGAGTAGATGATTGGACAAACATACAAAGACATACGTATGGGGCATTTTTTCATATAGTTGAAGATAACTAAAATTAGAACTCAAATGCCACAATATAGATTAGTCATTAACTGTTGCACATTCTAGAAAAGCATACCCTGCACTCATTTAAAAGGTAAGAGCTCTAGGAATTGACATAGAAAATGTTCATATTATGTTAGGGAAGATTGCAGATGATAGAACAGTACAGCATGACCTATCTATCACTGGAAACGAATTATACATCAATATTATATTAGTGACCTCTAGATGGTAGAATTATGGGCAGTTTCAGTTTCTTCTTTTTCCTTTTGTGCATTCTCTATAATAAAAATAATTACTTGTGTTAAATTTCACATTGAAAACTTCATTCTACTAGAATGACTCTCCTATAATAAATTATCCATTTCTTTCCTGTAAGAAAAGGTCTTTTTCTTTGAAATATGCCGGGTACTCAGCAGGCAGTATACGATGCGGTTATAACAGAGGGAAGATGTGGCGTGTGCTCCCTCTAGACCTGATGGGCTGCAGGTGATCTAAACAGCCATCAAGGGTAGGTCATGCCTGAGTTAGGTGTGGTGGCTGGCGTCAGAGCCTGCAAATTGGAGAACAGCTAAATTTCAAGGCTGACAGAAAACTCTTTCACCTAAGGAGACAGAGAGCTGAGTCTCTGAAAGACAGTGTCAAAAGTCAGAATCCTTCGAACTACAAGGAAATCAAGCCAGTTATTCCTAAAGGAAATCAACTCTGAATATTCATCGGAAGAACTGATGCTGAAGCTGAAGCTGAAGCTCCAATATTTTGGCCACCTAATTGAAGAGCTGGCTCATTGGAAAAGAGCCTGATGCTGGAAAATATTGACAGCAAAATGAGAAGGGGACAACAGAGAATGAGATGGATAGATATCATCACTGAGTCAACTGGACAGTAGTCTGAGCAGACTCAGGGAGACAGTGAAGGACAGGGGAGCCTGGCATACTGAAGACCATGGGGTCGCAAAGAATCAGACATGACTTAGCAACTGAACAGTAACAGGTGTCCGACAGTTCAAGGAGGGCCTCATAATATTCTATAATTGTCAAGCTAAAATGGATTTTGGAAAGGAATTAGCTCAACAATTTTACTTTATCATTAAGGAAACTTTGATTCAGTAAAAGAGGAGGGTGAAAAAGTCATGGAGATAAACAGTCACAGTGAATTAGTATCATGAACTTTATGTGGGTTCCTCTGTCCCTGGGTTTCTCCAGGCAAGAATACCGGAGTGAGTTGCCATTTTCTTCCGCAGGGGATCTTCCCAACTTAGGGATGAAACCCAGGTCTCCTGAATTACAAGCAAATTCTTTACCAACTGAGTGAGAGGCCAGATGCTAATTAGATCCATCTTTGCCTCCAATGTGCACAGTGCCAACAAAAACAAAGATTTTACCTGATTCAGTAGGATGATCCTCTCTCCTTCCCATTTTCAGAATGTTTTTACCCATCCAGCCACTCATCTGCCTCTTGATATTTTTGTTGTTTATTTCTGAGTTTTTACATGCAGAATCCCTTTGTTTAGTGTTTTTAGTTCTTCCAGGCTTTGATTCCTAGATTTCTTTCAATCCTTTTCTGATCCTTTCCTGTTGTTCTTTTCCCTTTGTTACTGCAGTCTTTGTCATTCTTCTTGATAAATACAAGATGTTGGCTTTGACTCATGACCCTTTGGTGTGCAGCTGTGCTAAGCTGCTTCAGTCATGTCTGACTCTTTAGGACTGTTCGTACTGTGGTCCACCAGGATCTTCCATCCATGGGATTCTCCAGGGGAGAATACTGGAGTGGGTTGCCAGACTGAACCCAGGGATGGCACCAGCATCTCATACATCTCCTGCATTGGAGGTGGGTTCTTTACCAGGAATGCCACCTGGGAAGCCCCATCAATTTCTATTAATACATGGTCTTGAACAATTCACACAGTCTCTCTGAGACTCAGTTACTTATCAGTGAAGCTGGGGAATCTTGCCTGCCTCTTATGTAACTAGATTATATTAAGGGTTAGGTGGTATCCTTGCTGTCTAGTCAGTCAGACTCTTTACAGCCCATGGCTTTGATGCCCATGTAGTGCAGCACGCCAGGCTTCCCCATCCTTCACCATCTCCTGGAGCTTGCTCAAACTCATGTCCATCAAGTTGGTGATGACATCAAACCATTTCATCTTCTGTCATCCCTTTCTCCTCCTGCCTTCCATCTTTCCCAGCATCAGGATTTTTTCCCAATGAGTCCGTTCTTCACATCAGGTGTCCAAAGTATTGGAGCTTCAGCTTCAGCATCAGTCCTTCCAATGAATATTCAGGAATGATTTCCTTTAGGATTGACTGGTTTGATCTTGCAATTCAAGGGATCCTGAAGAGTGTTTTCCAACACCACAGTTTAAAAACATAAATTCTTCAGTGCTCAGCATTCTTTGTGTTTCAACTCTTACAACCATACATGGCTACCCAAAACCCATAGCTTTGACTATAGGACCTTTGTCTGCAGAGTAATGTCTCTGTTTTTTAATATGCTGTCTAGGTTTGTCATAGCTTTTCTTCCAAGAATCAAGTGCCTTTTAATTTCATGGCTGCTGTCACTGTCTGCAGCAGTTTTGGAGCCCAAGAAAATAGAATCTGTTACTGTTTCCATTGTTTCCTCATCTATTTGCCATGAAGTGATGGGACCAGATGCCATAATCTTTGTTTTTGGAATGTTTAGTTTTAAGCCAGATTTTTCACTCTTCTCATTAACTTTCATCAAAAGTCTCTTTAGTTCCCCTTCACTTTCTGCCATAAGGGTGGTGTTATCTGCAGATCTGAGGTTGTTGATATTTCTCCCTGCAAACTTGATTCTAGCTTATGCTTCATCTGGCCCGATATTTTGCATGAGGTACTCTGCATGTAAGTTAAATAAGAGGATGACAATACACAGTATTGATGTACTCCTTTCCCAATTTGGAACCAGTCCATTGTTTCACGTCCAGTTCTAACTGTTGTTTCTTGACGTGCTTACAGGTTTCTCAGGAGCCAGATAAGCTAGTCTGGTATTCCCATCTTTTGAAGAATTTTTCACAGTTTATTGTGATCCATAGTCAAAGGCTTTAGCATAGTCAATGAAGCACAAAAATTTTTTTTTTTTTTCTGGAATTCTCTTGCTTTCTCTATGATCCAACAAATGTTGGCAGTTTGATCTCTGGTTTCTATGCCTTTTCTAAATCCAGCTTGAACATCTGGAAATTCTTGGTTCACATACTGTTGAAGCCGAGCTTGGAGAATTTTGAGCGTTACTTTGCTAGGGTATGAAATGAGTACAATTGTGTAGCAGTTTGAACATTCTTTGGTGTTGCCTTTCTTTGGGATTAGAATGAAAACTGACCTTTTTTAGTCCTGTGGCACTGTTGAGTTTTCCAAATTTGCTGGCATATTGAGTGTAGCACTTTCACAGCATCATCTTTTAGGACTGAAATAGCTGAACTGGAATTCCATCACCTCCACTAAGTGTTCATAGTTGTTGCAAAGAACAAAGTGACATTTTTAAATTAATAGTATCATTATTATGATGGATGGCTCATATCATTTAAATTATAGATGAGACAGCTGACCTTCTTATCTTGTGGTCCCAGCCTATCTCTTCACCCTTACATGGCACTGCCAAGACACTGGCTGGGAGTGTGGAGGTCTGTCTTCATGACCCCACCTTGATCACATCCCTTCTAGATTCCTCATTTAGCTCAGCCAGAGGATCTGACTAGCTATCCTGATGACCCCTCTTTCTCCTTTGCAGACTGGTTTGTAGGATGAAATTTTACCCCTGAGGCCCTTAGGTACAGAGTTTAAGGTAATTGGCCTCTTTAACTTTAGCTCCCATTAAAATACAATGAGGTGAAGAAGTAAGGTAAGTGGATCAACCACTTGGCACAAGCTTTCAGGAGTCTCTAGAAGATCACCTCGTCAATATACAGAAGCTCACCTGGAGAGGAGGTGGGAGTTATGCCTATTATAAACCCACTAAACCCTTAGGATTTAAGAACAGGAGCTGGGGTTCCAGCTGGGCTGAAGGCAGATTAGTGGTAAGAGTTTAAAACTTAATCCTCTATTGTAGCACTGTCCTAAAGAACTTTCTGGGACGATAGGAATATTCAAATAGACATTTTCCATTAAAAAACAACTTTATTGATGCATAATTGATATACTAAAAAGTATACATTTAATGTATGCAATTGATGAGCTTGGATATATGCATATGTTTGTGATACCAACACAACAACCAACTTATTAAACATGTCCATCACCTCCAAAAGTTTCCCATTTCACTTCCCCCGCCTCCTTTTACTTTTGTGGTAAGAACACGACAGAAGATCTACACTTTTAAGAAGTGTTTAAGTATATGACATCATATTGTTAACTATAGGCTCTATATTATGCATCAGATCTAGAACTTATTCATCTTGCATAACTAAAAGTTTATACCTGAAAGTGAAAGTGAAGTTGCTCAATCGTGTCTGACTCTTTGCAACCCCATGGACTGTAGCCTATCAGCCTCCTCCATCCATAGGATTTTCCAGGCAAGAGTTCTGGAGTGGATTGCCATTTCCTTCTCCAGGGGATCTTCCCGACCCAGGAATAGAACCCGGGTCTCCCGCACTGCAGGCAGATGCTTTGCCATCTGAGCCACCATAACTACTGAGTAATAACTCCCAATTTCTCTATCTTCTTGACATCTAGACAGCCTCATTCTGTTGTCTGACTCCATGAGTTGGCATGTTTGTGTGTACCTGTGTGCATATGCTCACTCATGTGTGTCCAACGCATTGTGACTCCAGGAACTGTAGCCTACCAGGCTCCTTTGCCCATGGCATTTTCCAAGCTGCCTTGAAAAACTGGAGCAGGTTGCCCTTTGATGATCTCCAGGAGATCTTCAAAACCCAGGGAGGGAACTCACATTTCTTATGTCTCTTGTATTGGCAGGTGGGTTCTTTACCAACTGAACCACCAGGGAAGTCCCTTGGCTAGTTTGGGTAACTCATATAAGTGGACATTTGCAGAATTTGTCAGTTTTGTTATAGACTTATTTCATTTTGAATAATTATTCCAAATTCACCCATGTTGTTGCAAATGGTAGATTTCATTCCTTTTTCAAGGCTAATGTTCCATTCTATTCGTTTCCAAGACAAACCATTCAGTATCACAGTAATCCAAGTCTATGCCCCAATGAGTAATACTGAAGAAGCTGAAATTGAATGGTTCTATGAAGATCTACAAGACCTTCTAGAACTAACACCCAAAAAAGATGTCCATTTCATTATAGGGGACTAGAATGGAAAAGTAGGAAGTCAAGGTATATCTGGAGTAACAGCGAAATTTGGCCTTGGAGTACAAAATGAAGCAGGTCAAAGGCTAACAGAGTTTTGCCAAGAGAATGCACTGGTCATAGCAAATACCCTCCTCCAATAACACAAGAGAAGACTCTACACATGGACATCACAAGCTGGTCAACACCAAAATCAGATTGATAATATTCTTTGCAGCCAAAGATGGAGAAGCTCTATACAGTCAGCAAGAACAAGATGTGGAGCTGACTGTGGCTCAGATCATGAACTCCATATTGCCAAATTCAGACTCAAATTGAAGAAAGTAGGGAAAACCACTAGACCATTCAGGTATGACCGAAATCAAATCCCTTACAAGGAAATGGCAACTCACTCCAGTACTCTTGCCTGGAAAATCCCATGGACAGAGGAGCCACTACGCTCCTCTGTCCATGGGGTCGCAAAGAGTCAGACATGACTGAGCGACTTCACTTCACAGTTATACAGTGGAAGTGAGAAACAGATTCAAAGGATTAGATCTGATAGACAGAGTGCCTGAAGAACTATGGACAGAGGTTCATGACATGGTACAAGAGGCAGTGATCAAGACCATCCCCAAGAAAAAGAAATGCAAAAAGGCAAAATGGTTGCCTTACAAATAGCTGATAAAAGAAGAGAAGCTAAAGGCAAAAGAGAAAAGGAAAAACATACTCATTTGCATGTAGAGTTCCAAAGAATAGTAAGGAGAGATAAGAAAGCCTTCCTCAGTGATCAATGCAAAGAAATAGAGGAAAACAACTGAATGGGAAAGACTAGAGATCTCTTCAAAAAATTAGAGATAACCATGATGGTGTGATCACTCACCTAGAGCCAGATATCCTGGAATGTGAAGTCAATTGGGCCTTAGAAAGCATCACTATGAACAAAGTTAGTGGAGGTGATGGAATTCCAGTTGAACTATTTCAAATCTTAAAAGTTGATGCTGTGAAAGTGCTGCACTCAATATGCCAGCAAATCTAAAAAACTCAACAGTGGCCACAGGACTGAAAAAGTTCAGTTTTCATTCCAATCCCAAAGAAAGGCAATGCCAAAGAATACTCAAACTATGGCAAAATTGCACTCATCTCACACACTAGCAAGTAATGCTCAAAATTCTTCAAACCAGGCTTCAACAGTATGTAAACCATGAACTTCCAGATGCTAAAACTGGTTTTAGAAAGGGCAGAGGAACCAGAGATCAAATTGCCAACATCCACTGGATCATCAAAAAAGCAAGAGAGTTCTAGAAAAACATATATTTTTGCTTTATTGACTATGCCAAAGCCTTGACTGTGTGGATCACAACAAACTGTGGAAAATTCTTGAAGAGATGGGAATACCAGACCACCTGACCTACCTCATGAGAAATCTGTATGCAGGTCAAGAAGCAACGGTTAGGACTGGACATGGAACAACAGACTGGTTCCAAATCAGGAAAGGAGTACAACAAGGCTGTAGATTGTCACCCTGCTTATTTAACTTATATGCAGGGTACATCATGCTAAATGCTGGGTTGGATGAATCACAAGCTGGAATCAAGATTGCTGAGAGAAATATCAATAATCTCAGATATGCAGATAACACCACCCTTATGGCAGAAAGTGCAGAAGAACTAAAGAGCCTCTTGATGAAAGTGAAAGAGGAGAGTGAAAAAGTTGGCTTAAAACTCAACATTTGCAAAACTAAGATCATGTCATCCGGTCCCATCACTTCACAGCAAATGGATGGGGAAACAATGGAAACAGTGAGAGACTTTATTGTTGGGGGGAGGGCTCCAAAATCACTGCAGATGGTGACTGCAGCCATGAAATTAAAAGACGCTTGCTCCTTGTAAGGAAAGCTATGCCCAACCTAGACACCATATTAAAAAGCAAAGACATTACTTTACAACAAAGGTCCATCTAGTCAGAGTTATGGTTTTTCCAGTAGTCATGTATAGATGTGAGAGTTGGGCTATAAAGCTGAGCACTGAAGAATTGATGCTTTTGAACTGTGGTGTTGGAGAAGACTCTTGAGAATTCCTTGGGCTGCAAAGAGATCAAACCAGTCCATCCTAAAAGAAATCAGCCCTGAATATTAATTGGAAGAATTGATTCTGAAGCTGAAGCTCCAATACTTTGGCCACTTGATGGAAAGAACTGACTCATTGGAGGAGATCCTGATGCTGTGAAACATTGATGGCAGGAGGAGAAGGGGATGACAGAGGATGAGATGGTTGGATGGGTTCACTAACTCGATGGACATGAGTTTGAGCAAGCTCTAGGGGTTGGTGATAGACAGGGAAGCCTAATGTGCTGCAGCCCATGGTGTCGCAAAGAGTTGGACACGACTGAGTGACTGAACTGAACTGACTCTGCTTTTCAGTGTTACATTCACATTCTTGGATTCCAGAGACCTGAGGTATCAAGGATGTAGTTCTCAGTATATGGGGAGAATGCTGCCAATGTTGGTACTAAAGGTTGAGAAAGCATGGTGATGTCCACTGACAAAGAGCTCTTAAAGTTCTCATGGAAGATGAATTGCCACCCTAACATACATTTCCCTGCTGCAGTAACATTTATTTATATCTCTTTGTCTCAAGTATCAATAATATACCAAATCTAAAAATGAAAAACAAAATCAAGTCAGTCTGATCCATCTTATCAATCAGCCTGTAAAGAAGGAAGGAGGGGCATTCTGAAATTTACCCTAATCTGATTGAGCTGGAAGAGAAACCTGCAAGTCAATGAAAAGAAGTGAACTGCATTGTAGGTCACAAATTCGTGGCTTCAGATTCCCAGGCAGTGGGTTTTCTCTTATCATCTCTAACCTCAAATGTCAGGATCAGAATGTTATGAACAGAGATAATCACCATCTTTGACAGAAGCAGTGTCAGCTTCCAATATTAAATACATTTGTCTTCTGGGATTAAGGTTATGAGAATAGAGGGAAATGAATTAAAAAGAGTGGAAGGGGGTAAGAAATTGGATGGAAAAAGCAAAAGAAAAAAAATGAGATCTCTTTAAGATACTCTCATTCGTATTCTCAATACGATTTGAGGGGATATCAAATCAATACAGAAACAATGATGATTATGAAATAGGATGATTTACAACCAGAAAATTTTAGAAAGTTGAGAGATATGATTTTTTGAGGAAAAAAATGATGGAGCCAGTGGATAGAATTGGTTTTGTTGCTGGCCAAAATCTTGTCTTTCTCTGCCCACTGAAACTGAATAAAAAATATGGAGGCACAATTTGGAGAAAATAGAAATGGCTTTAATTTTCAGCTGGTTCAGAGAGGTACACAGTAGATGCATACCTTAAGAACTGTGCACCTCTCTCTATGAAGAGTCCAGGGGCTCATACAAGGCAAGGGCTTGCAGTCAAGAGTTGGTGATGAGGAATAAAAGTTTTAGGATCTTGTCCTTTTCCTCTTGCAGTGTTTCAAAAACAGGTGTCAGTAACCTAGTAATTGAGTCTGGCAGTTCAGTGGTTCCGCTGCCTTCTTTCTGATATGTAAAAAGGAAAAGCCATAAGGAGAAGTCTTCCCTGGTAGCTCAGAAGGTAAAGATTCACCTGCGATGCTGGAGACCTGGGTTCAATCTCTGGATGGGGAAGATGCCCTGGAGAAGGAAATGGCAACCCACTCCAATATTCTTGCCTGGAGAATTCCATAGACAGAGGAGCCTGGTGGGCTACAGTGCATGGGATTGCAAAGAGTCAGACATAGTGAAGTGAAAGTGAAAGTAGCTCAGTTGTATCCAACTCTGCAACTCTATAGCCCATGGGCTATACAGTCCATGAAATTCTCCAGTCCAAAATACTGGAGTGGGCAGCCTTTCCCTCCTCCAGGGTATCTTCCCAACTCAGGGATTGAACCCAGGCCTCCCACATTTCAGGCGGATTCTTTACCAGCTGAGCCACAAGGAAAGTCGGACATAACTGAGCAACTAACACTATAGTCTATACTCAACTATAAGGAAAACAGAGTTTTATAAAAGTAGGCATCAGATGTAGGATATATTTAGCATAGAGTCAAAGAATAATTGGGCTTCCCTGGTGGCTCAGAGTTAGAGCATTTGCCTGGAATGCGGGAGACCCAGGTTTGATCCCTGGGTTGGGAAGATCCCCTGGAGAAGGAAATGGCAACCCACTCCAGTACTCTTGCCTGGAGAATCCCATGGAGGGAGGAGCTTGGTAGGCTACAGTCCATGGGGTCACAAAGAGTCGGACACGACTGAGCGACTTCACACACACTTCACACAAAGAATAATAGGTGCAAAATGTAGCTGTTGCAGAGTTAGGGGCAGAAAGACAAACTTAGTTATAGATATGAAGAGTTCAGTTCAGTTCAGTCGCTCGGTTGCATCTGACTCTTTACGACCCCATGAATCACAGCACGCCAGGCCTCCCTCTCCTTCACCAACTCCCAGAGTTCACTCAAACTCATGTGCATTGAGTCGGTGATGCCATCCAGCCATCTCATCCTCTGCCCTTTCTAAAGCCAGCTTAAACATCTGGAAGTTCATGGTTCACGTATTGCTGAAGCCTGGCTTGGAGAATTTTGAGCATTACTTTACTAGCATGTCAGATGAGTGCATTTGTGCCGTAGTTTGAGCGTTCTTTGGAATTGCCTTTCTTTGGGATTGGAATAAAAACTGACCTTTTCCAGTCCTGTGGCTACTGCTGAGTTTTCCAAATTTGCTGGCATATTGAGTGCAGCACTTTTATAGCATCATCTTTCAGGATTTGAAATAGCTCAACTGGAATTCCATCACCTCCACTGGCTTTATTTGTAGTGATGCTTTCTAAGGCCCACTTGACTTCACATTCTAGGATGTCTGGCTCTAGGTGAGTGATCACACCATCGAGATTATCTGGGTCATGAAGATCTTTTTTGTACAGTTCTTCTGTGTATTCTTGCCACCTCTTCTTAATATCTTCTGCTTCTGTTAAGTCCATACCATTTCTGTCCTTTATCGAGCCCATCTTTGCATGAAATGTTCCCTTGGTATCTCTAATTTTCTTGAAGAGATCTCTACTCTTTCCCATTCTGTTTTTTCCCTCTATTTCTTTGCATTGATCGCTGAAGAAGGCTTTCTTATCTCTTCTTGCTATTCTTTGGGACTCTGCATTCAGATGCTTATATCTTTCCTTTTCTCCTTTGCTTTTCAGTTCTCTTCTTTTCACAGCTATTTGTAAGGCCTCCTTAGACAGCCATTTTGCTTTTTTGCATTTCTTTTCCATGGGGATGGTCTTGATCCCTGTCTCCTGCACAACGTCACGAACCTTTGTCCACAGTTCATCAGGTACTCTATCAGATCTAGTCCCTTAAATCTATTTCTCACTTTCACTGTATAATTATAAGGGATTTGATTTAGGTCATACCTGAATGGTCTAGTGGATTTCCCTACTTTCTTCAACTTAAGGCTGAATTTGGCAATAAGGAGTTAATGATCTGAGCCACAGTCAGCTCCCGGTCTTATTTTTGCTGACTGCATAGAGCTTCTCCATCTTTGGCTGCAAAGAATATAATCAGTCTGATTTTGGTGTTGACCATCTGGTGATGTCCATATGGAGAGTTAGGGGCAGTTAGAGTAAAAACAAACAAACCAACAAGACAATATACAAAGAAACAAGGAGGAATGAATGTTCAGATCTGCTCACTGTTCTCTATTTTCTTTTCTTTGTTCTCAGGAAAGGAAAAGAAAAAACAAAACAAAACTCAATCCTCTTTTTCCGTATCAATGTAGCAGGCAGAAGTAAATATATTAGTATTTGAAACGTTATTTCAAATATATTTCCATTACTCAAGGAAAATCATATAAACATGACAAATGAGAAAATCAGTAATATGTAGAATAAGAGAAATGAAAGCAATACTAAAGTAAGGCTAAATAACTAATGTTCAAATCAGAAAGTCTCACCCATCAAATTAATGTTATGGGGTCATAACTAGAATCCTTATATTAGGGGAAGCACACTGATTGAAACCGCCCACCGTAGCCAGGCACCATAGTAACCATCTGCATGAGTTGTTTTATGACAGGAGATCCTGATAAGGAATACGGAACTAATAAGCCACCACCAACCGGAAGAGTTCGGGAAAGGCCTAAAGGAGACACTGCGTGTCCATCCACTTTCCAGAATCCCTCTTGCTAGCATCCATCTTGGCTGAGTGATGCTTGCACCACCAGGAAAGACTCTGAATTAGAATGATTGGTCAAAGACCACCCAGAAACTAATCCCATCACCATAAAACCTGACATTGCTAGCCACGCGGCAGAGCAGTTCTCCTGGGTTCCCTTACCCTACTGCTCTCCACCTGGGTGCCCTTTCCCAATAAAACCTCTTGCTTTGTCAGCAGATGTGTCTCCTTGGACAATTCATTTCTGAGTGTTAGACAAGAGCCCAGGTTCGGGCCCTGGAAGGGGTCTGCCTTCCTGCAACACTTAGCTATGGCCTTGTGACATTCATAGTGAGATGCATAAAGAAACAAGGATCTTACATTCAGCCAGGCACACATACAGGACTATACTTACCCTGGCAAAAAGTTTCATGTGGTTACTCAATTTCTCTTCCTTGGTGCCACACGGCAAAAGACCTTTCCAATGATTCAAGCATGATACTGAGGTAGGAGATAGACTGGTTGCAGGTTGGAAATTCACAATCAGCCAGCCTCCTCTTTGCATTTCCTGAGGCAAGTGATAGTGAACTCCAGTTGAGGAATTTACAACCAGCCTCCAGTTTGCTCTCAGAAATGGAAGTAAAAACAGAAGCAGGGTAAATAGTCAGTCTTTGTCTCTTGTAAACATCTCAAGGGGGTAATCATGGCAAGAACAAAGAAAGGCAAAAATGCTGTCTGAGTAAAGGATAAGAGAGAGACTACAAACACTGGGAAATACTCTTGGGGTCAAAAGTCGGGGGATAACTCCAGACCATAGTGAGTCTTGCTCCTCCCAGAAGCCTTCACTTTGAGATCCATCTTGGCTGAGCCGTGTGTGTGCACCCCAGAGAAAGGTTCCTGGGTAGGTCAGGTTTGGTAAAAGAAGCCAGGCATTAGGCCTGAAGGAAGGCAAAGACCTGGAAGAACTGACCTATGCAAATGAAACTTAACCCTCTCTTTACCGGGCTCCTCCTCTCCCCCGGTGGTGTGCATCTCTGCTCAGCTTCTCTCTCAATGAAACAAACTTTCTCTATTTGCTGTTCCACTTGTTGTTGCGTTAAGTCTCTCACAATAAACTTGGTTCCTCTGTTTACAGATTCTGCCTCTGTGATAAGTGCATTCTTCCCCTGGGGACAAAGATCCAAGGAAAATTGGCTTCTAACCTCAAGCCCTTGCTGCTTTGCTGACTAGGATTCCTGGTTTTCATCCAGGCTGAAACTGAAGTCTCTCAGTTGTGTCCGACTCTTTGCTATCCCATGGACGGTAGCCTACCAGGTTCCTCAGTCCATGGAATTTCCCAGGCAAGAGTACTGGAGTGGGTTGCCATTTCCTTCTCCAGGGGATCTTTCCAACCTAGGGATCGAACCCAGGTCTCCTCCACTGCAGGCAGACGCTTTATCGTCTGAGCCACCAGGGAAGCAGGCTACCCAGGTTCAATTCCTGAGCAGGAAATAAAGATCTTGTTTCATGCCACTGCTCACTGCTGCCTTGCTGAGATCAATATCACCTATTTAGACACCTTCTCTTTCTTCCTAGTGCATTTAGAATAAATTGCAAATTCATTGCATGCTTTCAAAGTAATAAATTCAAAGTCAAAATCCCAGGGTATTTTTACAGTGAATTTTCAACTCTTAAGGAGCCTATAAGTAATCACTTATCTAAATTATCCCAAATCAGAGCATTTTATGAAGCAAACACAGCCTTAGGAAATTGTGCAAGACAGTTCAGAAAATAAAATTCTAATCTAGTTCCACTGATGAACATAGAGGTTCAAATGCACAAAAACAAAGGAAAAAAAAAGTGGCAAAAAAAAAAAAAAAATCCATGATATTTTCAAGAATAGTGACTATTATTTACTTGAGTAATAGATTAATATTAAGAATGCATGCTACTATATAAAATAGATAACTAATAAGGACCTACTACATAGCACAGGGACCTCTAATCACTACTCTGTAATAACTCCCTTAATTCTTCACCTGGGTCTACACCCACAATTTCTAAGTATTTTGAAAGAACAAAGTACTTTTTATTTAGGGATCTTAGAAGCAGTGTGGAGAGACAGTTTGAGAGACCCTGGTTTTGGACCCAGATAACATTGTTTTTGATGTATCTTGCTGTTTCATGTGCTTGCTATATGACCTTGGCAATATGTTTATTAATTGAGCCCATATTGATTTTCTTATTAAAGAAAAGGTACCATAGACTGCGAAATTATTGTGAGACTTAGCAGAAGCTATATGTAAATAACTGTTTATTAATTTCATAATAATATGAAGTTCAGTTCAGTTCAGTTCAGTCGTTCAGTCATTCAGTCATGTCCGACTCTTTGCGACCCCATGAATCGCAGCATGCCAGGCCTCCCTGTCCATCACCAACCCCCGGAGTTCACTCAGACTCACGTGCATCGAGACAGTGATGCCATCCAGCCATCTCATCCTCGGTCGTCCCCTTCTCCTCCTGCCCTCAATCCCTCCCAGCATCAGAGTCTTTTCCAATTAGTCATCTCTTCCCATGAGGTGGCCAAAGTACTGGAGTTTCAGCTTTAGCATGATTCCTCCCAAAGGAATCCCAGGGCTGATCTCCTTCAAAATGCACTGGTTGGATATCCTTGCAATCCAAAGGATTCTCAAGAGTCTTCTCCAACACCACAGTTCAAAAGCATCAATTCTTCGGTGCTCAGCCTTCTTTATAGTCCAACTCTCACATCCATACATGACCACTGGAAAAACCATAGCCTTGACTAGATGGACCTTAGTCGGCAAAGTCATGTCTCTGCTTTTGAATATACTATCTAGGTTGGTCATAATTTTTCTTCCAAGGAGTAAGCGTCTTTTAATTTCATGGCTGCAGTCACCATCTGCAGTGATTTTGAAGTCCCCAAAAATAAAGTCTGACACTGTTTCCACTGTTTCCCTATCTATTTCCCATGAAGTGATGGGACTGGAGGCCATGATCTTAGTTTTCTGAATGCTGAGCTTTAAGCCAGCTTTTTCACTCTCCACTTTCACTTTCATCAAGAGGCTTTTTAGTTCCTCTTCACTTTCTGCCATAAGGATGGTGTCATCTGCATTCCTGAAGTTATTGATATTTCTCCCGGCAATCTTGATTCCAGCTTGTGCTTCTTTCAGCCCAGCGTTTCTCATGATGTACTCTGCATAGAAGTTAAATAAGCAGAGTGACAACATACAGCCTTGACGTACTCCTTTTCCTGTTTGGAACCAGTCTGTTGTTCCATGTCCAGTTCTAACTGTTGCTTCCTGACCTGCATACAGGTTTCTCAAGAGGCAGGTCAGGTGGTCTGGTATTCCCATCTCTTTCAGAATTTTCTAGTTTATTGTGATCCACACAGTCAAAGGCTTTGGCATAGTCAGTAATGCAGAAATAGATGTCTTTCTGGAACTCTCTTGCTTTTTCCATGATCCAGCAGATGTTGGCAATTTGATCTCTGGTTCCTCTGCCATTTCTAAAACCAGCTTGAACATCAGGAAGTTCACGGTTCACGTACTGCTGAAGCCTGGCTTGGAGAATTTTGAGCATTACTTTACTAGCATGTGAGATGAGTGCAATTGTGTGGTAGTTTGAGCATTCTTTTGCATTGCCTTTCTTTGTGATTAGAATAAAAACTGACGTTTTCCAGTCCTGTGGCCACTGCTGAGTTTTCCAAATTTGCTGGCATATTGAGTGCAGCACGTTCACAGCATCATCTTTCAGGATTTGAAATACCTCTAGGAATTCCATCACGTCCACTATCTTTGATTGTAGTGATGCTTTCTAAGGCCCACTTGACTTCACATTCCAGGATGTCTGGCTCTAGATGAGTGATTGCACCATTGTGATTATCTGGGTCCTGAAGGTCTTTTTTTGTACAGTTCTTCTATGTATTCTTGCCACATCTTAATATCTTCTGCTTCTGTTAGGTCCATACCGTTTCTGTCCTTTATCGAGCCCATCTTTGCATGAAATGTTCCCTTGGTATCTCTAATTTTCTTGAAGAGATCTCTAGTCTTTCCCATTCTGTTCTTTTCCTATTTCTTTGCATTGATCGCTGAAGAAGGCTTTCTTATCTCTTCTTGCTATTCTTTGGTACTCTGCATTCAGATGCTTATATCTTTCCTTTTCTCCTCTCTTCTTTTCACAGCTATTGGTAAGGCCTCCTCAGATAGCCATTTTGCTTTTTTGCATTTCTTTTCCATGGGGATGGTTTTGATCCCTGTCTCCTGTACAATGTCACGAACCTCATTCCATAGTTCTTCAGGCACTCTATCTATCAGATCTAGTCCATTAAATCGATTTCTCACTTCCACTGTATAATCATAAGCGATTTGATTTAGGTCATACCTGAATGGTCTAGCGGTTTTCCCTACTTTCTTCAATTTGAGTCTGAATTTGATAATAAGGAGTTCATGATCTGAGCCATAGTCAGCTCCTGGTCTTGTTTTTGCTGACTGTATAGAGCTTCTCCATCTTTGGCTGCAAAGAGTATAATCAATCTGATTTCGGTGTTGACCATCTGGTGATGTCCATGTGTAGAGTCTTCTCTTGTGTTTTTGGAAGAGGGTGTTTGCTATGACCAGTGCATTTTATTGGCCAAACTCTATTAGTCTTTGCCCTGCTTTATTCCGTATTCCAAGGCCAAATTTGCCTGTTAGTCCAGGTGTTTCTTGACTTCCTACTTTTGCATTCCAGTTCCCTATAATGAAAAGGGCATCTTTTTTGGGGTGTTAGTTCTAAAAGGTCTTGTAGGTCTTCACAGAACCGTTCAACTTCAGCTTCTTCACCGTTACTGGTTGGGGCATAGACTTGGATCACTGTGATATTGGATGGTTTGCCTTGGAGACGAACAGAGATCATTCTGTCGTTTTTGAGATTGCATCTAAGTACTGCATTTTGGACTCTTGTTGACCATGATGGCTACTCCATTTCTTCTAAGGGATTCCTGCCCGCAGTAGTAGATATAATGTTCATCTGAGTTAAATTCACCCATTCCAGTCCATTTTAGTTCACTGATTCTTAGAATGTCAATGTTCACTCTTGCCATCTCTTGTTTGACCACTTCCAATTTGCCTTGATTCATGGACCTGACATTCCAGGGTCCTATGCAATATTGCTCTTTACCGCATCGGACCTTGCTTCTATCACCAGTCACATCCACAGTTGGGTATTGTTTTTGCTTTGACTCCATCCGTTCATTCTTTCTGGAGTTATTTCTCCACTGATCTCCAGTAGCGTGTTGGGCACCTACTGACCTGGGGAGTTCCTCTTTCAGTATCCTATCATTTTGCCTTTTCATATTGTTCATGGGGTTCTCAAGACAAGAATACTGAAGTGGTTTGCCATTCCCTTCTCCAGTGGATCACATTCTGTCAGACCTCTTCACCATGACCCGCCCATCTTGGGTTGCCCCGTGGGCATGGCTTAGTTTCATTGAGTTAGACAAGGCGAGGAGATACCCTTCGTCCAAGGTAAGGAGCAGCTGCTGCCCTTTGCTGGAATAGCCATGAAGAGATACCCCATGCCTAAGGTAAGAGAAACCCAAGTAAGATGGTAGGTGTTGCAAGAGGGCATCAGAGGGCAGACACACTGAAACCATACTCACAGAAAATGGTTCACATAGACTTGTATTATTAAGGGTCAGTCAGACCTAAATTCAAACCTCACCTCTACCACTTAATCTGTGTAAGACTTTAGCCCGGTTCCTTAACTTTTAGATACTTAACTGTCTTCTTTCTGAAAAAGTGATGTTTATCTTGTATATTGGTTGTAAGAATACATGGAAAACTTGATGCAATATCTAGCCCAGTTTCTGGTATCTGAAAGATGCTCAGGTATGCCTCTTCTTTTTATTTCTCTACATTGTTGCCTTGTGTCTCTCTAGTCACACCTGTCTCCTTGTATCCAGAAGTGGTCAAACTCTCAGACTCAGGCCATTTGTGTTCTTTCTTTGGCCTGAAATGTTATTCTCAGGAATTTCCATATGGCTAATTCTTTCTTGTCCTTCAAAAGATCCTCAAAGATGTCCTTCTTTTGGGAGATTTTCCAAGGCTAGGCTCACTAAGTTAGGCATTTTCTCCAATTTCCTGTTCCATACCAATTCTTTTCTTTCATCTTACTGATTAACGTTTACATATTAGATGGCACCCCACTCCAGTACTCTTGCCTGGAACATCCCATGGACAAAGGAGCCTGGTAGGCTGCAGTCCATGGGGTCGCAGAAGAGTCGGACACGACTGAGCGACTTCACTTTCACTTTTCACTTTCATGCATTGGAGAAGGAAATGGCAACCCACTCCAGTGTTCTTGCCTTGAGAATCCCAGGGACAGTGGAGCCTGGTGGGCTGCTGTCTATGGGGTCACACAGAGTCAGACACGACTGAAGCGACTTAGCAGACTTAGCACATATTATAGGGTTTTCTGACCAGCATTTTCTTGGTTCAGGAGAATTGTGACTGGCTTTTTGAGGGCTTGTGAGCTTTAGGCAAAGCTGACTTCATCCCAGCATTTCAGGATAGGACTGCATGACTTACATAGACTGAGAGAATCCTTGAACCCTAACCCTATCCTCCAGCAGACTCGAATCAGGATAGTGTAGACAAATGAAACTCAATTCTGGGCCATAGATAATGCAATCAGGCAAGTGGTTTTTCTTTCTTGTGGACATGAATCATGAAAGTTATAGAGGCTGGAACTAAAGTAGCCAGCTTACAGAGAAGAAGTAGAAAGGGGAGTGTGTGTGTGTGTGTGTGTGTGTGTGTGTGTGTGTTCATGTATATGTCTTCTACATAATCATCATGTAAGTACTTGGATCAATCTATACCTGAACTAGACCTCTGACAGGATCTTTAGTTACATAGCCAATATGTTTATTTTGCTTATCTGGTTTGAGTTGGGTTTTCTGTGATGTTATAAAAATCATCAAGATAGATACATTTGTTTAGTGTCTGTATTTGATCCTAAACTAAAGCTTTAGGATTGAAGGGATAAGGTCTTATCCTTAATTATACCATTAGTGCCTAGAATAGTGTGCTTGCATGATGATATGTTAAGTTGCTTCAGTCATGCCCAACTCTTTCCAACCCTATGAACTGCCCACCAGACTCCTCTGTCCATAGGATTGTCCAGGCATGAATACTGGAGACCTAGAATAATATTAGTCATCAAATAGATTCTTAATACATGTTTGTTGAATGCATAAATATGGCATTGTGTCAAGCTTCAAGGGGGTCCCAATCTTTCCCAGGTGTGAGTTCAGTTGCTCAGACTGTCAGAGTATTTAAAGACCTGGAAGTGCTTGGATTGTGTTTGACAACACTGACAAATGTAGAGTATTCAGGATGCTAGCAATTAGCTCACAGATTTTTAAAAAGATTCTTTGACCAGGGAAAACTTAAATGAAGTCTGTGTGTCAAGGCAGTCCCTGAGCTTGTGGATTGGGATAGGTATGTCCAGTTTCAGCAGAAGTCCTGACTTTTCCTGTTGCTAAAATCACCCTGGGACTGGTGACATGGAGTCATGGAATCAGTATTTTCAAATTAAAATACACTCTAGGGCTTCTTTAAGCTCTTATATTACAGATACAGAAATGTATGCACAAAGAGTTTACTAATTGGTCATCTAGTCCACTACACTTCATACCCACTCCTCTATTTAGCCCTTTTTTCCCTTTTCCCTTTCCTTTCTTCCTCCTTCTCTCTCTCTCTCTTTTTCATTTCAAATACCTTCATAGATGACATTTCTTTCCTGCCAGCCATATGACATTTATTTCCTGCCAGTCCCCATATTGGGACTACACCTGTGCTGGCAATCATAACATGATCTTTGCTCTTAAGCATCTTTAATCTGTTAGAAGATGAAAACAAGGCAAAAGACAACTCTAACATGAGATAAATATCAAAAGTTATTGAAACTCGTTTGTAAGGCATCATTTCCAGTCTGCTGGATGTGGCAATTGAGTCATGGTGACTGGTGCTCAGAGAGAAGACTTAGAGGATGTAGGACGCAAACCGAGTTCCACACTTTGCCTCCATTCGAGGTTACCAACACAACAAGTCAGAATAAGGTGACTTCAAAAGGTCAAGAAGGTAGGACGGTGTATCAGATGGATAATGTTGCAAGATGAGGACATAGAAGCACAAACAGGGTTGGAAATCAATGGCTTGGTGGGTCTTCCGGGAAGCCCTGGCCTTATCACAGGGATGGGAAGAATTTTGAGAGGCTAGGAGCAGGAAGTTAGCATGATCAGATGGGCATTACAGAGTGACCACCCAGACTGATGGGTGGGTAGAACTGATGACAGGGAATTGAGTAATGAGGCTGTGTCATTAATCCACGGTTGGGAGCGAGGGGTGGGACAGGCCGCAAAGCTGGGACAACACACACCACTAAGACAAAAGCCCTGATGCTGTGGTGTATCATCACCCTCCCCCTTCCCTCCTTTCCTCACCTTTAATGATTTCTGGATGTTCTGAAGTGGAACCTGGCAGATGGCATTTTAAGAAAAAAATGACTTCACAGCCCCAGGTTCTAATCTGATTTATATTTTTTTCCTACCAGAAGGAGATGAGAATGCAGTACCTTCTTAGGTAATTAATGATTCAACGTGGGTCCTTTGCAAAATGAAACTGAAGCGGCTGGAAGCCTCATTTGCAGCCATAAGAATTCAAAGGACACAAGAAGGCTGATTTGTGATTGTTGCTTTTTCTCAGTAAAAATTAAACAGATTACAAGGAGCTGACAGTGAGACAATGTCTTGCAGAAGTAATGCTTCTGACATTTCACTGAGTGTTTACTGCAAATATTCAAATTTATCATTCTTGACATTCTTTAGAAAAATGGGGATAAAATATTATTTTGGTCCTGCAATATTGCTCATATGCATGGTTATATGCATGCATAATTGATGGAAAATTAAAAGATTTCTGAACTCTGCATCATATTCATTTTTTAAATTAAAGGTTCTGATGAAAGATCATGAAATTAAACCCAAAGAGCTTTTACGCTGGGTATCAAATGCATTTAAGGAATAATAAACTCTATTTTCTGTATAAGAAAAAAGGTGCCTATCATTAAAATTTTGTTTATTTTGGTTAAGTCAACCTTTAGAGAAAAGTTATTGACAAAACAAATCCAGATAACATTTATGTGGCCCTTAAAAAATTAGAGATATGATCTTATTTAAATATTTTAAGAATCATATTGATATTATTATGTCCCATTTCATTGTAGGAAGCAAAATTCTCCTCACTGTCTGTCCTCAGGCAGGTTCCTAACCTCTCTGACCTTCAGTTTCTTTATCTGTAGGCACAGCTGATTTTCCCTGTGTTATGGGATAGTGTGAGGATGATGGAATCCAAATAAGACACAGCACAGCCACGAATTCATAGTGCTGTTGAGATTATCTGTCACAACCACTCTGTGCAGACCAAGTCTGCTTTCAACTCGGACTTTTTAATTTCTATTTTCATAATCTTAACATCCTAAAGTTCATTGTTCTGTGGTTGACAGGTTCTTCTTTCACAATATGCTCTATCCTGTCTTTTCTCTTCCTTTCCATTTCCTCCACAATTTGTACAAATTTTATGAAGTTTTCCTAAAGCTGCTTCCCTAGTCTTTATCATTCTTTTCATTTATTTCATGGTCCACAATGCCACTATGGGGAGATTCCAAAGGTTTATACTACTTTCCTGATGAATTCTTGTTGTCTACATAAGAACTTAGCCCATCCCTGACACTCAAGGACTACTGTCTCCACTTACCTTCTCATTTCTCCCTAAATGTCTCTAATGAATGCTAAAATAAGAACACCTGCTATTGATGCAATGTTTTATAGTTTACAGAGTGCCTGTGATAGCCATATGACATTTGGTATGAAACCATTAACTTTCTCTACCATAGCTATTAGAGGCATGTTTCAGTGCTTTACACTGGAAGTGTTGTAACTCTGCCAAATAAAAGAAATATATTTTATCTCAGACTCTTGAAAAAAGTGACTGCTTACAGATGGGGCACACCTATTTTAAAAAATTGCTAAAATTAAAGAAAAAAAAGATAATACCAAGTTCTGTTATAGGTGAGGAGCCATCCGATCATTTATATATTACTGACAAGAATAAAAAGTGCTATAGCTATCTGGGAAATCAGTTTTTCAGAGCTTCATAAAGTTAAGAATATGCTTCTTATATGGTCAAGCAATTCCAGTTAATACTATTAACCACAGAGGGATGAAAAGTTTTGCATGTAAATCTTGTCACAAAAGTTCAACTTCATTTATAAAAAATACAAATAACAGCTTCATTTGTCATAGCCAAAATCTGTAAATGACCTAAATGTCTTTCAGAGGACATTTGGTTAAACAAACTCTCATAAATCTATACAACGGAATACTACTAAGTGTGAAAGAGGAGCAAGTCAGCTTAGATGGCTCTTCTTCCTATTTCAGAATGCTGCATACTTTATGATTATGTTAATTTAGTATTCTCAAGGTGACAAAATTTGAACTGGGCAACAGATGAGTGGTTGCCAGGGGTTAGAGCAAGGGCATAACTGTTAAGTGGGAACATTGGGGATTTCCTATGTGGTGATAGATTGTGCTGAATCTGGATTGTTTTGGTGGTTATACAGATCTGTCCAAGTTCTGAAATGTCAGAAGCACACACACACACACACACACACACACACACACACACACACACACACGAGTGCATGCAAAAACTAGCAAATTCTGAATATGGTCTGTGGCTTAATTCCTAGTACAGTGCCAATGTTACCATAGTTATGGAAGACATTATCACTTAAGGAAGCCAAGTGATGAAGACCTACACTATTTTTGCAACTTCTATATTAAATCATTTCAGAATTAAAAGACTTTAACCAGGAAGAAATAGGAAATCTTAACAGAGCCATCACAAGCACAGAAATTGAAACTGTAATCAGAAAACTTCAGCAAACCAAAGCCCAGGTCCAGACAGCTTCACAGCTGAATTCTACCAAAAATTTAGAGAACAGCTAACAGCTATCCTATTCAAATTCTTCCAGAAAATTGCAGAGGAAGGTAAACTTCCAAACTCATTCTATGAGGCCACCATAGAATACTAAAACCTGACAGAGATGTCACAAAAAAGAAAACTACAGGCCAATATCACTGATGAACATAGATGCAAAAATCCTTAACAAAATATAGCAATGAGAATCCACCAACATATTAAAAAGATCATACACCATGACCAAGTGGGCTTTATCCAGGGATGCAAGGATTCTTCAATATACACAAATCAATCAATGTAATACACCACATTAACAAATTGAAAAATAAAGACATATGATTATCTCAATAGATGCAAAGAACGCCTTTGGCAAAATTCAACATCCATTTATAATAAAAACCCTCCAGAAAGCAGGAATAGAAGGAATACACTTCAACATAATAAAAGCTATATAAGACAAACCCACAGCAAAAATTATCCTCAATGGTGAAAAATTGAAAGCATTTCCCCTAAAGTCAGGAACAAGACAAGGGTACCCACTCTCACCACTACTATTCAACATAGTTTTGGAACTTTTGGCCACAGCAATCAGAGTAGAAAAAGAAATAAAAGGAATCCAAATTGGAAAAGAAGAAGTAAAACTCTCACTCTTTGCAGATGACATGATCCTCTACATAGAAAATCCTAAAGACTCCACCAGAAAATTACTAGAGCTAATCAATGAGTATAGTAAAGTTGCAGGATATAAAATCAACACACAGAAATCCTTTGCATTCCTATACACTAATAATGAGAAAATAGAAAGAGAAATTAAAGAAACAATTCCATTCACCGTTGCAACAAAAAGAATAAAATACTTAGGAATATATATACCTAAAGAAACAAAAGACCTATATATAGAAAACTATAAAACACTGGTGAACGAAATCAAAGAGGACACTAATAGATGGAGAAATATACCGTGTTCATGGATCGCAAGAATCAATATCGTGAAAATGAGTATACTACCCAAAGCAATCTATAGATTCAGTGCAATCCCTATCAAGCTACCAACGGCATTTTTCACAAAGCTAGAACAAATAATTTCACAATTTGTATGGAAATACAAAAAACCTCGAATAGCCAAAGCAATTTTGAGAAAGAAGAATGGAACTGGAGGAATCAACCTGCCTGACTTCAGGCTCTACTACAAAGCCACAGTCATCAGTATGGTACTGGCACAAAGACAGGAATATAGATCAATGGAACAAAATAGAAAGCCCAGAGATTAATCCATGCACCTATGGACACCTTATCTTTGACAAAGGAGGCAAGAATATACAATGGAGAAAAGACAATCTCTTTAACAAGTGGTGCTGGGAAAACTGGTCAACACTTGTAAAAGAATGAAACTAGAACACTTTCTAACACCATACACAAAAATAAACTCAAAATGGATTAAAGATCTAAATGCAAGACCAGAAACTATAAAACTCCTAGAGGAGAATATAGGCAAAACACTCTCCAACATAAATCACAGCAGGGTCCTCTATGACCCACTTCCCAGAATACTGGAAATAAAAGCAAAAGTAAACAAATGGGACCTAATTAAAATCAAACCTTCTGCACAGTAAAGGAAACTATAAGAAAGGTGAAAAGACAGCCTTCAGAATGGGAGAAAATAATAGCAAATGAAGCAACTGACAAAGAATTAATCTCAAAAATATACAAGCAACTTCTGCAGCTCAATTCCAGAAAAATAAATGACCCAATCAAAAAATGGGCCAAAGAACTAAATAGACATTTCTCCAAAGAAGACATATGGATGGCTAACAAACACATGAAAAGATGCTCAACATCACTCATTATCAGAGAAATGCAAATCAAAACCACAATGAGTACCATTTCACACCAGTCAGAATGGCTGCTATTCAAAAGTCTACAAGCAATAAATGCTGGAAAGGGTGTAGAGAAAAGGGAACCCTCTTACACTGTTGGTGGGAATGCAAACTAGTACAGCCACTATAGAGAACAGTGTGGAGATTTCTTAAAAAACTGGAAATAGAACTGCCTTATGACCCAGCAATCTCACTGTTGGGCATACACACCGAGGAAACCAGAATTGAAAGAGACACATGTACCCCAATGTTCATCGCAGCACTGTTTATAATAGCCAGGACATGGAAGCAACCTAGATGTCCATCAGCAGATGAATGGATAAGAAAGCTGTGATACATATGCACAATGGAGTATTACTCAGCCATTAAAAAGAATACATTTGAATTAGTTCTAATGAGGTGGATGAAACTGGAGCCGATTATACAGAGTGAAGTAAGCCAGAAAGAAAAACACCAATACAGTATACTAACGCATATATATGGAATTTAGAAAGATAGTAACGACAACCCTGTATGTGAGAAAGCAAAAGAGTCACAGATGTATAGAAGAGTCTTTTGGACTCTGTGGGAGAGGGCGAATGTGGGATGATTTGGGAGAATGGCATTGAAACATGTATAATACCATATGTGAAACAAATCGCCAGTCCAGGTTCGATGCATGATACAGGATGCTTGGGGCTGTTGCACTGGGATGATCCAGAGGGATGGTATGGGGAGGGAGGTGAGAGGCAAGATTCAGGATGGGGATCATGCATACACCTGTGGCAGATTCATGTCAATGTATACCAAAACCAATACAATATGGTAAAGTAATTAGCCTCCAATTAAAATAAATAAATTTATATTAAAATATAAATAAATAAAAATGTGACACAAGTGATATTTCGAATGTCACAATAAAGACTGATTATGTAGAAACAAGCTAGACACAAACCCTTCTGACTAGTATAGCAGAGCATATCTTCATTTTCATTAACAAAGCAACAGTCAACATGTTAGAAGCAGGGAAAGCTTTTTAACTTCGTCATGAAAGTCTGTATTTTTTAACAGAGTTATTAAAGCCTATATTTTGAGCAAATGCTTAAATCTAGATTAAGAGCTTTCTAAAGCAAGAAGAAGTAGCTGTTTCCACACCAATAGTGTGGGGCAAGTGCAACATGTGACTCAAAATAGAAATGAAGCTGGGCAAAGTCAGAAACATGGCAAGCCTAGAGTCTACTACAAAGGTAATTTGCAAGCTGATGTAGAAGTCCTAGCCTAGAAATTGTTTTCAAACTCCTGAAAAAAGATCACACTCACAGTCTGCCACAAAGCTGGAAAGTGCAATAGGCTAAACATATCCTGGCCTCTAATGAGGTGATAGATGTCATAGAGAGATCATTTCAGAAACCTTTTTACAAAGGAGAAACCAGAGGTTACCAAGATGCATTCTATTCTCTAGAATATCTAGTATGTATTAGCAGCTTCTCATTCACTTCTGCTTTATTGACTACACCAAAGCCTTTGACTGTGTGGATCACAACAAACTGTAGAAAATTCTTCAAGATATGAGAAGATACCAGACCACTTTACCTACCTCCTGAGAAATCTGTATGCAGGTCAAGAAGCAACAATTAGAACCGGATATGGAACAACAGACTGCTTCCAAATTGGGAAAGGAGAACATCAAGACTGTATATTGTCACTGTGCTTATTTAACTTACATGCAGAGTCCATCATGTGAAATGCTGGGCTGGATGAATTAGAAACTGGAGCCAAGAAATCAGGAAGAAATATCAATAACTTCATATATGCAGATGGCACCACCCTTATGGCAGAAAGTGAAGAGGAACTGAAGAGACTCTTAATGATACTGAAAGAGGAGAGTGAAAAAGCTGGCTTAAAACTCAACTTTCAAAAAACTAAGATCATAAGACCATTATAGTAGGGGAGTCACCCAGTAATTAAAAGAATAATTAAAACTGTGATGAGTACAAAATATGAAGTGGGCATGATGCTATGAAAACATATAAAAGAGAAACTCATAAAGTCTAAAGTTAATAGTAGCTCCCACATCAGTCTCTTTCACCCTGCAATTCCATTTCCCCTAATATCAGGTTGTGGCGAAAAGTTTTAATTCAGTTGTATGGACATAGTATCCAAGGAGTCTTTTTTTTAAATTATATTAATTAACTTATTCACTTTTGGCTGTGCTGGGTCTCCTTTGCTGTGTGGGGACTTTCTTTTATTGCAGAGCACAGGCTCTAGGGTGTGCAGCCTCACAGTTGCCGTGCATGGGCTCTAGACATGTGGGCTCAATAGATGTACACAAGGGCTTAGTTGCCCCAAGGCATGGAATCTGCCTGGAGTAGGAGCCAAACCCATGTCCCCTGCACTGGCAGGCAGATTCTAAACCACTGGGCTACCCAGGAAGTACGACAAGGAGCCTTAACTGCAGTCATGATCAAAGACAACAGAGATCCATGAAGTAAAGAGTAGGAGGCTAAAATCAGGGTAATTTCACTCCAAAGTGTGGAGGAACATGTTGCTGATTCCTGCAAGGTCCTTTTGTGATAGGAGGTCTAAAGCTTTAACCAGCTGTGGGTAATACTCAATCCCCTAATGACGTGAGGGGGCTTCCCTCATAGCTCAGTAGGTCAAGAATCTACCTGCAAAGCAGGAGACCCAGGTTCGATTCCTGTGTCGGGAAGATCCCCTGGAGAAAGAAATGGCAACCCACTCCAGTATTTTTGCCTGGAGAATCCTATGGACAGAGAAGCCTGGCAGACTACAGTCCCTGGGGTCGCAAGAGTCAGATACAATATAGGGACTAAACCACCACCACAATGAGGCGAGAGATCTGAGTATCCAGTAGGGTTGGTACCTGAAAACACAGCACAGATCAGGGAACTGAGCAGAAAACAGGTATTTAGTCTCAGGAGTTCAATATCTGCACCAGGAAACTAAGGATAGAAAGTCAAACTAAGGCTGAGCTTGAAGCCTGTGGGCTACTACTAACTAGTACACATGCCCTTCTCAACTCTGAGGAATCCTTCAGCTTCCAGCCTAATTTCTTCAACTTTTACCTCCACTGAACCACCTATATAATTCTCAACCAATCCTGACTTGAAGCAGGAAAGGTTTAATCTATGTGGGCTATTTTCACCAGCCTTTGAAATTCTAGTTGAAAAATGACTGCTTCCTTTTAGACCTTAAAGGTAAACTGGTTCTTCCAGTGTAATATCCTACCTTCCAAGGAATAAGAACAAGTTCTCTAGAGGACATTAAATGACAAGGCTGGGCAAGGGGAAGAGCCCACGTGGGTGCTGCTCCTAATAATGGTAATGGTCATGATGGACGGGCTACAAAAGAATGGGCATATGTATATGAATAAACTGATTCACTTCGCTGTGCAGGAGAAACTGACACCACATTGTAAATCAGCTATATGCCAACAAAATTAAGGAAAACAGAACAAACAAAAACAATGTGGATGTGTAAATGAATGAAGCATAAAAGGTTGGTAGTGCAGAGGCCATGGAGTTGTACTGTTCAGAGCTCCCTTCAAGAGAACTCACTATAAAAATTCCTCCAGTCTCCAGCCTCTAGGCCTTATCTTTGAATCCACTATAACACATATCTGAGGCCATGACTTTCAACCAATGAGTGAAAGTAATGGAGTTACTAGAGAGAAGGGCTATTTCTTCCCAATACCAAACTCTTCTAATAAGGAATCTTTGATCACAAATCCCCATTGACCTGGTCCTCAGACATGAGGACATTTACACCTCCTCTGTCTTCCTTCCCTCTTTCTTTCATAGGGACAAGACCTACATCATAGTGTGAAGACTTTTCCCGCTTCCTCCTGCTTATGCTTACCTCTGTCCTTCAACTGTTCCTGTGAGGAGATTGATTACACCAAGAAATCTCTTGTGCACCTAATTCAGTCTTGGAGTCTGCCCCATAAAGGAGCTGATACAGACAAGTTTTTTGAGTGATTGACTTGGTTAATGGATAGATTAATCAACATGCTCACAGCTTTGCTCAATTTGATGAAAATATTAACACTCAAGCATCAGTCATGGGTGGGATTCCCTTGGTTTCTGAAGACCGAGGCTGAAAAACATCTAGAAAGTGCAAAGCAGAAAAAGACAGCTACATCAAAATCATCTTTTGTTCTGTCTGAGATGTGGCCCTTGAGACCTTGAAACTGCTTCCTCAATTCCATCTAAATAAGAAGCAGAATTCTATATCATTTCTTTATGGACAGCTAATGTCCTTAGAATTTTTTGTTGTTCCTTTCTCACCTACTGGATCTCAGAAGACATTATCTTGACCAAGCATCAACCTGTTCATTCATTCATTCATCCAGCAATCCTCAGTGAGGGCTTGTGTAAGAGACCGTTTAAATGTGGTTCAGTTCAGTTCAGTTGCTCAGTTGTGTTCAACTCTTTGTGACCTCATGAATCACAGCACACCAGGCCTCCCTGTCCATCACCAACTCCCGGAGTCTACTCAAACTCATGTCCATTGAGTCAGTGATGCTGCCAGTGTTTCACTGTCTTACTGGGCATGTCCTTCTTTTCCTCCCAGGAACTGACTGACTCCCACTGACTTTCCCAGCCCAGATTTGGACCAAGGCTAGCTTTCTGGATTAGGAGAAGAAAATTCAGAGTGACATTGGGGATGATGCCTCAGTGTTCACATGCACACATCCAAACCCACCTCTCCCTTGGTGACTCCTCAGTTGCATCTGAAATGGCACATTCCCCTCATTTGAGACTCAGTCTCTGACTTCTGATAGTTGTCACTATGTTCTATCATAAATGATAGTGCTAGGGAAAGGAACTGACATTTTAAATCATCATGATCTTCAGTAAAATGGCACTAATTTTAATGCTTTCAACTGCTGCTCCTTTTCAAGGCACAAAGCAGCCAGACTTCCTTTATATTGAAGAGATTGCTAATGTGATGACATCCAAACCATCAGCTGCCTCCCACGCAGATATTGACAGCTGGGGTGCTTTCAGCCTTCTCCATAGTGATCATCCCCTCTCCATTCGCCTCTCTTGCAGATTAGATTGAAATGGCAGCATTTCACTCCATTTGAGACCAGGGGGTTCTGCAGATTGACAGGTATAATTATCATGTTTGCCTCCCAGCATGCGGTATCTAAGTAATAGTCTCCATATTTATCCACTGTTAATCAGGAAAGAGTTCAATCAGTTGGAGAGGGATTTTTCAAACGAGGCCCTTCCTGGAGAACTCACCCAGTAATGATAATCCTCATTTCTGAAATGAGGTTAGAGTTTTATAACTCAGGGAGTAGCAGTTATTGTTCAAGGACCCCAGACCCTCGTAGAGGTAGTATCCAGGACCACACAGGAGACATACAAAGAGGCCCAGCTCTACTCATTCTGGGGAAATGAAGCAATGCAAGAATTTCCATTACAAAGGGAGCAATTAGAGTAAAATAAAATATAGTTCATCACAGTTTGGAGGTTTAGTTATTAATAGCAGTAAAAAATGTATATCAATATACTGTTTCTTTCTTATTTGCTCTTAGCAAAAGAATGAGGATCATAGCTGTTTGGTGCTCTGATGGAATTTGAAGTAGATGCAGTCTGCCTTCCCTTTTTCTCTTTTCTAACAGGAAAATATCAGGTTTTTCCCACGAGCCTACAGTCATTTGGCTCATTAGGATAGTTCAGAATTTAGCCAGAGGAAAAAGCCAAGACATGAAACAGATTTGTAAATGGCTAGTGCATCTGTTGCAGTCATTTCTATTTATATTGTCACTGAACTGAAGGGATGGAGGGGGGCTTTAAAAGTATATGGTCCAACCCATACTTCTGAGAAGGGCTGTCCTGTCTCCCCTTGGACATCTTCCATGAAGATGAGCATCCAACTGTCAGGAAAGCTAAGTGACAAGGCTGGGCAAGGGGGAGAGCCCACCTGGATGCTGCTCCTAATAATGGTAATGGTCATGATGGAAGGGCTACAAAAAAGTGATTCTTGGGAATGGGAGTCACACTCATGATGAACCATTGCTCATTCCAGACCAGGCAACCTTCAGGTTTTGACATGAATCATCTTATTTACACCTTTCCATAATTCTCTGCAGCAGGTAACATTTTTTCCCCCTCGATTTAGAAATTAAGCTTAAAATCTGAAGCAAATCCTTCTAGCTTAGTCAGTGGTCAACTGATGAGCTACAATGATGGGATTACAGTTTTTTTCTTAACTGCAGAACTGCCCTGCCTTAGATGTATTCCTTGCCTTGAGTGGATCAGAGGTTCAAAGAGAACACACAGGGGAATTTGGGGACTAGAGTTTCTTTCAGAAAAAGTGCCTAATAGAGAGAGACAGTATGTGCTCAAGCAGAAATGAAAGCTCAACCCAGGCAGAAGTTAGAGGTGAATAAACACAGCCAGTTAATTTTGATTCTCCAATTGCTGTGTGTCTTCTTGGGAGGTTCATCAAATGGACCACTGCCTTCCTTGTCTGTTTATTTTATTTTGTCTGTAAGCTCACTGAGTAGGAACAGCTCTCTTCTCTGTGGCATTCCCATAAAAGTTAAATAACACTTCTATTAAAAGACATGGGAAAAGCTCCCATTTTCTTTGGAGACCTATTCTCAATTATCTGGCCCTTAGTGTGACTGTGTTAAAAGAGAATACTTTTATTGCCCCATCGGGTATGGCAAGTCTGTTCCAATAAGCTGGATTTTTTTTTTTTCTAAATGAGAAAAATGGGTATCCTGAATCACACCAAATGGTTCAAGCATACCAGGGAAGGGGAAAAGAGAAAGTGGGTGTTTTAAAAACAATCATCCATTGTATGTTACTGAGTACCTACATTACAAAGGTCAGCATTACTGACATTGCAAAGATCTATATAGTCCAAGCTATGGTTTTCCCTGTAGTCATGTACAGATGTGAGAACTGGACCATAAAGAAGGCTGAGTACCAAAGAACTGATGCTTTTGAACTGTGGTGCTGCAGAAGAGTCTTGAGAGTCCCTTGGACTGAAAGGAGATCAAACCAGTCAATCCTGAGGAAATAAACCCTGAATATTCTTTGGAAGGATTGTTGCTGAAGCGGAATTTCCAGTTCTTTGACCATCTGATGCAAACAGCTGACTCACTGGAAAAGGCTCCAATGTTGGGAAAGATTGAGGGCAGGAGGAGAAGGGGGCAGCAGAGGATGAGATGGTTATATAGCATCACATACTCATTGGCCATGAACTTAATCAAACTCCAGGAGATAGTGGAGCACAGAGGAGCCTGGCAAGCTACAGTTCACGAGGTAGCAGAGTCAGACATGACTTAGCTACTGAACAACAACAGTAAATAGTAAGTACCCACATTACCTCACTGGCTGTGCACAGAAACCTGTTGCAGCAGGTATTGTCATCACATGAATTACAGACGAAGAAACCGAAGTTCATGAGTGTGTGTACTAGGTCAAGGTCATGGGGTCAGTCTGCATCACAGTCAGGGCACCCATGAGTCTCCCTTCAGGGCTACCTACAGGTACTCCAGGGGAATGACATTTGTATGCAAAGGTGAACAGGGAAGTCCTCCTTGAGGAGGGAAAAACCTGAGCTAGACCTGAAGGATGGGGACAAGCTGGAAAAGGAGTGCTCTGAGCAGGTAGAACAGCTGCAAAGGCTCCAAATGGAAGGAACCAACACTTTCCATGGAGAGCCAAGATGCCACGTTGGCTTGAGCACGATGTCTGAATAAGCAGTAGAACTGAAATTCCAATCCATGAGTGGAGCTTTGAGACCCACATAAACCACTCTATTGCCCAGATGCTTTGGTCCGGTTGGATGCTGCAGAGTCTCCCAAGTAAATCTAAGACATAGAACTTGCCCATTGATTTGTATTCTGGAGACTTTTACAAGAGTGATATCCATGGCACGGTGGTTGGCAGAATACAGAGAAGGAATGTGGGAAGCGTACATTTTAAACTTGGAAGAACAGATAGCAAGTGTCAACAACGTGAAAAAAAAATCCTGGAGATGCTAAAGGGGAACATGGGGTCAAGGAAGGTTTTGTGAAAGCAGAAACAAGCATGTGCATGCTGATGGGATTGATCCATGAGAAAGAAGCAGAGTCTTGATACAGGAGAGAGAAATTGATTACATCCAGAAGCATTCATGCATAATTGGATTCTTAATCTTTGTCTAGAAGGGATTTATGAAAGAGGAGGAACTGAGGATGTGCATTTCACCCTGTTTATCATTGTTTCCACCTGTGTCCATCTCACTTCTGTGAAGCCAAACGCGATTGATATATAATATAAATGCTGCTTCTGTTTTTGGTGGTTTTATTCTTCTCCCCAAAACTCACTGATTGATTCTCTCCTCTGATAATTAAATGATATAATCAGCAAGTTAACTTATTATCTCATTCTCTCAGCAAAGGTGTTGACCAGCTTCCATATGACAGATATTGTGACAAATTAAGTGGTAGAAATATGGAGGATACAAGCACAGATGCCTGTTCCAAAGGAGGAGGTCTTGACCTCTTAGAATAGAATAAGGTGCAATATTCTGCAGCACGCATCACAGTCCTTTGCTCAATCAAGTTAAGTTTTCTGGTGTATCTGTGGGATTGGAAAGAGATTGCTACGTAAATCAACGTCAGAGATTCAAACATTTTCAGAGCTTTTTTCCTTTATCTCCTTTTCCTTTCTTTTTGTCTTTTCTTCCTTGAATGCTCATTTATACATATTCAATTATACGTGTATGTGTATAGGCCTGTGTGCATGCTCAGTCACTTTAGTCATATGCAACTCTTCACAACCCTATGGACTGTAGCCCACCAGGCTCCTCTGTCCATGGGATTCTCCAGACAAGAATGCTGGAGTGGGTTGCCATGCCCTGCTCCAGGGGATCTTTCCAACCCAGGGATCAAACACACATCTGTCTGTCTCTCCTGCATGGCAGGCAAGTTCTTTACTCACTGAGCCCCCTGGGAAACCCATATGTGTATATGTATATATTATATTAAATACTAAGTGAATATATAATGCATCTGATGAGGGACTTTATCTCTTTATCTAGATTATAAGCTTTTACAAATCAATAGCAAGACCAATTTCACAATGAAAAATTGAGCATAGGATTTGCACAGACATTTCACAAAGGAAGATATAGAAATGACTGATGAACACATAATAAGGAGGTGCTCAGAATCATTAGCCATCAAGGAAATACAACTTATAACCAAAAAGAGATACAGTACACATGGTATAGACTAGCTCGAATTAGAAACACAGACAAAAATGGAAGTGAGGATGTATACCAGCTGAAATGTGCATACTTTACCAGGAGTAAGGATTAGATGTAGAAAATGCTAGCAACCAATTTGGAACAGTATCTGGCAGTTGAACACTTATCTATGTAAAGACGCAGAGATTTCCACATCTGGATATTTATCCAGGAGAAATGAGGAGTTATCACCACATGAACATTTTTTAAGAATGTTTAAATTTATTCATTATAGCCACAATTAAAATGTCCATCAACACTTCAATCAATAAGCGAGCTGTGATATAGGAATATTATTCCTTAATAAGCTGAAACAAACTCCTGATACATATATTATGGGTGAATCTCAAAAATATTATGCTAGAGAAAGAATCCAAATACAAATGAAAACATACTGTGTAATTCCACTTATACGGAGGCAAAACTAATCTTTGATGATGGAAAAGTGTTCTCTTGTGAACTTGGGGACTGCCTGGAGTGGGCACAAGAGACATTTCTGATGGAAAATTGTCTTAATTCTGATTGAGTTGGGCTTCTCTGGTGGCTCGGTTGGTAAAGAATCTGCATGCAATGTGGGAGACCTGGGTTCAATCCCTGGGTTGGGAAGATCCCCTGGAGAAGGGAACGTCTACCCACTCTAGTATTCTGGCCTGGAGAATTCCATGGACTACAGTCGCAAAGAGTAGGACATGACTGAGCAACTTTCATTTTCACTTTCTCTCCTATTGGGTTACTAACTCATCAGTTGTACTCTTAGTGTGATAGGCATAATTTCAAGAAGTTCCTTGCTCTTCATCTATGTTATCATTCCTATGATTTTAAGCCAAAGAGGAGATTATTTAAGAGGGGCTAAGTAGGGCTTCCCTGGTGGCTCAGTGGTAAAGAATCCGACTGCCAATGCAGGAGACGGGAGTTTGATCCCTGGGTTGGGAAGATCCCCTGGAGAAGCAAATGGTAACCCATTCCAGTATTCTTGCCTGGGAGATCCCATGGACAGAGGAGCCTGGTGGGTTACAGTCCATGGGGTTGCAGAGAGTCAGACATGATTTGGCAACTAAACAATGACAACAATATAGTCACATGAACCCACTAAAAGCAGAGAGCTTTTTCCTCTTGGTTACAATATGAGAAGTCAGAGAGTTTTTTGAAGCATGAGAAAGATTCAAGGCAGCTTTGCTGGTTTGAAGATAAAAGCCAGGTGACAGGGAACGAGAGGCCCTCTAGAATATGTTAGCTGGCTGACAGCCGGCAATGGTATCAGGACCTCAGATCTAGAACTGCAAGGACTGCATCCTTCCAAGGGAAGTGGATCCCTCCTCAGAGTCCCCCAGTAAGAGCCCTGCCTGGTTGACTTTCTGATTTCTGCTTCATGAGACCGTAAAAGAGAGCCAGTCTGACCTCAACCAGACCACTGATGAACTGTAAGATAAAACAGTACTCTGCTTTATTTTTATTTAATTTACTTTATTGCAAAATTGAAGTATAGTTGATTTATAACATCCCAGGTGTACAGTAGAGTGATTCAGTTTTATATATATATGTAAACATATATTTTACATATATATGTAAAATATACATTTTATTATATATGTTATGCAATAAAATACATATAGATAAATAATATATATAGAATACATATATTCTTTTTCAGTTTCTTTTCAACTATAAGTTATTGAGTATAGTTCTTTATGCAATATAATAGGTCTTTGTTCTTCTATTTTATATGTAATGCCTGTGTGCTCAGTCACTCAGTCCTGACTCTTTGCAACCGTATGGACTATAGCCCTCGAGGTTGCTCTATCCATGGGATTCTCCAGGTAAGAATACTCCAGGGGGATCTTCCCAACTCAGGGACTGAATCTACCCTTCCTGAGTCTCCTGCATTATTTACCTCTAAGCCCCTTGGGAAGCCCTATTTGTGGTTGTGGGTATCTGTTAATTTCAAATTCCCAATTTATCTCTCCTTTTTCTTCTTTCTATGTCTATGAGTTTATTTCTGTTTTATAAGTAAGTTCATTTATATTGGTTTTTGTTTGTTTGTTTGTTTGGTTTGTTTGTTTTTTATATTTCACATGTTCAGTTCAGTTCAGTCGCTCAATCTTGTCCGACTCTTTGCAACCCCATGAATCGCAGCATGCCAGGCCTCCTTGTCCATCACCAACTCCCGGAGTTCACTCAGACTCACGTCCATCGAGTCAGTGATGCCATCCAGCCATCTCATCCTCTGTTGTCCCCTTTTCCTCCTGCCTCAATCTTTCCCAGCATCAGAGTCTTTTCAAATGAGTCAGCTCTTTGTATCAGGTGATCAAAATATTGGAGTTTCAGCTTCAACATCAGCCCTTCCAATGAACACCTAGGACTGATCTCCTTTAAGATGGACTGGTTGGATCTCCTTGCAGTCCAAGGGAATCTCAAGAGTCTTCTACAACACCACAGTTCAAAACCATCAGTTCTTCAGCACTCAGGTTTCTTTATAGTCAAACTCTCATATCCATACATAACCACTGGTTAAACGATAGCCTTGACTAGATGGACCTTTGTTGGCAAAGTAATATCTCTGCTTTTTAATATGCTGTCTAGGTTGGTCATAACTTTTCTTCCAAGGAGCAAGCATCGTTTAATTTCATGGCGGCAGTCACCATCTGCAGTGATTTTGGAGCCCAGAAAAATAAAGTCAGCCACTGTTTCCACTGTTTCCCTATCTATTTTCCATGAAGTGATGGGACTGGATGCCATGATCTTAGTTTTCTGAATGCTGAGCTTTAAGCCAACTTTTTCACTCTCCTCTTTCACTTTCATCAAGAGACTCTTTAGTTCTTCTTCACTTTCTGCCATAAGGATGGTGTTATCTGCATATCTGAGGTTATTGATATTTCTCCTGGCAATCTTGATTCCAGCTTGTGATTCATCCAATCCAGCATTTCTCATGATGTACTCTGCATATAAGTTAAGTAAGCAGGGTGACAACATACAGCCTTGACGTACTCCTTTTCCTATTTGGACCCAGTCTGTTGTTCCATGTCCAAACTATTGCTTCCTGACCTGCATACAGCTTTCTCAAGAGGCAGGTCAGGTGGTCTGGTATTCCCATCTCTTTCAGAATTTTCCACAGTTTATTGTGGTCCACACAGTCAAAGGCTTTGGCATAGTCGATTAAGCAGAAATAGATGTTTTTCTGGAGCGCCCTTGCTTTTTTGATGATCCAGTGGATGTTGGCAATTGATCTCTGGTTCCTCTGCCTTTTCTAAAACCAGCTTGAACATCTGGAAGTTCACAGTTCATGTATTGCTGAAACCTGGCTTGGAAAATTTTAAGCGTTCCTTTGCTAGTGTATGTTATGAATGCAATTGTGCGGTAGTTTTGAGCATACTTTGGCATTGCCTTTCTTTGGGATTGGAATAAAAACTGACCTTTTCCAGTCCTGTGGCCCCTGCTAAGTTTTCCAAATTTGATTTCACATGCAAGTGATACCATATGATGTTTGTCTCTGTCTAATGTGCCGTTAAATTTGTGATGATTTTCCATGAGGCAATAGGAAACTAAGACACAATGATTATTTAGGACTTTCAATATATGTGCATATTATTTCTCTCCCTGTGTCTGTGTGTCACACGTGCGTATATCTAAACCCAGGAGTTTAGCTGGATTTAGAATCACATTGATTTTTAACAGAAAACACAGAGAAGAAGCTGAGTTTATCTCAGGGAGGCAGGGTAAGCAGCCTCTGTTTCCGCAGCTGGTGAAGCATGACATTAATATGACAAACACAGGGTTCTTAAATAAAGCTGAATGTGTTATTAGAAAAAGTAAGTGTATGTTTAAGGACCTCACAATTTTTGTTTCTCTAAACATGCTCTTCTCCAGCTTTGCCATAGCAAACATTTATTGAGCTGTTACAGTGTACTAGCCATTCTTTTAAGATATCGCCATGTATAAACTCATGTAATCCTCACAGTAACCCCATGAGAGGTAGATAGGTATTTTGTCATCTCCAGATAACTCACTCCAGGGTAGCAGGTAACTTACACAGTGAGGAAGTCTGTCTCTGGAGCTCTGGCTTTAACTACAATGCTGTATCTTGCCCCATGAAACTGGGCATAAGAATAGGGTAAAGATATGCTTAGAAGTCTCCACGCATGCATGCTCAGTAATGTCTGACTGTTCGCCACCTTGTGGGCTATAGCCCATGAGGCTGCTCTGTCTATGGAATTTTCCAGGCAAGAATACTGGAGTGGGTTACCGTTTCCTTCTCCAAGGGATTTTCCTGATCTGGGAATTGAACCCACGTGTCCTGTGTCTCCTGGGTTGCAGGCAGATTCTTTACCTGCTGAGCCACCTGGGAAGGCCATGCTTACTACATTCTTACCCTATTCTGAGCCATCATTGTGTCTTATCTGGACCAGTGGAATAGTTCCCCAGTGCTTTCTGCTCTCTCTTTTGACCTTGGCCCTCATCTCCCACAGCCTTTGGTACACAATATTGTCAGATTAGCTCATTTTTTCTCCTCTTTTAAAACCTTCCTATATCTCAACTATGCTTAAAATAAAGGCTTTGCAATAGATTTCAGTGTAACTTTGACACTATCTAGAGACACTGATGCTATAGTTGTTTTTGGTTCTTATCTCTTAGGGGTAGAAATACCACTGGCATCTGATGGATAGGGACCAGGGATGCTGCTAAATATTCTACAATGCACAGGCTATAATCCCAAAACAAAGAATAATTCAGCTCATAATGTCAGTGGGGTTGAGGTGAGAACCCCTGTTCCATGTTGCGCATAGCAACACATTCAAAGCTAAGAACATCAGGACCTAGTATTTAAGAGTTCCTGGGCTTCCTTCAAAGTGCCATGGGGACACAGCATCTACTAGGCAGGAACATAAACCAGGTCTCACTCTAGCACGGAGGGGGGAGCTCTCTCTAGATTGGAGACCTTTGCTCTGATCTGAGACTGAAATCCTGAGATCTAGCAAGTGGTGAATTGAATTTTGAAGTGTGATGAGTAAGTAGAACAAACATCACAAACATCATAAATGAACGGCTGTTGCTTCTCTGACCTTAGGAAGACCTGCTTTTCTCCTGCTTCCTGTGGTTCGTGATCACCACTTAGACAAATTTAATGTCCCCATCCTTGCTGAAACAGTAAAAACTAACATGGCAAAACCTTTATATGATGATCAATTTTAGTAACATCCTGCATCATAAAATAATACAGTGTTAGTCGCTTAGTCAAGCTTTCCTGGGAGCTCAGCTGCTAAAGACTCCACCTGCAATGTGGGAGACCTGGGTTTGATCCCTGGGTTGGGAAGATCTCCTGGAGGAGGGCATGGCAATCCACTCAAGTATTCTTGCCTGGAGAATCCCCATGGACAGAGGATCCTGGCAGGCTACAGTCCATGTGGTCTCAAAGAGTTGGATATGACTGAGCAACTAAGCTTAATATAAAGAAAGGTTGGAACATATTTTTATATTAAAAAAAATCTATGGACACCAAAGGGGGAAAGGAGGAGGGGTGGGATGAATTGGGAGACTGGGATTGACATATATATACTATTGACCCTATGTATAAAATAGATAACTAACGAGAATCAACTGTACACCACGGGCAACTCTATTCAACGCGCTGTGGTGACCTAAATAGGAAGGAAAAACAAAAAGGAGGGCCCATATGTTGACTTATAGCTGATTCATTTTTTTGTACAGTAGAAACTAATACAATACTGTAAAGCAACTATACTCTAATAAAAAATTAATAAATCTAAAAGAAAAAAGGAAAAGAAAGAAAAAGAAGTTAAAATTTCACTACTTAGAAATAACCACTGGTAATACTTTGGTGTGTGTATGTGTATGCATGCACAGGTGATATTTTATCACGAACTTTCTCTCATGTCATTAAATTTTGAAAACTGTTGTTTAATATTCTATCATATTACAACGTGTATATGCTGTCACTTCAGTCATGTCTGACTCTTTGTGACCTTATGGACTCTAGCCCACCACACTCCTCTGTCCATGGGATTCTCCAGGCAAGAATACTGGAGTGGGTTCTGCTTCCTCCTCCAGGGGATCTTTCAAGGCATCAAACCCACATCTCTTGTGTCTCCTTCATTGGCAGGTGGGTTCTTTACCACTAGCACCACCTGGGCAGTATGTTGACATTAAGATTCTTCCTAGTTTTCATCACTGAGATTGATAACATCCACTTCACTGATTGGTTCAAACTAATAGGAGACATCTTTTATTCAATAAGCATTAATGAGATATTTTCTATGTGCCAAACCTGGTACAAAGTGCTGTGTATAAGAGATGAATAATAAAGGATTTCTCCATTCAAGATGAATTACCTAGAAGTGGTGAGTGTTGTGAGGGCAGAGAGCAGATGAGAAGTTGGTACCAGCTTCTGAGGAAACTCCTGGAAGTCATCTGTTTTGGTATCAAGCATAGCAATTTAAACTGTTTGCAAAGTCCTCTCTGTTCTCAATGTCCTTCCTCTAACCCAGAAACTTCTCACTTTCACTGAGCCCCACTCCTCTGCCTATCCAAAGGGTATATTCACCTCTAAATTCCTGCACTGAAAACTATCCTACATGGGTTTTGTACAGCCTTCTAAGGCTTCCATAATAAATACCATAAACTGGATGGCTTAATTGTTAGCCACTCAGTCATGTCCAACTTTTTTCAAAACCATGAGCTATAGCCTGTCAAGGCTCCTCTGTCCGTGGGATTCTCCAAGCAAGACTACTGGAGTGGGTAGCCATTCCCTTCTCTAGGGGATCTTCCCCACCCAGGGATCAAACCTGAGTGTGCTGCATTTGGAGTTGTATTCTTTACTACTGAGTCACCTACAGATTCAGTCCATAGTAGGTTACCTGGAGTGTATTTCTTTTGTGATCAGTGACACTTTGATTTTATTATAAACAAAAAAATGTATTCATGCCCAGTTTAGATAATTTGCTATCAATTTAGTATATATTTTCCCTTTATTATCTCATAGACATGAGTCATGTTATATATTTTACATATCATGTATTTCACTTTAATATTGATTTGTGTGTTTATGCCACAGACATTTTTAAATTTCTATGCTGGTTGCCATGGCGAGTGGTAGAGAGTAAGTGGTACTAAGTAACAAGTAGAGATCTGGAATCCGAGTTTACGGAGCTCAGAGCCTAATATAAACGGGAGTTCTTTTCCAAGTCCGACTATGACGCAAATGCTTCAGTGAACATTATTTACATCTATCTCTGCACCCAACTGGGGTCTTTGTTTTAAGAATTGTGTGTGTGTGTGTGTCTACAAACTAGCATGTGCTTTCCAGCTTCATTCATAGATTGATCCTTAGCACCATTAAGACCGTCATTTTCTTGGGTAAGGGATTCATGACCCATTAGTCTTTAAAAGGCCCCCACTTTGAATTCAGGGTCTCACCCCTGATAGGCATTCTATGATGCTGCCTGAATGAATGGTAAGATAAGGCGCATCCGAGGAAGATGTGGATGTTCCTATCTTAGAGAGCTCTGCTTTCGTTCTGTCACTCAGCCATATTCGTCTTTTTGGCACCCCGTGGACTATAGCCCACCAGCCTCTTCTGTCCATGGGATTCTCCAGCCAAGAATACTGGCGTGGGTTGCCATTTCCTCCTCCAGGGGACCTTCCCAGATCAGAGATTGCACCCACATCTCCTGCATTGGCAGGCTGGCTCCTTATTGCTGAGCTGACAGGAAAGCCCCTCAGCAAGCTCGGACTGCCACAGCAAATTACCGCAGACCGGGTGGCCAGTGCAGAGATGCATGCTCTTGCAGGAACGGAGCTGGGAGTTCCCTATCGGTGAGGCAGCATGGCAGTGTTCTTTGGACAAAGGCCCTCTCGCTGGCGCTCTATTGCCCATCTTCTCCATGTGTCCTCACCTGGCAAGGGAGGAGAGAGCTGAAGAGACACACACACTCGGAAAGAGAGAGGAACTCTAGTGTCTCCCCTTCTGAGGGCACTAATCCCAGTGGATCAGGACCTACACTTACGACTTCATTTTTCATTTTACTTCAGTAAAGGCCCTAACTCCAGATATAATCACATTGAGGGTTAAGCCTTCAATATGCAGATTTTGGGTGGACACACAGTTTCAATCCCCAGCCATACACATTTTACAGATAGAAAATCGGGACTGTGACAGTGTATTATCTGTGCTTTGTCCGCCTACCTGCTGACTCGCTCTGATTGGGAGTAAACACCTGAAGCCTGATGGGGAGAAGGTTCTGGAGCCACTCCTCTCTCAGCAGAGAGCTGCCCTGTATGAATCTGTTAGTCATGTGTGTGTGTGAATATGGAACAAGAAGTAAGAGTCATCACTGTGCTTGGCAATAAGCAGCATTACCTTAATTTTGAATACTCGTAACCTGCAAGGCCAGACTGACTGACTGACAGCTGGAGAATTTAGTTTACAAGGGTGCAGTTAAAGTTTCTTTTTGAACCAGCTTCAGTGTCTTTTTTCTGCTACAATCATCTTCACTCCATTTTCTCTAATAATGAAGATTCAGACAGTTCTTCATTCTACAATACATTTCAAAATTTTTAAAATTTTTTCATTGGTGAAACCACATTGTTAAAGAAAGTAGAGGACCCTTAAATATTAGCCAAGTTTATGATTTTAAAAAATAGTGAAAACATTTTGTCAAAGAAATATTATTAGAACTCCATATTTTATTTTAAAGGTAGTGAAACCTTTTTGTTGAGACATGAATAAAACTCTAAACATCAAAAAAAAAAGGAAAAGCAGAGCTGATGAGGGCAAAGATTTCCCTTTGCTATTGCCAGGCCCCTGGAAACATGTCCAAGAAACCCCAGCATTCCATGAAATGTGGTTTATAAAACACTGAGCCAGCTCACCCTCCTTCTTCAGCTGAGAGAGGCACAAATTACTCGCTGAAGGTCACAGAGCCAATTAACAGCAGGGCCAAGCACACGGCTCTGGCTTCTTGATTCCTAAACCTGCTTCTCATACACAGGTGTTGAAATATTTTAAAATGTCATCTGTGACTTTGAGACACCAGGCTCTTCTGGAACCATAACTGAATTATGTAGGCACATGAGATTTCCTGAAATCCCAAAGAAAATAAAGGGAAATTGGAAAGACGCTGTGGGATTGACTGCAAACAATTGAAATTCTTCTCAGTTAAATATCGAGATAAAAGGCCAAGACAAGCACCATTCTGCAAAGAGGAGAAATGAAAAGTCAAGTCAGAAAGCTTTACAGATGTCGATATTCTGCCGAGAAGACTTAGTTCCAGAAGAAAAGGAAAGTTACGGTTTCTGAGCACATATCCGTGTTTGGTTCCAGTAGAAATGCCCTGTCTGACTCTGGCTCAATGCGGTATGGGTTTAATGAATATTTCAGAGGTCCTTACACAGCAGAAGAACTTAGAGGTCAAGAGGCCTGTCCATCACTTCATGGAGGAATCCTGTCTACAGCAACTCACATTCAGTTATGCCTTCAAATGTCATGACTCATTGGGCGCCTCTGAAACAAGCAAGACCATATATATAAAGAGAGAGATTTAAAAAGAGGAAAGAGGAAAACACTTTTCTGTGAAATTTTATTCACCTCCTTTAAATGTTCCAACAAGCCATGAGTGAGGTATTCATCATTTTACAGATCAGACAAATGAAGCTCAGAAAAGTTAGACAACAGGATGCGGGAGGCACATCTAATTCTCTCACAACTGGTATTTGAACCTAGATCTGCTTAAAGTCTTTCTGCTGTAAAGTGCAGAATGCTAGTGAGCACAGATATTCATGTTCTGCTTTCATTCCTGAGCAAACAGCTTGACATTATGACATTCATGGCTAACATAAGCAGAGGTGATTGGAGCCACACCCAGGTCTGTCCCTTAATAGCACAGGCTCCCTTCCACTCGTGTGAAACAAAAACAAAAACAAAAACAAATCTGAGGATCTGAAGAGGATGGAGCCACAAGATGAAAGGAGATGGGTCCTTGAATGATCACATGGAACTAAGCCCCTCCCCCAAACCACATCTCATTCTGCCTTCCCACTGAACTCTGCTTCAGATCCTTCTGTCACTGTTTCCAGTTGTGACTGCAGAGTAAACAGCCCAGATCATATTTGGAGAAGGCCTTTTTGAGTTTCTGTAAACAAACACTGGAAGAAGGTGGCCATAGCGGCAGCTCCAGAGCTACTCCAGCTGTATTGTGGCGTTGCCTTGCAGAGTAGAACTTTTACCAGGTTATCTGATGTACACAGACTTCCCTGGTGGCTCAGTTGGTAAAGAATCTGCCTGCAACACAGGAGACCCAGGTTCAGTCCCTGGGTGGGGAAGATTCCCTGGAGAAAGGAATGGCTACCCACTCCAGTATTCTTGCCTGGGAAATCCCTTGGACAAAGGAGCCTGGTGGGCTACAGTTCATGGGCCACAAAGAGTTGAACGTGACTTAGTGACTAAACCACCTGATGAATGATCATGGACTAAATAAAGTACCTATCTGGAGTCCCCTCACATTTTGCTATAACAGGCAAAGAACTGTGATGGGGGATGTGCAAAGCTGCCAGACCTCCCACTCCCATCCTAGACTGAAACCCCCATTCTCCTAAAGCAGAGGAAGTGTTGACAGCTCACAGGTTGCCTTTGTGTCTCCCTCAGGAGATTGCTCTTGGATGAAGAAATCCAACTCAAGAGCATAACCTCTTCCCAGGGGCATCATTTGTCAAAGGACTGGTCCAATGCTGAGCCATAAAGGCCTCGCCCCTTTATTAACATTCAGAAAAAAATTTGTAGGGTTTTTCCAGTTTCTGGTCCCATATTTCATGCCTCCCACTCCCACCTACTGTGGGAATGGAAGAACCATTTGTTGTCACCGTTTCACATCCTAGCTTTCCCTTCTCTCAAACCTGGTGCAAACACCAGGAGCACCCAAGCCTTATTACTTTAAAAAAAAAAAAAAAGGATTTTTAATGATTGCATATTTATAGAAGCGTGCCTTTAGGATATTGAGGGATAATCTTCTCTATGAAAAGAAGGAGCTCATGACATGCTTAAAGTCATGTAACTCCAGAGAATTTCAGAACTGCTGTAATTCCCCTTGTGATATTTAGCCCACTCGTCACCACTCTACCTGGTAATGATGTGTTTAGATTTAGCAGGAAATTGCTGCGGCCTTCCCAGGTGACATTAACGGTAAACAAACTACTGACAGGATATAAGAGACCTGGATTTGATCCCTGGGTTGGGGAGAGCCCCTAGAGGAGGACATGGCAACCACTCCAGTATTCTTGCCTGGAGAATCCCCTGGACCAGAGGAGCCTAGTGGGCTATGGACCATAGGGCTGCAAAGAATCAGACATTACTGAGCACACACACGTGTGCACGCACACACACACACAGAGGAATCTGCTGCCCTATCTTTCTGTGTAACTTGTGACCCTACTACTCTTCTTTCTTATCATCAAAATTATCCAATTGCCCTCTAAGACACTTTCTGCATCTGGTACATATTTTGGATCATTTTTGTATAATATCATCACAGTCTACTGTCTAAGTTGTGATTATCTTTTTACTCTCTTGCTTTTTTGATGATCCAACAGATGTTGGCAATTTGATCTCTGGTTCCTCTGCCTTTTCAAAAACCAGCTTGAACATCTGGAAGTTCATGGTTCACATACTGTTGAAGCCTGTCATGGCACATTTTGAGCATTATTTTGCTAGCATGTGAGATGAGTGCAATTGTGTGGTAGTTTGAACATTCTTTGGCATTGCTTTTCTTTGGGATTGGAATGAAAACTGACCTTTTCCAGTCCTGTGGCCACTGCTGAGTTTTCCAAATTTGCGGGCATGTTGAGTGCAGCACTTTACTAGCATCATCTTTAGGACCTGAAATACTTGAACTGGAATTCCATCACCTCCACTAGCTTTGTTCGTAGTGATGCTTGCTAAGGCCCACTTGACTTCACATTCCAGGATGTCTGGCTCTAGGTGAGTGATCACACCATCATGGTTATCTGGGTCACAAAGATCTTTTTTGTATAGTTCTTCTATGTATTCTTGCCACCTCTTCTTAATATCTTCTGCTTCTTTTAGATCCACACAGGTCCCATCCTTTATTGTGCCCATCTTTGCATGAAATGTTCCCTTGGTATCTCTAATTTTCTTGAAGAGATCGCTAGTCTTTCCCATTCTATTGTTTTCCTCTGTTTGTTTGCATTGATCACTGAGGAAGGCTTTCTTATCTCTCCTTGTTTTTCTTTGAAACTCTGCATTCAAATGGGTATATCTTTCCTTTCTCCTTTGCCTTTAGCTTATCTTCTTTTCTCAGCTATTTGTAAGGCCTCTTCAGATAACCACTTTGTCTTTTTGCTTTTCTTTTTCAAAAAGCAAGAGAATTCCAGACAAACATCTTCTTCTGTTTTATTGACTACGCCAAAGCCTTTCACTGTGTGGATCACAACAAACTGCAGAAAATTCTTCAAGAGATGGGAATACTAGACTACCTTACCAGCCTCCTGAGAAATATGTATGCAGATCAAGAAGCAACAGTTAGACCTGGACATGGAACAACAGACTGGTTCCAAATAGAGAAAAGAGTATGTCAAGGCTGTATATTATCACCCTGCTTATTTAACTTATACGCAGAGTATGTCATGCAAAATGCTGGACTGGATGAAGTACAAGCTGGAATCAAGTTTGCTGGAAGAAATATCAATAACTTCAGATATGCAGGTGACACCACCGTTTTGGCAGAAAGTGCAGAGGAACTAAAGAGAGTCTTGATGAAAGTGAAAGAGAAGAGTGAAGAAGTTGGCTTAGAACTCAACATTCAGAAAACTAAGATCATGGCATCTGGTCCCATCACTTCATGGGAAATAGATGGGAAACAAGGGAAACAGTGAAAAACTTTATTTTTCTTGGCTCCAAAATCACTGCAGATGGTGACTACAACCACAAAATTAAAAGACGCTTACTCCTTGGAAGCAAAGCTATGACCAACCTAGACAGCATATTAAAAAGCAGAGACATTAGTTTCTCAACAAAGTTCTGTCTAGTCAAAGCTATGGTTTTTCCAGTAGTCATGTATGGATGTGAGAGTTGAACCATAAAGAAGGCTGAGCGCTGAAGAATTGATGCTTTTGAACCGTGGTGTTGGAGAAGACTCTTGAGAGTCCCTTCGACTGCAAGGAGATCCAACTATTCCATCTTAATCAGTCCTGAAATATTCATTGGAATGGCTGATGTTGAAGCTGAAACTCCAGTACTTTGGCCACCTGATGAGAAGAACTGACTCATTGGAAAAGACCCTGATGCTGGGAAAGATTGAGAGCAGGAGGAGAAGGGGATGACAGAGGATGAGATGGTTGGGTGGCATCACTGACTCAATGGACATGAGTTTGAGCAAGCTCTGGGAGTTGGAGATGGACAGGGAATCCTGGTGTGCTGCAGTCCATGGCGTCGCAAAGAGTTGGACAGGACTGAGTGACTGAACTGACAGAACTGTCTTTTTACTTGTCCTTTTCCACTAGTCCAGGAATTCCTCAGGGACTAGTAAGGAGAGTGGATTATTCATTTCAGAACTTCCCAGACACTAACATGCAGTGCTCCTCAATGATTTTTTCCAGTGTTAACACAGCACGTTCACACCATCCTGCTTAACACTGAAAGGCCAGTGGCAATAGCTTTATTTACCACTGTTCACTTGTCTCCTTCTGCAAAATAAAAACTTAAAATGGGTCACTTTAAAAGCCCAAACCAGTCATAAGATTGGACAAAATAATATCAATTTAAAATACACTGTTTATCTCAAGAAATGGGGTAAGCTTTCCAAAAGAACTGCAGTTAGCTTGGAAGAGGAGTTTAGAGAAGGCATTTTCCTTCTAATTTTGTATTGAGTAGTCTGTTTGTCTCTGTCTCCATCACCTTATCTAAGTTGAAGTTGTCATAATCTTATCCTCAGTCTGGTACCACATTCTTTTAGCTGGTCCACTCACATCTACATGTGGCTTTCTCCAATCTGCTCTTTGCTGAGTAAGCAGAATGCTCCAAAATATGAAACTGGCCATTTCAGACATACCTCTTCCTTTCTTTAGGATGGCATATGCTCTTCCTTGTCTGGTCACGGCTCACCTCTCAAGACCCATCTCTTAATATATTCCCTCAGCTTCAGTTCCCCAACCCCATTAACTGTCCTATTCTCTCCCTGGAGTTCTGCTCTTGCTAACCCCTCTGCCAGGACCCCTCTTCCTTTCAGCTCTGTTGCATTCATTTATACTTATTTAGAAGATCTCAACTCACAAAGGGAAACTTACCTATTTCTGGATATGTTTGAACCCCCATACAAAGCTAGTGATACTCATATGTTGTTTATAGAATCCATGATGCAGAATATATGATTTTCTTCTTCATGCAAATGGAGGGCTTAGCACATAGCAGGACACAATGTAAGCATGTGTTTAAGAAAAGAAAGGAAAAGAGAAATGAAAGAAGAATAAAAGGAGGGAAGGAAAGATGAAAGAAAGGAAGATATTAAAATTAGTAAGTTGAGGGTTATCTCATAATTTTCTTTTTTTTTTAAAGAAAGTTGAGACTTTCAGCTACATCATACCAGCTCTCTGATAGATTAGGGCTTATTTGAACATATAGTGCATATAAAGCCAATCAGCTCAACTGGTTTTGGAATCTGGAGGGTCTCACAGAGTCATGCGATGTCCTTCACTCTTCCTAGAATCTGTGATTTTCCTTTGACTCATGATGTGAATCTCACTCTTAAGCCGCTGGTGCCACAATAGAACTGGCACTCTGGACAGTCCTTAAACAAATTTAAAAAGAACCAAAGATCCAGATGATGGGTGTGTGAAATCAAAACAACCCTTAAAACAGAGAATGAAAATAAATGAAATAGAATCTACTATAGCTCAGAGAAAAGCCATGTTTGTTAATCTCGAGGGCAGGGACACGATAGGCAGGGGCAGGGAAGTATGAAATCTGGTATCTCATAAAAAGCTTCCAAGGTCAAAGGTATACAAATAGTCAACCCTATAGAGATTGGAAAATCTCATGACTTGCTGCCTGTCATTAATTACTGAACTCCCTGTTACCCTAGTGGAACATTATATAATTTTTGCTCTAGGCATGGATGTGGCAATCCCTTAAAATAAACAAGACAGTCAATTAGAGTTAATCTGTTAAAAAATTGTTCTGCCAAGACAAGCTGTAGAAAGTGGAAACAAAAATAGTGTGGAGGAACAAGAAACACATTTCTGAGTTCAACAGTCATCACTAATAATAATAATTCAGAAGGCCTGTTTTCTAATATGTTCATTTTTCCACTCAGCTAGTATGAATCCCCATTTCTCTGGAGGTCAGTTAGACAGTCTAAGGCACTGGCTTGGCTGCAATATTGTGAATGAAGAATGCGAATGGTTCAGATGCCAAGTTTAAAATCCAGAGGCTGAATTAAACATTCACTTCAAAAGAAAGACTATAGCATGCGATGGGGAAGTACTACAGGAAATGTATCTAGATACTGGTTGTTATTGCTGTTCAGTTGCAAAGTCATGCCTGACTCTTGTGGCCCCATGGACTGCAGCACACCAAGCTCGCTTGTCCTTCAATAGCTCCTGGTGGTGGTGTGGAAGTTTAGTCCTTAAGTCATGGCCAAATCTTGTGAGCCAATGGACTGTATCCACAAGGCTCCTCTGTCCATAGGATTTCATGGAGTTTGCTGAAATTCATGTTCATTAAGTCAGTGATGCTGATACCAGACACTGGTGGGTGACTTCAAACACTTGGAAGTGTTTTGTTTTCTTTTTAAGGGCTATCTCATGTATAGTAAATGGACTCAAGTATCTTAGAAGTCAAGTATTGGGATGAATCTGTCTATTAATCCTTTATTCTACCATCCACCCACACTTTTATATATCCAACCATGTATTTGGTTCTTCAAGATGGCTTAGATGGATTGGATCAAGACAAGGCAGTATAAGTTGACCCAGCCCTGGTCATCTATATTTTTGTAGCACATGCCACCAACACTTAGGAAAATACCAACTAGTATCGACTATGGTATTAGCTCTGTTCTACTTATCCACTATCTAAAGCTGATTTTGAAGAGTAAGAAGACCTTTCACATACATAGACAGGCTAGCTGGTGCAATCCAATAACAGCAATTCTTTGATTTCCTCTCTTATAAAATGAAACTAATACTAGGACCTACCTCATAAGTCTATTATGAGGGCTAAATGAATTTATAAATGCAATTTATTATTAAAAAGTACTATCATCCACACTGAGGAAACCAGAATTGAAAGAGACACTTGTACCCCAATGTTCATCGCAGCACTGTTTGTAATAGCCAGGACATGGAAGCAACCTAGATGTCCATCAGCAGACGAGTGGATAAAAATGATGAGGTACATATACACAATGGAGTATTACTCAGCCGTTAAAAAGAATACATTTGAATCAGTTGTAATGAGGTGGATGAAACTGAAGCCTATTATATAGAGTGAAGTAAGCCAGAAAGAAAAACACCAATACAGTTTGCTAATGCATATATATGGAATTTAGAAAGATGGTAATGATAACCGTGTATGCAAGACAGCAAAAGAGTCACAGATGTATAGAACAGTCTTTTGGACTCTGTAGGAGAGGGTGAGGGTGGGGTGATTTGGGAGAATGGCATTGAAACTTGTGTAATATCATATGTGAAATGAATCGCCAGTCCAGGTTCAATGCAGGATACAGGATGCTCAGGGCTGTTGCACTGGGATGACCCAGAGGGATGGTATGGGGAGAGAGGTGGGAGGGGTTCAGGATGGGGAACATGCATACACCTGTGGGGGAATCACGTTGATGTATGGCAAAACCAATACAATATTGTAAAGTAATTAGCCTCCAATTAAAATAAATAAATTTATATATTTTTTAAAAAGTACTATCATCAATAGTATTTCCTTTGATTCTCCCAAAACACTTGCATATAAAGAGTTTGGCTTCTCATAGACAAGAAAATATCTGACAACATTTTGGGTCTCTCTAAATTAATCAGGTTACTAGAAGGCAAGACTGGGAATCCTCTACCTAGTCTGCCTCTATGCAGTCAACAACCAAAATAAATTGGTTGAGAGATAGAAGCTTCAGAATCTTCCCGGGTCCTTGTCTAATCTGCCCACTCTTCTACATTTCTCCTGCCCCTTCCCTGGTTTAGGTCTCGTCATATCTCTTCTGGATTGTCACCAGTCATCTATCTGGACTCCTAGCTGCCAGATCCTTTTTTTTTTTTTCCCCCTACTGAGTTTAGTCATCTTTTTAAATTAAATTTGACTATACTTATTCTAAAGTCCCCAGTGGCTCACCATCTCATTAGGATGTAACCTTAGTTCTAGGTTTTCCTTACAAGGCTCCTTCCAAGGGGCAGAGGCCCTCTTGCTGTCACATGAGTCCTGTCTGCCAGTCCACTGCAGGGTCTGGGGACATGAGCAGGTCACAGGGTAGAATGCTCAAGCTAACACGTGAGAGTCATCTTCCCTCCTGTCTCCAATCCCCCACCCATCATAGAGCATTCCCCTTCCCCACCCAGCCTCCACCCTGGAAAGCTACTCTCTGAAGACCTGAAGGGTAATGTTCTCTGTGCCAAGTCCTGAGAGTGGAGAGGATGGAAACAGTTCAAGGGAACAGAATGGTCCTCTTCTCATCCTACTGTCTTTAACATTTCACTAAATGAAATCTTCCACTCATAAATAGGTAAACAAACAATTAAACAAACCAGTAAGTTTGCAAATAAAAGCTTGGCTTCCTACTGCTAGAACTTTAAGCTCCCTGGACTGAAAATATTTTCATTTCCTCCAAGGCTGGTACTGATTTTTTTGTTTGTTTGTTTATTTCCCTCTTTCAGACAGGATTTATGAGTAGATACAAAGTTTCCCACTCTCTTTTCCCAGTGAGTTTTTGGCCTAGATGGGACAAAGTTATTTGTGACAGATAACTATACTACAGTATAAGAAGTCATAAGAGCAGGTACACAATATGCCACACCAGAGGGTGACTTGGCTTTTTTCTGCATTCCAAACTTACCATTTGGTTCACTGTGGCAGCCATTCCTGGAAAGGATTATTGGCAAGAGCCAAGACTGTACTGAGCATTTTTGTTATTTCATATAGATTTGGTCCTGCAACAACATGTGAGAGTGATACATGTTGGATCTACACCAGGTTAGAAAACTGATTTCCAAAATGCGTTGAGACTGCTAGGACCAACTAATGTGTATGTGCAGAGCTGGGATTTAAATTCAAATAGGCCATCTTTACAGTAAAATGTATAACCACTGAATCTCACTGGTGAGGGACTTCATGATATCATTAGCCCCTATTTATTTTATTTTTTGGCTATTTTGAGTCTTCACTGTGGCTCACAGGTTCTTCGTTGTGGCACTCAGGCTTCCCTGGTTGTGGAACATGGGCTTAGTTGCCCTGTGGCATGTGGGATCTTGGTTCCCAGACCAGCAATGGAGTCCACATCCCCTGCATTGGAAGGCAGATTCTCAATCACTGGAGCACGGAAAGTCCCAACCCCTCTTAAAATAACTCTCATCCTCTGTCCTAAGGCCAGCCTCACCAAACTCTAGTTTACCCGTAAGGAGTTGCACATGTGAATTCTCAGGCATTTTATAAAGTTCTCCAGGGGATACTGAAAGATTCAGTCGTATACACTATTCCGCATTCTATACAGCATCAGTTTAAACACTTTGCTGACTTAGTTTAATGAATCCTGGGGTAGAAAATTGGAGCGATTGTTTTTCAGCATGAAAGACTGTGAGATCTGAGAGGGGCTTCCACAGGTGGACATGGGGAATCAGAGAGATTTGGAAATGTAGAGGGAAGCACCAAGTGTCACTGAGATGTGGGAACAATGCCAGAATGTGCCTGGAAAACACAGTTCATGTTGAAATGTTGATTTCTTGACTCATCTGCTTGCTTTTTAGACCAGCACTTCCCAACCTTTTTGGCACCAGAGACTGGTTTTGTGGAAGATAATTTTTCCATGGACTGGGGTGGAGGGGTAGTTTTAGGGGGATTCAAGTGCATTCTATTTATTGTGCACTTTATTTCTATTTTTGTTACATCAGCTCTATCTCAGATCATTACGCATTAGATCCTGGAGGTTGGTGACTCCTACTGTAGGCCATAAGGAGGCGGGGGTCATGTGTGAATTGAGCTAGATGGATAGCTCCTAGAACAGTGCCTCACACAGGGGATCTATCACACATCTTGGGACCACCGATAACTTCCTGGTAGGATATAGATCCCAAAGCAGTAGATCCCCAGACTCCATGGACAGTGCCAGTACATCTAAATGGGGCCTGGGAGGCCCTGTGGGATCCTTCTGCCTCTTTTGTGTCATCATTTCACAGCACCTGCACCTCCACTCTCTGTGCATGCTCCCACCACACTCGACCATCAGTTTCTGGAATGTGCCAAGCTCCCTTGGTCTCACGGTCTGAAGGTACTTTCACCTCTTTGTGAAGTATTCTCACTACATTCTCACTACGCTGCACGGCAGCCACTTCTTCCCAGTCTCAGATCACATCCTTTCCTGACCCAGCTTTTATCCTGCCCTCCTTTTATGCACTTTCAGAAAGTATGACGTGAAATTTTTAGAGAATATTTCAGAGAACATTTATCACAGCACTTACACATCTGTAAGTTAATATGTTGTGATCCCTCGCTCGTTACCTACTTCTTGAACTAGAATAAAATCTCCATGACGTAGAGACTTTGTCTAGGTAACTGTAGCATTCTTAGTGCTTGTCACAATGTCAAAGACATAGTAGGCACTTATTAATTGTTAAATTAATGTTTCAGTAGGTTGTGTGTCAGGGAGTATGATGGCCAATAGGACAAATAAATGCCCCTGCATTTGTGATCATCATTATTGCAATGAATAGAAAAAAAAAATACTGTAAATTTGGTAGCATAGCAAGGGTTTGTAGTGACATGCATCAGCCACTGTATTCAAAGAACTAGGCACTGATTTTGGTTCAATCAAAAATTTAATATAATCATGTGCCAAGGGCTTCACGTGAGACCGAAAATGAAGGAAGGAGAGGGAGGGAAGAATGGAAAGAGTAACACTGTAATGTACACATTACCATATATAAAATAGATACCCAGTGGGAGTTTGCTGTGTGATGGGGGGAGTTCAAACCCAGTGCCCTGTGATAACCTAGAGGGATGGGATGGGGTGGGAGGTAGGAAGGAGATTCCAGAGGAAGGGGGAGTATGTATAGCTATGGCGGATTCATGTTGATGTACGGCAGAAACCAACACAATATTGTAAAGCAACTATCTTCCAATTAAACGTTTTTAAAAAGAAAAAAAAAAAATGTGGCTAAAGAATATTGCCGAGTTGGCAGAATTAGATATTCCTACCTCGTCTTCTACAGCTTACAGATTCAAAAAAGACAGGAAAATTTAATCCAGAGAATTTTACAGCTGAAATTATGGATGCCGAGATTGTTGTTGTTCAGTCGCTCCGTCATGTCTGACTCATTGCCATCCTATGGACTGCAGCACGCCAGGCTTCCCTGTCCTTCACTATCTCCTGGAGTTTGCTCAAATTCATGTCCATTGAGTTAGTGATGCCCTCCAACCATCTCATCCTCTTGCTCCCTCCTCTTTCTGCCCTCAACCTTTCCCAGCATCAGGGTCTGTTCCAATGAGTCTGCTGTTTGCAACAGATGGCCGAAGTACTGGGGCTTCTGCAGAGATTAGCCTTGTTATTAATAAGCAATAACAATGATGTGCACGTGCATATTATGTTTTATAATTCAGTCATTCCCTTGATCCATGACTGTTGAGATATGATGAGTTACACTAACGCATCCTCTTTAAAGTGGAGATCTGACACAGACGTGCTCAGCCATTGGCGCCTTCTCCGTGAAGTAGAGATCTGACAGGTCATGTTCGGCCATGGGACCTTCTCCATACAGGTTGTGATTCTGGCAAATGGCCTTGAGAAGATCATTTCACCCTACATGTTTATAAAACGTCTTAAATTTAGATTTTTAAATGCTATCTACAAATGAAGATCACTCTATGTGTATAGGTGTGTTCATGCGTATAGCTTCATAATCTAGTCATAACATTTCTTCATCATTTAACATTCTGAAATCTTCAAAAATTGGGTGTCATTGAGATGTCCTGTGTCCAGAGCCCCTTATAAACTGAGTGAAGATGTCAGATTCACCAAGCACTAGCATCAGGAGGGCTCAAACTTCTCTTTCCACTGGCTCCCACACTCTCTGGGGGTGTGAGTGTTCCATTCAGTTTCAAATCCTAGCTTGTGCGTGTTGGTGACTCATTACACCTCTCTGGGTCTCAGGTTTATTCATCTATAAAATGCCCATTTCCATCCACAATCACCTTCCACAATTCTGAAATGCGAAAATCTCTGGGATCTAGAAGATTTTTTTTTTCATAAGTTTGGAGCAAAAGCTCTTTTCAGCAGCATAACCTTCCTGAATTGACATGCAGTTATTGAAGTCATCACTTACCACTCTTAGTCTCAATATTCACAGTGTAAGATGCAGAAATACCAATGTGATTATGCTGGAGATGTTATTTAGTATATAACACCGATATTGTGCCGCTTCTGTACAGCCATAAGGTTTTGAATCTCAGAAACCTGCAGGCCTCAGGAGCTTCACGGGAAGGACTGCGGCCTCTTCCTGAGTGGTGTGTTGCTGGGTATGAAGGAGATGGAATCACTGGCTCATTGTATGAACTCAGAAAGTGGTATCCCTTAATTATAAGCTGTGCTTTTATCTCTCAGTCACTAAACCCTAGTATTCCTGGCCTTTCCCTGGCTATCTAGTTGGTTAACATCTGGCTTTGGATCAAGCCTCCTTTTTTCTTTAGCAAGTGCTGTCTTGGCTGGAGGTTGCCTGAAACCCAGGGAGTTTCTCCTTTGGCTCCAGCTACCTTTGTCAATTTAGGGAAATTCCTGGTTCTAACATCACCATTGTTTCCATAAGATTCCTACATCTACTTCTTTGCTTTTACATGGATGGTTAAGTGAAAGACAGCAGAATAGGAAACTCCAAAATAAATATATGCCTCTTCAAAAATAAGTGTATTATCTTTGATAAACACTAGCTTTTTAAAGTAGTAGGTAGTTGATTGATCTAATTGCTTATTTAGCAATCATTCTTCTTTCTTTGAGTCATTCTATTTTTCACTCATTCATCCATTCTTTTGTTCATACAACTACTTAATAAATGTGACCAACTTTTACTGGCCTTCATTGATGCTGTTTATAAGATGACCACCAAGAACTAATCACAGACATGGAAAGTCAAATCCATCTATTTATCAGTCTGTTTTTCTTCTGTGTTTGAAGAAAGTACATGGGTGAAAGAATTAAATATTTAACTTTTAGAGATCATTCAGTAAATACTTTACAAAAGGCAGAGGTCATCATTTTATAAATTAGAACTTATTACTAGTGACTGCCAGGCCTTACAGTCAATGTATTAAATGCATTACTTGTTTGAATTGTCCACACTTTCTGAAAAGTTAAGAGTTTTATCTGCAAGGCTTATAAAGACATCCTGGTTACCAGTCAGTTTCAAACCTAGGTCAGCTTGACTTCACTTGGATTTCCAGTTACATTCCCCTTCTTCCCAAGAATAGAAAGGGCCAGTGGTAAAAGGGATGAACTGTGATTGCTTCACAACTTTGCTGAGGTTGAGTTGAAATAACTTTCAAAATAGAAAGCCTGTTTCAGAGTCTTGGGAAGAAGGTAAACTCTAAGGAGGCAGTGAAAATGCATCTAATTCAGGAATGTACCCTAAATTGCTGCCTTAGTACCTGGGCAAATAAGTCTTTGAATAAATGAGACATGTAGTTGAATATAACAGCAATTGATATTAGTTAAGACAGGAGGAAGGAAAGGGAAGAGGAAGAGGAAGAACCAGGAGAGGGAGGAGGAAGAGACAGGAAGCAGAAAGAAGAGAACCAAACAAGAGAGGAGCAAAGGAAGTGCAGACAAGAAGGAAAGGTATCTGTTGCCCCAGTAATTGGGTTTCACTCATCACTCCTGTAAAAGTGCTCTCTTTAGATCTTTGTTGATGTCCAGGTCGCCAAACTCATGGCAAAGAGTTTAAGAGGAGTCCCTGAAAGAAAAATGCCAGTTTGATACAAAATAGCTGAGTGATTATGACGGACAGAACCTAAATGATTTCCCAGGGATCCTTGCCTCCTGGTGTCTATGCATTTGTATAATATCCTCGCCTTGGGTGTGGCTGGAATGTGGCAAAATCTATGGGTTCTCACTCCATGATTGCATTATATAAGACTCCGCCTTGCTGGAAGATTCATTCTAGATATTTTTCTTCCAGGCCTGATGAGGCAAATGATCATATTGAGGGAACTCATATGGCCAGGAATTATAGGTGGCCTCTAGGAATTGCATGAAATCTCCAGCGAACCATCAGCAAAGAACTGAGTGAGCTTGGAAACCAGAGTCTTCCCCAGATGAGCCTCCTATATGAACACAGTCCAGTAAAGGCTTGGATAAATCCTTGCAAAGTTCCAAGCAAATGGCCCAACTAATCTGTGACTGGACTCCTGACCCACAAAAACTGTGAGATAATAAACTTACATTTTGTTTGAGCTGCTGAAGTGTAGAAATATTGTTATGAAGCACAGAAAACTAATATAGTGACTTGAGTTTGGGAGCCAATCTTTTTGTATCTTAGCTTCTTGTTCTCTAAAATGGAAATGACAATAGGATCCACCTTGAAGCACTGTTGTGATGATAATGTGGTGTGATGAACAATGTGATAATAATGATACGACGCAGAATAGTACTGGCATGTAAAGAGTTAGTGAGCTTAGCTATTATGTTTACTTGTGACTTATCACTTTGACATGATTTAACATCTCCTTGAAAGTCTTTTCTTCCAAAGAAAGAAATATTTATAAACTTTTAAAATTTTATATAATATTTATAACATAATATTTAAAATATCGATACTTATTTATAATATTTTGTTCTCTTGATTTTCCTCCTGTTTTCTTTTCATATTTTTAGTCTCATTCACTAGCTTCACTTCTCTTTGGTCCTTCATTTGGAATCCTGCCTTCTTGTCTGCTCACCTTCAGTGTCCCCTCCAAGTGTTCCAGGAAAAAAATAATTGCTTTCCTTTGTATTAATACCGTGGTGTGCTAAGAGCACTAATAGTGGACTGCATGCTAAGTCACTTCAGTCACGCCCAGCTCTTCACAACCCATCCATGGACTGCAGCCCTCCAGGCTCCTCTGTCCGTGGGATTCTCTGGTCAAGAATACTGGGGTGGGTTGCCATGTCCTCCTCCAGGGGATCTTCCCAACCCAGGGATCAAACCTGCATCTCTTATGTCTTCTGTATTGGAAGACGGGTTCTTTACCACTCACACCACCTGGAAAGCCCTTCTTGTGAACTAGCTTCCTGCAGACCCTGTTGGAGTGGTTTCTTCTGAAAAGAAATGAGAAATTCCACAAGACAAAAAGATGAATTCAAGCAAAAATAATATTTTAAGCCACCCATATATCCAAAGCATCATGTCAGCACATTTATATTTTGTAATTCATCTGCACAGCTGTCCAATCAGATTAGCAATATTGGCACCAAGACGAGAACAAAAGCAGGCTCAAAGAGGTGAGTGGCAGGGTGAGTAATGGAAAGCGTTTTGGCTTTGGAGACAAACCTGAGTTCAAAACTGGCCCCTGCCTCTGGAGAGCTGTGTGACCTTAGACAAGGTCTTTAACCTTTCTGAGCTTATTTTCTGAAGACAAAATGAGGATATTATTATTCATCTCACACAGCTATGAGAATCAAATAACACATGTGTACGGCAGGAGCTCAGTACCTAAGGTCCAGTTTGTCTCAGGCTGCACTATGTGTGCTGGCAGTCATGTTTGGATTTCACACCCTGGACAAAAAGTAGAAGATAGAGAGAGAGATAGGTAAGTAGGTAGACAGATAGCTGAAAATTAAAATAAAACAGAGAACTAAATCTTGATGGAATATATACGATAATACTTGATTTTTCCTGAAGGCTTTCAGGCAGAATGTCACGACAGACTTGAGGGAGCTTTTAAAAGCTTCCCTGGTTTATGGAGAGGAAAGCAGGGCTTAAGAAAAACACCTGTGTTCCAGACAGTCCCTGGAGAGTCTATTGCTGCTTACTCTATGCATAGAGAGGCTGCAATCTGAAGACTGTAAGTGCATTTTGAAAGCAAAACTCTTGGCGCTTCAGCCTTTAAACTCTTAAAGTGTGTTCAGAGCCAAATGTCTATCTCAACACTTGAGAATACAGTACTCTGTTTGTCATCGTGTTCAATAGTGCCTTGCCAAAAAAATCTATTTATTCTAGGATTCAGGCATCCCTGGGATTGATGGAGGGCTAATAATAGGAATCTGTATGGAAGAGCGGTTTGAGAGTCCACAGAAAGAATTTATTTTAAGGGGAGACGGAGCTGGAATACGAAGGTAGGGTTAATGGAGAGAAGGTGAATGAACAAAGAATTGAGAGTTCCTGATCTTTACTCCCATCACCTCCTGCTCCCAGCTATGCCCACATTCTGGAGATTTTAGATCTGACAAGAAAATGTGGTAAAAATGAAATCTCACTATGTGGAAAGTGAAAGTGTTAGTCACTCAGTCGTGTTGGACTCTGCCCCTCCATGGATTGAAGCTCCTCTGTCCGTGGAATTTTCCAGGCAAGAATACTGGAGTCAGTAGCCATTCCCTTCTCCAGGGGATCTTCCCAACCTAGGGACTAAACCCAGATCTTCTGTATCACAGGTGGATTCTTTACCCTTGAGTGACCAGGGAACCCCTAGGAAGGGAAGACACCCTACCTCACTTCAGTGTGAGATGAGAGGAACCCAGGAGTCGGGTCTAACTATTTTTGAGTGTATCCTGTAAAGACAAAACATGGAACTGAGATAGAAGAGGATCTTAAGCATGTCTCAAAAACATGTTGAAGCACTTGAGAGGAATGTGAAGGTGTCTGTATTACCAGAAATTCTTCAGATAAGTAAAAGATGGTAAAATTTTGAGTGTGTTTTTTTTTTTTTCAACTTTTTATTTTATATTGAAGTATAGCTGATTAACAGTGTTGTGATAGTTTCAGATGGACAGTAAAGGGACTCAGCCATGCATATATATGTAATCCATTCTCCCCCAAACTCCCCTCCCATCCAGGCTGAAACATAACATTGAGCAGAGTTCTATGTATTACACAGTGGGTCCTTGCTGGTTATCTGTTTTAAACGGAGCAGTGTGTACATGTGGATCCCAAGGAGTTTGGAACATGTTTTTCTATATATAGCTATTGAACGTGTCTATAACCGTTTCTATGTAGTATAGAAAGTGTTTTTGTTTCTATAGCAATTAAAAGATATTTGGCTTAGAAACATCCTCAAAACATGCTGACATGTGACCTGTTGAGCCATTTGCAGATATGAGTGCAATTATATCAGGAAGTAAAGTGGAAAGCATGTAGTCATGGCTCCTCACTTTGTAAATTAGCTAGTTAAGCTGTTCACGGCACAGCCACAAGTCAGGGAAACGCCCTCTTGAGGAGAAGATGCTCCGTGCTTAGTCGCTTCAGTCGTGTCTGACTCTTTGCAAGCCTGTGGACTGTAGCCCTCCAGGCTTCTCTGTGCTTGGGATTCTCCAGGCAAGAATACTGGAATGGGTTGTGGTTTCTTTCTCCAGGGGATCTTTCTGACCCAGGGATCGAACCTGGGTCTCCTGCATTGCAAGCAGATTCTTTACCCTCTGAGCTGTCAGAGGAACTCTGAGGAGAAAGAAGGGACTCCAAAAGCAAGCACTGTAGCAGACCTCACCTTTGGGAGATGGTAGGCTGCTTCTCCAAGAGCTCTCATGTCTGAGCTTTTATGGAAGTGCCTGACAGTGGGAGCCATTTTCCCGAATCAGGTTAGATGGCATCTCGTTACTGACTAGACAGGCTCACTGGCTTCTCCAGGCCTCATTCTTACTTTTTTTTTTTTTTCCCCTTTGCCAGATTTGAACCTTGACTCTTACTCATGACTCAAAATTTGGTATCTTCTGCACTGGATTCTTTGTTTCTTATGCCCTGACACCTAGGATTTGATTTGGCTTCAGTTCTTGCCTCTGACCTTGATTTCTAGACTGCCCTTGATATTCGCCTGCAGATCAATTGAAATGATGATCTCTTCTGACTCTGTGGACTGTAGCCCACCAGGCTCCTCTTGTCCATGGGATTTCCCAGGCAAGAACACTGGAGTGAGTGTGGCCATTTCCTTCTCCGGGGGATCTCAACCCAGGGATCAAGCCTGGATTTCCTGCATTGGTAGGCGGATTCTTTACCCCTGCGCCACCTGGGAAGCCTGAGGAAGACACAGGGAGCTCAGCTTGTCGTGTGTCAAATGATGGGTCACCTTTTACTGTTTTGGGTCTCCACTGGGAAGTTTAGGGCTTTGATACAAATGCTCAGTCCCAAGGCTATCACTAAAACAGAGGGAAGAGACTGTCCTTCCTATTTATTCCTTCTCTTTAACATACACTGCTGTGATTTCTATGTTCATTGAGGTTAATAAGAAACGGTCTGCTAACCCGATTTACAAAACACGTGTAAAGTGAAGTAGAGGGGCAATGAAATTTTCTTTGAGAATAAAAACCTGAAGGATAATTTGTTTTGCTTTTTGAAATATAATTGCTTTACAAGGTTATGTTAGTTTCTGCTATACAGCAAAGCGAATCAGCTGTTTGTATACACATATCCCCTCCCACTTGGACCTCCCTTCCCCCTCTGCCTCCCACTATCTGGGTCATCACAGAGCACTAAGCTGAGCTCCCTGTGTCTTACAGCAGCTCCCCACTAGCTATCCATTTGACACACGACAAGCTGAGCTCCTTGTGTCTTACAGCAGCTCCCACTAGCTATCCATTTGACACACGACAGTGCATTCCTCAGGCTTCCCAGGTGGCGCAGGGGTAAAGAATCCACCTGCCAATGCAGGAAATCCAGGCTTGATCCCTGGGTTGAGATCCCCCGGAGAAGGAAATAGCCACACTCACTCCAGCATTCTTGCCTGGGAAATCCCATGGACAAGAGGAGCCTGGTGGGCTACAGTCCACAGAGTCACAAAAGAGTTGGACACAACTTAGTAACTAAAAAACAAGTATATTACTCAGTCACAAAGAGGAACATAATTGAGTCAGTTGAAGTAATGTGGATGAACTTGGAGGCTGTCATACACAGTGAAGTAAGCCAGAAAGAGAAAAATAAATGTTGCATATTAATGTATATATTTGGAATCTAGAAAAAAAGTACTGACAAACCCGTTTGCAGGGCAGAAATAGAGCCAGAGGTGTACAGAACGGACTTGTGGACACAGTAAGGGAAGGAGGGTGGGGAGACAAATTGAGAGAGTGGCACTGACATATATGTATAACCATCCGAAGGGTAATTCCATTAGTGAAATGTTATCACCGTACCTTCCAAAAGGGGAGAGATCTGATTAGATTTAAAGGCAGAAGGAACCAAGCAAGTGTAGGAGAAACTGAAAAGAATGTGGGAGAACCTTCTGTCATGAAGCAAACTACTACCTACCTGGTTATCTATTATAGCATTTCATTCCCTAGGATCGTTGACTGATGCACAAAAAATACATCAAAATCCATAAAGCAATAAATACCTTTTTTTATGAACAAATGTAGTTATTGGCCAGTTATAAGTGTCAAATAATTGATGCTTTTGAACTGTGGTGTTGGAGAAGACTCTTGAAGAGTCCCTTGCACTGCAAAGAGATCCAACTAGTCCATCCTAAAGGAGATCAGTCCTAAATGTTCATTGGAAGGACTGATGCTGAAGCTGAAGGTCCAATATTTTGGCCACCTGATGCGAAGATCTGACTCATTTGAAAAGATCTTGATGCTGGGAAAGATTGAGGGCAGGAGGAGAAGGGGACAACAGAGGATGAGATGGTTGGATGGCATCACTGATTCAATGGACATGGGTTTGGGTGGACTCTGGGAGCTGGTGATGGACAGGGAGGCCTGGCGTGCTTTGGTTCATGGGGTCACAAAGAGTTGGACATGACTGAGAGAATGAAGTGAACTGAACTGAACCAATTTCAGTAGTATCTGGGATCTTTGGTATTCCCATACGAGTAGCAGTAACAGATATTTATAAACACATCTAAGAGCCTGAAAAGCTATCAAAGTAGTATTAGGAATAGTCATAGTAAAACACACACACACACACAAAAGAACCAGGATTTCCAGTGAATCATAGAGCACTTTAAAGAAGACTAAAGACCAAAGGGAGTTTGCAAGAGCTCATATTTCACTTCCAAGTCTCCAAGGACCACCAGTAATCCTCAGTCCATTTCAAGTTATTTCCTCTACTGTTAACTTTTCTGCTTTCTATAAAAACACTCTCCTCCTTCATCTACTACACTTATTGGGATGGATTTATGTCTCGGCGAATTAGGTGGGGTTGGTGTCTGGCTCACATGCCTTCACTCCCTTTTTAGGAAAGCTGGTAACCTGGGAAACACCTGTTAGTTGTGATTTTAAAAGGTATTTTAAATAGGTGGCCATGGTGACCATCAGGAGCTCTGTAAGAGAGGTTATAACATTCCTGTCTCCTGATCATCACCCACAGACTATAAACATTTTTCCATACTAAGCTAATAGTTTTTTTTCTTTTCTTTTTTTAAATGCAAAGCATTTCTCTGGCGAGGACTCTTTAGAGATTGAGTTGAGCTTCCCCAAAGCAGATGTTCAATTCTTTCAGAGGGAAAGGGATATGCCCTAAAGACTTACAGAGTTGAAATTAACAAAATAAACCATTTAATCCAATGAATTTCTTGTTCTAATAAGGAAACTGAGGCTCACAAACACAGTCATATATATATATGTATATATATACATCATTCATATTGAAAATGAGTTTGAAAATGACATGTATCAGCTGCCATCACGGTGATAAAAAAATCATTCTTATGGTTTATTTTTTAGATTGATTCTCAGAGTGTTTCATGCTAGCATTTTTTTCATCTCTACTGGCCTGGCACACCTCACCCCCACATGCACTTGTGTATATTACTTATCAAATAAAAGTTTCATTTATTTGGTATGTGTCTGCTCAAAATAAATTCTTACGACTACAATGTTTCATTTTTGGAGAAAATTTTGTCTTGTTTCAACATGTGCTGTAGAACATTGCTTGTTTGCCTTTCTGCCAAGTCAAAACAACGATGTGTTTCCACAAACCCTCCCTCTGGTTCAAAGATAATTCCCCCCCACCCACTTCTTCATCCCCTATTTTCCCCCTTCCCACCTTTGCACTGCCATCCACGAGCTTCTTCTCTCTGGGGCACCAAGCATGCTCTCTTCATGCCAATAGAGAGAGGGGCACTTTAAAATTGTTTTTCTGCAAAGACATATTTTCTTGCTTGCATTCTGAGAAAAAATGTGGATCAATATTTTTCTTTTCTAAATTCAAAGAAAAAAAAAACACAGCATTACCATGACATTTCCAGTATTCATATCATAAATAAACATCATTTCCTCACAGGCCTGCAGCTGTAATTCAAGATGTTTCTGCTTAACCACATCTTGCCTGCTACCATGTAAGCTGGATGGCTCAGTTGATCTGATATTATCCTACCAATTGCATGTGACCAAAAAGATGAGGAAGGAAGCTAGAATTTATTGAGGTTAGTTTATATGTCATGTGTATTTCCCCCTGCTACATATCAATATTCAATTGTTCCAGCACCATGTATGGAAGACTCCCATTCCCTATTGGTATTTTTATGTGGTATTTTTGTCAAATTTCAGTTGCTATTATATATATATTTTTTCTATATATGAATCATGTGCATACATATATACAAATATATGTTATTTCTAGAATCTGTATATTTCTGTCCATTTATTAGAACTTCAATTTTCCTATTTTTTCACTACACAGACATATGTATTTTGCTAGTTTCATATTTTTGCATGCTATATTAAATGATATTGCATTTTTATTTTAATTTCTAATTTCTTATTCAGTTCAGTTGCTCAGTCGTGTCCGACTTTGCGACCCCATGAATGGCAGCACACCAGGCCTCCCTGTCCATCACCATCTCCCGGAGCTCACTCAGACTCACATCCATTGAATCAATGATGCCATCCAGCCATCTCATCCTCTGTCGTCCCCTTCTCCTCCTGCCCCTAATCCCTCCCAGCATCAGAGTCTTTTCCAATGAGTCAACTCTTCGCATGAGGTGGCCAAAGTACTGGAGTTTCAGCTTAACATCATTTCTTCCAAAGAAATCCCAGGGCTGATCTCCATTAAAATGGACTGGTTGGATCTCCTTGCAGTCCAAGGGACTCTCAAGAGTCTTCTCCAACACCACACTTCAAAAGCATCAATTTTTCGGCACTCAGCCTTCTTTATAGTCCAACTCTAACATCCATACATGACCACAGGAAAAACCATAGCCTTGACTAGATGGACCTTTGCTGGCAAAGTAATGTCTCTGCTTTTCAATATTATATCTAGTTTGGTCATAACTTTTCTTCCAAGGAGTAAGTGTCTTTTAATTTCATGGCTTCAGTCACCATCTGCAGTGATTTTGGAACCCCCAAAAATAAAGTCTGACACTGTTTCCACTGTTTCCCCATCTATTTCCCATGAAGTGATGGGACCAGATGCCATGATCTTCGTTTTCTGAATGTTGAGCTTTAAGCCAACCTTTTCACTCTCCTCTTTCACTTTCATCAAGAGGCTTTTTAGTTCCTCTTCACTTTCTGCCATAAGGGTGGTGTCATCTGCATATCTGAGGTTATTGATATTTCTCCCGGCAGTCTTGATTCCAGCTTATGCATCTTCCAGCCCAGCGTTTCTCATGATGTACTCTGCATAGAAGTTAAATAAGCAGGGTGACAATATACAGCCTTGAGGTACTCCTTTTCCTATTTGGAACCAATCTGTTGTTCCATGTCCAGTTCTAACTGCTGCTTCTTGACCTGTATACAAATTTCTCAAGAGGCAAATTACTAGTACATAAAAGCAAAAGTAATCATTACTATAAGAACATTGTTCATTATTTTAGATGACATTGCTAAAATTCCTTATCACTTGTAGTAACTCTTGCAGATTCCTTTAGATTTTCTATACATATTGTATATCTTCTTCTGCAGATATTGACTATTTACCTTTTCCTTTCCAGGTTGTGAGACATTTCTTTTCTCCCAATACAATGTTGAAGTACAATGATGAGACTGGACATAACCCTTTGTTACTGACCTTGGTGTGCATGGGGGAAGGGATCAGTATTTCAGTGTTACTTATGTTTACGGGACATTTTCTGAAATATGTCATTCATCAGATTGAGGAAGTTCCTTTTTATTTCTATGTAGCTGATTTTTTTGTTTGTTTGTTTTAATTATGTAGGGTGTGGAATTTTATCCAAAGGCTTTCTTCCCCATCAATGACTTACTTCCTGATCATTCATGATCAGGAAATGATAATGTTGATTTTTTCTTTTATGCAATTGATATTGTAAATAAGAGTTTGCTTTTTTTGTTTTTGAAATGTTAAACCAACCTTACATTACAGGACAAACCAAACTTGATCATGTGTCATTATATTCTTAAATGTTGCTGGATTTATTTCCTGGTATTTTGTTATATATGTTTTAGAACAGCTTTACTGAAGTACAGTGAGGAAAAAAATACACATGTATATATTTAAGTTATACAGCTTAATGCTTGATATACTTATTTGGGAAATTTTAATATTGTGAATTCAATGCTTTTTATTAGTAATAGAGGTATTCACATTTTCTATTTCTTAAATCAGTTATGGTAATTTATGTCATTCAAAGAACCCATCACTTCATTAATATTGATTAACTGGCATCACTTTCTTCATTATACTCTTTTATTATCATTTTAATGTAACAGAACTATACTGAATTTCCTTTAATTTCTGATACTGATAATTTGTTTCTTCTCCTTTTGCCACCTTCATTAGTCTGAATAGTCTAGCCAGAATTTAATCATGTATTGGTATTTCCAATAGAATAACTTTGATCTCATTCATTTTCTCTATGACTTGTTAGTTTACTGTTGTTGAAGATGTGCTTCTAAATATGAAAGTATTTTCCGATATTTTAGGGTCTTTGAGTCCCTTAGACTGAAAGGAGATCCAACCAGTCCATACTAAAGAAAATCAGTCCTGAATATTCATTGGAAGGACTGATGCTGAAGCTGAAACTCCAATATTTTGGCCACATGATGCGAAGAACTGACTTATTGGAAAAGACCCTGATACTGGGAAAGAATGAAGGTGGGAGGAGAAGGGGATGACAGAGGACAAGATGATTGAATGGCATCTCCAACTCAATGGACATGAGTTTGAGTAAACTCTGGGAGTTGGTGATGGACAAGGAAGCCTGGCATGCTGCAGTCCATGGGGTCACAAAGAGCTGGATGTGACTGAGCGACTGAACTGAACTGAACTGAGGCTATTTTATATTAATACATAATATATAAGGAATATGTCATATATTAAATAGGAAAAATATCATCACTTTGCTTCATTTTATCAGGAAAAAATAGCAATTATTACATTTCAATAATTTATATTTTGCTTTCAATACACTCTTGTCAGTCAGATCTAAACTATGCCACTTGGGCACCCAGAGAATGTTTCTTTAGAAACATTTCTTCATGAAAGAAACATCAGGAAGAAACATTTCTTCCTGATCACACATGATCAGGAAATGATAATGTTGATTTTCTCCTTTATACAATTGCTATTGTAAATAAGAGGTTTTTTTTTTTTTAATGTTAAATCAACCTTATATTTACAGGAAAAACCAAATGTGATCATGTGTTATTATGTTCTTATATGTTGCTGGATCTGTATGTCCTGTGATGTTATGACAGTATCACAAACTACCAACTCAGGCATGCTTCTCATATTTGTAATTCTGTAAAGCTTAGGGATGGGTTTCAGTCCAATTTACAACACTAGCTAGCTCAGTAATCTTAGGAACATTATTTTCCTTTTCAGTGTCTTAACATTCTCTTCTGTAAAATGGCAATAATAATGATTCATACCTTATAGATATGCTGTGAAAATTCTATGTGCAAGTAAGTATAATAATAAGAGACTGTCAAACTAAGTATCACATACTAAGTACTACACCTATGTTGACTTTATTACCATTATTGTTACTATTATGGCTAATCCCTTACCTGTGTTTTGACATCACTCTTACTTCCTTGGCTCTTTTATTCGAAATCATCCTTTGCCTTGATGAAATAAGGTCAGATCTCTCCCTTAACCATGGGTATCTCTGGCTATTTCCCAGTCTGACTCCTTTCTACATTATATGATCATCATTCTCTCACGTGTGTGCTGCTTTTCCCCACCTCCCTGGACCTTACTCCCAGTTGTTTACCCATTAATCCAAAATATTCAGTCTTATCCTCTTAGAATCTAGTGTTCTGTTTGGTTTTGTTTCCTTATTCAAATATTTTCTAATTCATGAAACAACCATGATATGTCAAGCCCCTCTCTTCTAGGAGATGGAATATAACAGATAGTAAAGAACTATGATATCCTTTATCCATCCCTCTTCAATTTGTAAAGGTTCCAGCTTCAGCCCAGAGTTTATTTTCCAGAAACAAACCCAGCGTCCACTCCACCTTTTTGTCTGGGCTGGTTCCTCTACCAGGAATCTGTCACCTTGGAGGAATGTCACATCATCCACGAAGACTTGCTAGTTATATGCTCCTCTTTGGTGTTTATCATATTTTATTTGCCACAATGTAACATGTTTCCAATCATGCCCTTTTTCATCCTCTAGTGAAAATAAATTTCTAACAGTAGAGATTATGCCTACTCATCTTTGTATTTTGAGCACTTTTCCTAGTTTCTAGATCTAGTAAGTGTTCAATCAATGCTTATCAAATGTGTATATGCACACTTTATTGATATCAAAGGTTTAATGTGCTTGGGCTTCCCTTGTGGCTTAGCTGGTAAAGAATCTGCCTGCAATGCAGGAGACCTGGGTTTGATCCCTGGATTGGGAAGATCTTCTGGAGAAGGGAAAGGCTACCCCTTCCAGTATTCTGGTCTGGAGAATTCCATGGACTGTATAGTCCATGGGGTCGCAAAGAGTTGGACAGGACTGAGTGACGTTCACTTTCACTTTCTAATGTGCATCCACATCTGTAGGATTTTTCACAACTCGCATCATCTAACCCTAAAAATTTCCATAAAAGGTGAATAGTTCCTTTCTCATGAGGCAACTGAATCTGAAAAAAATCTAGATAATTTTATCAAATTCTGACCAGTGTCTAGAAACTGAATATAGTGTTTAAACCTAACAGTTTGCTTGTTCAGAGTTGTACACAGAACTATGAAAACGGGTTCTCTGTCTAAGCAAGTTCCCACTGATGTTTTCTATCCTTGCATTCCAGTAATTTCCTTCATAACCATCAGCCCAATGATAATGATGTGTTCATGTGTCTGCTTGGGTGCATGTCTGCTCAGTCACGTGCAACTCTTTGCAATCCCATGAACTGTAGTCCGCCAGGCTCCTCTGTCCATTGGATTTCCCAGGCACGCTGGAGTGAGTTACCATTTCTTCCTCCAGGGGATGTTCCTGACTCAGGGATCAAACCAGTGTCTTCTGCATTAGCAGGCAGGTTCTTTACCACTGAGCCACCAGGGAAGCCTATGTGTTTCTCAAGCTCCTTCTATCTTTAGCCCTAGATCTTAAGCCTGTCTCCTCTATGTCTTGATTTAACGAGCACAGCCTTTCTGTTCTATTTAGTGGCTCACCACCAGCACCTAGCAAAACACCTAGCACATTGCAAATCCCCAACAGCGAGGCAAATCATATTTATGCCCCCATCTTTTTCTACCTTTTTAAACACCATGCCATTTCTAGGATAAGTACAAAGATGATGCAAAGAACCTTTAAGCCTAATTGAGCCCAAATAACTTCCACTAATTTTACCAACTACTCTAAGAAAAGACATTCAATGTCACATTTTTCTTCTATAACGTGATGCTGCTGCTGCTGCTGCTGCTAAGTGCTTCAGTCGTGTCCGACTCTGTGCAACCCCATAGACGGCAGCCCACCAGGCTCCCCCATCCCTGGGATTCTCCAGGCAAGAATACTGGAGTGGGTTGCCATTTCCTTCTCCAATGCATGAAAGTGAAAAGTGAAAGTGACGTCGCTCAGTTGTGTCAGACTCTGTGCGACCCCATGGACTGCAGCCCACCAGGCTCCTCTGTCCATGGGATTTGCCAGGCAAGAGTATTGGAGCGAGGTGCCATCGCTTTCTCCGAAAGTGATGCTAACAAAGCCTAAATGTCACAGCTAGTATGAAAAACCCATTAAAATAATCAATGAAAAGTGATCAACCTGAGTTCCAGAAAATCTCTTTCTCCCCATTCCTTTGAGGTCATTTCACCTGATACTATTTTTAATGTAGAAAGAGTTTTCACTTAAACTGTAAAAACAAAATTATCATTTTGAAGAACACACATAGCGCTGATTATAATCGTCTAAAAGAAGTTCTAGCCTTCAAGCTGAATTCATGAAATGAACATTACCACGTCCTCTGTCTGTGCTCTCGCTAGAACTAGTAAAAAAGGGGACATTTCAAAGAAGAAAGGAAAATAATCCCAGCTGGCTCAGATTTATAAGCTGAAGGAAACGCATGCCAAGAACATATGGCAATTCATTTAGCGAACATTTAAAGGGTATCTATCATGTGCATAGTGCTGTAATATGTACTTGAAGATGAAAACAACGTGATAAGTTGTTCCTCATCCAAGGGTGATTGTCATGCCCTGGAAAACATCTGCATTTTGTACCAACTTTCTGTGGGGAAAATATATATTCTCTTGACGTCAGCTTTTACATTTGCAAGACTATAAAAATAATTTCCAGGTCACCTTTACAAAAGCATGGAGATTTCCAAGAGAAATGTACGTGAAAAAGCCACTGATCCATAGATTCAACAAATATTAACTAAATGCCTTCTGTGTTCTGAGCAGTGACCATACAAATGTTGACCGTGCATACAAGTGCCACCTTACCACTTTTATGTGCTTTACGAGTTGGAAAGCAATGATACTCAGTAAATCATGAGTGCTACAAAAAGCCTCAGGTGCTAGAAGAATTTAGCAAAGCTTCAACAGTATAGTAGCAGCAATATCAACAGCTATACCTTTCATCTGCCCAATTTGGTAGAGGGCCCAACATGGAAAAGCATTTTATTAACAAAACACACTCTCCAGGTGAACAAAATACTTTGTGTTTAATTTGTAAATACAGGTTCCTACCAGTTTGTTTAATGTCTAGGATAGCTATAATAGAATGAGCCTTTCCTGAATCAACATGTCCTCCAGAATTATTCAAAACTAGTAAAACTATTGACATTGACTTGATATTAACAGAAAAGCTCAACATTTGATGTAACTCAGGGTTATATAAAGCATAGTTCTCTAGGATTATGAACTTAGCATACTTATTGTCTAATGGGTTTCTGGTTTTGCTCTTGGCATGGAACCCATATTGGGAGTATATATCAATTAAAATGAAGACAGATCTTAACTTAAGCATCAGTTAAGTTTGCATTATAAGAAATAGTTTTATGGATCAGCAATCTGATTACTGTATGTAAATGTATTCATTTACACCTGACACATTTCCAAATTTGACCTCCTATGTAGGAAACTTTTAGTCTCTATCATAAGTATAGACTGATGAACATAGGCCTTTTGGTAAATTAATCATATTTCCTGCACCCAGTGTTCCCACAACAATGTCTGTATAACTCTATTTCAAACTTTATCCTGCTGCATTATAATAATCCTTTGTCAATTAACCATCTGTGCCATCTCCCTCTCTTGTACAGGGTGGTAATAATATGTCTCTCTCAGGTCTGTGACGGTCAAATGATCCATCAAGCGGCCAACAGAATGGTCACCAGTGCCCTCTCTTTCTTTGATTGTTGCTGCCTTTTCACATAGAAGCGTCTCTAGCTGAGTCCTGTTCAATCTGGAGGTAGAGCTTTTCCTACAATATGTCATCTCCAGTTAGTGGGTGCTGCTTGTGAGGTCGGCTTTTCAACTCAGGGCATCTGAACGTAAAGGCCAGCAGGGGCCAGCAGCTTGGAACCACTCCCATCTAAACTGGAAAGCTGTGAGCCCATGACTCAGCTTGCTCCCTTTCAAAGCACAGTTTCAGGATAAGCCTGGCACAGAGGTGACACTCACTGCATGACTGTTAAAAGGGTGAAGTGAAGCATTGTCTAGGATCACTAGAGAAAACAGATAAAATGTAACTCTAATGGCTATTTGACAAATTTAAGGGCAGTGTATATGAGAGACCAGGCTATTTTGCTAAGTTGTATTATGCTTGATAACTGACTGTTTACCAAAATAATTCATCTTTGACACAAAACTCACTGTGTTGGACCAATGTTAACTTGTGTCTGACTCTTTGTGACCCAATGGACTATAGCCTGCCACACACCTCTGTCCATGGGATTTTCCCAGCATGAATACAGGAATGAGTTGCCATCCCCTTCTCCAGGGGATCTTCCCAACCCAGGGACTGAACCCAGGTCTCCTATATTGCAGGCAGATTCCTTACTGTCTGAGTCACCAGGGAAACCATGTGTAGGAACAGGTTTATGATTTTTTGTCTACTTCTGCAATTTGGAATTCAAAGCATGCTCATTATTATTAAAAATAGTAATTTAACACCTATAGCTTAAAAGAAGGTACTGTGTTCTGAGTGCTAGACCTATGTTTGAAATTCACTGATTTGCCCAGTGTTTCCTGACCTATTATTCAGGAAGGAGAGACATGTACAGGGAAATACGGAGTTTGAATTTTAAAGACCAAGACTCAAATATCCCTAAATCCCAGCCCCCTCATTTAGATATAGCATGGGTGATTTCTATCTTATCAGATTATTAAAAGAACTAAATAAATTTTAGTGCCTTGGAAAATGCAGTTGCTGTTGCTCAGTAGTGTAAGTAGTGTCTAACTCTGTGACCCTATGGACTGCAGCACATCAGACTTCCCAGTCCACAACTACCTCCCAGAGTTTGTTCAAACTCATGTCCATTGAGTTAATGATGCCATCCAACCATCTCATCATCTGTCATCACCTTCTCCTCCTGCCCTCAATCTTTCCCAGCATCAGGGTCTTTTCCAATGAGTCAGATCTTCGCATCAGTAGCCAAAGTATTGAAACTTCAGCATTAGTCCTTCCAGGGAATATTCAGGATTGATTTCCTCTGGAATTGACTGGTTTGATCTTCTTGCAGTCTAAAAGATTCTCAAGAGTCTTCTCTAGTACCGCAATTCAAAAGCATCAATTCTTCAGTGCTCAGCCTTCTTTCTGGTCCGGTTCTCACATCTGTACATAACTACTGGGAAAACCATATATGGACCTTTGTTAACAAAGTGATGTCTCTTTTTAATACACTGTCTAGGTTTGTCATGACTTCTTCCAAGGAGCAAATGTCTTTTAATTTCATGGCTACAGTCATCATCCATAGTGATTTTGGGGCCCAATAAAATAAAATTTGTCACTGTTTCCACTTTTCCCCCTTCCATTTGCCAGGAAGAGATGGGACTTAGTTTTTGTAAAGTTGAGCTTTAAGCCGACCTTTTCACTCTTCTATTTAAAATGCAGTAGGCACTAAATAATTCATCCCTCTTTCCAAGAATATTGTCCACATTTATAAAATAAAGGTAGTATTTATATAATAGCATTATTAAGATTGAAATAATGTATGTAAAGTGCCTTTTAAATGATAAATTGCTACTAAAATGTATCTTTAATAAAATTAAAGTTATTAGTAGACCTGAAAATATTTTATACCAAATATTTTAGTCTTCCTTTAAAGAAACTTAAAAAAGAGGTTTTTGATAAAAATTGATTTATATTTAAAAATTAAAATAGGTGAAGCCTAAAATTAGACCTTTTGCACTATTTTTAGAGCCTACAAAATACATGTGCTGACTGACAAAGTCTTTGCCAATTCTTTACCTGATAGAATTATCATTTTCCACTTTTGAATCGTTTGAAAGAACAGATTTTACTGCTGAGTAAATGACACCCAATATGGTCAATAGAAAGCTCTTGAAGGAGCAAAAATCTTTACTTTAAACTTTTCCTACTGCAAAGATATTATTTAATAAGCTATCCCTCTAGTAGTGTTCCAATTAGTGAAAGTGAAAGTCGCTCAGTTGTGTCCAATTCTTTGCCACTCCGTGAACTATACAATCCAAGAAATTCTCCAGGCAAGAATACTGGAATGGGTAGCCTTTCCTTTCTCTAGGGGATCTTCCCAACCCAGGGATCAAACCCAGGTCTCATGCATTGCAGGCAGATTCTTTACCAGCTGAATCACAAAGGAAGCCCAAGAATACTGGAGTCAGTAGCCTATCCCTTGTCCAGTGGCTCTTCCCAACCCAGGAGTTGAACTGGGGTCTCCGACATTGCAGGTGGATTCATTACAAATGGAGCTATCAGGGAAGCCCTTCCAATTAACAGAAGATTGAAAGAATCACCACTGTCCCCAAAGCCTGGAATTGCAGATTATTTGCCGGTGGGCCCTGGCATTTGGCATTACAGTGGATGCTCATTTATCCAACATCCTTGAAAGAAGCACTTTTGGGTAAGGGACAATTTGCAAACAACTTAAAGCTATATTTTCAACACAGCAACTAAGCTTGGTTAAGTACTTGTATGGAAATCTTATAACTGAATGTTGTATTTCTCTACTTGTTCACTAAAATAGTATAGCAAATGTTGTTGTTTGGTCACTAAGTCATTTTCAACTGTTTGTGACCCATGGACTGCATCACACCAGGCTTCCCTATCCTTGACTGTCTCCTGGAGTTTGCTCAAACTCATGTCCATTGAGTTGGTGATGCCATCCAACCATCTCATCCTCTGTCCTCCCCTTCTCCTCGCACCTTCAATCTTTCCCAGCAGCAGGGTCTTTTCCAGTGAGCTGACTCTTCACATCAGGCGGCCAAAGTATTGGAGCTTCAGCTTCAGCATCAGTCCTTCCAATGAATATTCAGGGTTGATTTCCTTTAGGATTGACAGTTGTAATTTAGAATATTTTCATGGGTGTGAAGAATGGAAGCCTCTTTGCCCTGCACTGAAAGCTTCCAGATTGCTGTGCTTAGAATGATCACATCTGGTCCTTTTTCTTGTGTTGGCATTTCTCTCCAGCAGCTCAGTTTTCAGTTTGTACTTTTCAACTTGTCATTTCGTCTGCCTTCATGCCTGCTGTATCTCTTGCTGCTACTCTTGAAGGTCAGTTAGAATAGAATGATTGATTTTGATCTGTCCACATCTTGGGAAACTCTTCAACTTGGGACATTGGATGTAGCTGGTTGGTCAGTATATTTTCAAGCCGCCATCTAGTACAACTGAGATTAGAGCATGTTAGAAATCAGAGTAAAGGAGAAGCAGTGATAAATATAATTTATATAAGAGCCCAAGGGATTCCTTGCTGCTGCTGCTAAGTCACTTCAGTTGTGTACGACTCTGTGTGACCCCATAGACGGCATCCCACCAGGCTACCCTGTCCCTGGGATTCTCCAGGCAAGAACACTGGAGTGGGTTGCCATTTCCTTCTCCAATGCATGAAAGTGAAAAGTGAAAGTGAAGTCGCTCAGTCGTGTCTGACTAGTAGCGACCCCATGGACTGCAGCCTACCAGGCTCCTCCGTCCAAGGGATTTTCCAGGCAAGAGTACTGGAGTGGGGTGCGATCGCCTTCTCCAAGGGATTCCTTAGCAAATAACTAATGATTTTCATTACTGATGCTGAAGTTGAAGATCCAATACTTTGGCCACCTGATGCAAAGAGCTGACTCATTGGACAAGACCCTGATGCTGGGAAAAACTGAGGGCAGGAGGAGAAGGGAGCAGCAGAGAATGAAATAATTTGATAGCATCACTCACTTGATGAATTGAATTTGAGCAAACTCTGAGAGATAGTGAAGGATGGGGGAGCTTGGCATATTGCTGCCTATGGGGTGTCAAAGAGTCAGTCGGACACAACTTATTGACTGAAGAAACAAATCGTCACTGTAATTTTAAGGCCAATCTTTGTTTCCATGCCTAGCCTCAGCTTGTTTCTGGATTGCAGAGATTATACCAGAGTTTTCTTCTCCCTCTAAATGTGGAAGCTGTAGCCCTTACTACTTAAATTCACTCCAGATAGATTCTGCTAGCAACTGCTTAGATGTGCCCAGGTGATGTCTATGTAGTGACATATAAGAATTATATGAATTTTTAGAGTTTGGGGAAAAAAATCAGCCCTGCTTTTTCAACAACATTGATAAACCTGGGGAAATAAGCCAATCACAGGATAAGTGCTGCATGATTCCACTTATATGAGGTACCTGAAACAGTAAATCACAGAAGAATAAAACAGAGCTACGATCACCAGAGAGCAGGGGGTGGGGGAAGCGTAGACTTACTTAGATGGTATAAAGTCTTTATTATGCAAGATCAGTTAGTTTAAGAGACCTGCTGTTTACATAGTGCCTGTAGTCAACAATTCTGTATGGTGCACTTGAAACTTCTTTAAGAAGGTAGCATGAGGCAGGGTGTTCAGGGCTGGTGCACTGGGATGACCCTGAGGGATGGGATAGGGAGGGAGGTTGGAGTGGGGTTCAAGATGGGGGACACTTGTACACCCATGACTGATTCATGTCAATGTATGGCAAAAACCACCACGATATTGTAAAGTAATTAGCCTCCAATTAAAATTAAAAAACAACAACAACAACAAAGACTTACATGAAAAAAGTTAAAAAACATTATGTTGGAGCCTGGAAAACATTGAAGATGCAAAAAAAAAGCAAAGATAGCTCTTTTGCTCTGTACTTAAAACATGTACACACTGCTGTATTTAACATGGATAACCAACAAAGACCTACTGTGTAGCGCAGGGTTCTCTGCCCAATATTATATAACAACCTAGATGGAAAGAGAATTTGAACAAGAGTAAAAACATGGATATCTGAATCACTTTGCTGTACACCTGAAACTAACACAATGTTGTTAAGCAACTATACTCCAACATGAGGTAAAAAGGTTTTTTGTCTTTTTACTTTAAAGGAGCACAAGGACACTATTGGAGTTGTCTATCACTTTGATTGTAGTGATGGTTTCACAGATGTACGCCTGCTGAGTCGTTTCAGTCATGCCTGACTCTGTGCAACTTTATGGACTGTAGCCTGCAAGGCTCCTCTGTCCACAAGATTTTCCAGGCAAAAATACTGGAGTGGGTTACCATTGCCTCCTTCAGGGGATCTTCCTGACCCAGAGATCAAACCTGTGTCTCTTATATCTCCTGTTTTGGCAGGAAGGTTCTTTACCATTAGTACCACCTGGAAAGCTGTGTGCTTATGTCCAAACTCATCAAATTGTGTACATTAACTATATGCAGATTTTAGTACATCAATTTATACCTTAATAGTTTTTTTAATTAAAAAAGAAATTTAAACAGCAATAAAAAGAAAAAAATCAGCCCATTCAAGTGATCACATCTCTATATGCTGTCCTGTAGAACTGAGAGCTTGTAAACAATTCAAATAGATAGGAGATGCATCTTACAAGCATGACTGTAGCGTCCATAAATGTTTCTCCTGGGTAAAAACCAAGGAGTGTATGTGTACACATCAGCAGTAGTGAAATAACTTCATAGGTCTTGCCTGGCCTGGGTGTGAGTATTACCTCTGGGACTGTTTGAGAAGACTGAGGAAAATTAAGATCACTGAATCTTAGTTTTTGAAATCCTCCCAGGTTAGAAAGGCTAAATGAGGTAACACGCAGGAAAAGTCATGAAAGCTGCCACCCTGTGCTCCCTTGCACCTTCCCCTTCCCTATCCTACTACTTGTGTCATTATATACATTATATAAACCCCCTGAGTGTGTGCTAATTTGCTTCAGTTGCGTCCAGCTCTTTGGGACCGCATGGACTCTAGCCCACCAGGCTCTTCTGCCCATGGGGATTCTACAGGCAAGAATACTAGAGTGGGTTGCCATTTTCCTCCTCCCGGGTATCTTCCCGACCCAGAGATCAAACCTGTGCCTTTTGCCTCTCCTGCATCGGCAGGTGGGTCCTTTACCACTAGCGCTACCTTACAGATTCTGTTTTACGTGACTCCAGTCACCCTGGCTTCCTTGTTTCCTTGAACTCATCAAGCACACACTTCCCTCAGAACCTGATGGTTCTCCAGCTTGCTATGTTTTCCCTTCAGAAATCCGCATGACTCACTCTCTCATGCATATCACAAATCTGTTCAAAATGCACCTTCTGCAGTGGTCGTCCCCAAGGACTTTCTCCATAGTGCTTTTCACCTGGCATTTTATATATAATACACACATATGTGTAGGGAGTCACAAATGTATTTTTGTCTTTTATTTTTCTTTCCCTACCAGGCAGGGTCTTTTCCTATCCTTTTATCTTTTATTTTTTTAATAAGTGTATTTCGGTGCCTAGAATTTTTCCAGGCACGTAAGTAGACACTCTCCGCCTTTGCTAGATGAATAATGAATGCATGAAAGTTTTAACATAAATTGATGTTGAATTTTGCCAAATGCTTTTTTTCTGCATCTGCTGAGGTGACTGTGTGATTTTTGTTTTTCCTTTGGTTTATGTGGTGTATCATATCGATTTACTTATGGATGTAGAGCTATTTTTGCATTCCTGGTATAAACCCTACCTGATCATGATGTATCACTCTTTTTATTTTTGTTGAAAATGGTTTGCTAACATTCTGTTAAGGATATTTGCATTTGTGTTCATCAGAGACATTAGCCTATAGTTTTCTTTCTTTCTTTTTTTTTGGTAGTGTTTTGTCTGGCTTTGAGGTCAGAAGAAGCCTGGTCTCATAGAAAGTTTGGAAGTGTTCTCTCCTTCTTAGCTTTTTTTGGAATAGTTTGAGAAGGGTAGGTATTAATTCTTTCTTAAGTGTTTAGTAGAATTCCCCTATGAAGCTGTCTTGTCCTCAACTTCTGTTTGTTGAGAGTTTTGAATAGAAATTTCAAGACCAATTTACCTATAGAGTGTTTGCTTGGAAGCGTGCTCAGTCACTTAGTCATGTCTGACTCTTGGAAACCCCATGGACTATAGCAAGAATATTGGAACAGGTTGCCTTTTCCTTCTCCAGGGAAACTTCCCCACCCAGGGATCAAACCTGAATCTCTTGAATCTCCTGCACTGCAGACAGATTATTTAACTTCTGAGTCACTGAGGATTCCCATAGTGGGTAAAAATTGATTCTTAGTAGGAGAGGGAATATCTTGCTCTTTTTATGAGTAAAGCACTGATACAATACACACACAAACACACATACATACACACATACACGTATACATATAGTACATAAACATATACAGTGTATCTGTGATACTGGCATTCAATGATGATCAACTAGGAAAATAATGTCTAGAAAATATTCTTGAGGTTGTTAATGAAGAAATAAAAGAGGTCGATAAACACAGTCTTAAAAACTAAAGTGATTCAACTGTAAATTATTAAGTACACTAACATAATGAGGTGTCTGGATCCCTGAGTCCCACAGGTCCATATGGCAGACATTACTGGTTTGCCTACTGTATTTAAAAAAAATGTTTGACTATGGATTGCAATATTTATATATGTATGTTAAACATGCATGCAAAAAATGTAAAGCATGAGATTAAAAATAAATTATTTTTTAAAATTTCCATACCATCTTGTGAAGCTCATGTTGAAGATCATTGCATTAGACAAAATTATTCTCATTATACATATACAAATTATATATAAGATAACTGAAGTGATCAATGTTATTTTCAAAAGTTAATGTGGCTTAAGAAAGCTAGTTAGAAACATTTAAAATGGAATTAAACTATGTGCAGATGCTTCAAAATTGCTCAATATGTACAACAGAGGAATTCTAGTTTGCAAGTTAGTTGGAAGAATAGAAGGACAGAGACAAGATCACAAAAATATTTACTTGTGTCTCGATACATAAGACCACTCCAAAATGGCAAATACTGCTGATATGGATGATGTACTGCATTTATTAGTAATTTGTTAGGCTTTTGAAGAGCTCATACATACTAATCTTATTGAATTTTTATAAAAACTCTGTGAGGTAGGTTTTATATATTTTAGAAATGTGGAAAATGTTGCTTTGGAAAGTTAAGTAGAAGAATCCAATTCTTATTCTTTTAGCTCCAAGATGCTGTTGTTCCTCTCACTAAAAGCAAACATTTAGAATATTTTCTCTCATGAGTGTGTGTCATAACACTTTAACATCAATATTTGTATTATATTCACTGAAACAATGCAATTTATTTACTAAAATTTACAACGTTTACTTCTTTCTGCCATGCATTTTATCTCAGTAACAATAGCATTTTATACAGTAACAATAGCATTATACTAGTTGGTCATTGCTGTTCAGTTGCTCAGTCTTGTCTGACTCGCTGTGACTATGAACTGCAGCACCCCAGGCTTCCCTGTCCTTCACTATCTCCTGGAGTTTGCTCAGACTCACGTCGCTTGAGTCATGATGCCACCCCACCATCTCATTCACTGCAATCTCCTTCGGCCCCTGCACTCAATCTTTCCCAGCATCAGGGTCTTTTCCAGTGAGCCAGTTCTTTGCATCGGGTGGCCAAGGTATTGGAGCTTCAGCTTAGGCATTAGTCCTTCCAAAGAATATTCAGGGTTCACTTCCTTTAGGTTTGACTGGTTTGGTCTTCTTGCTGCCCAAGGGACTGTCAAGAGTCTTTTCCAGTTGAAAAGCATGAATTCTTCAGTGCCCAGCTTTTCTTATAATAGTATCATTACTGATTTGAGTGCTCTTCCTTGAGCTACGTGTTGAAATGATCCATAATTTTTAAAGTTCACTAAAATCTGGTCTTTTCAACTAATGCTGTCTGTTGTTACTATTTCATGTCCATTTGGCAGGCCTGAAGTGCCTGGTCTGGACTCCACTGTGTAGTATCTGGGGTAGTTGGGTCCCAACAGACAAATAACACTGTGTCTCTGCCTCAGCACTAAGGCAGTGACAAAGTGAGTAAATTCTCTGCTCAGGGGTTTCTATTTTAACTGAGTTTCTAATAAAGACCTGGAAGATTAATTGAAAAGAATCAAATACCATTATGAGTTGAATCACTTGACCCTGCGCTTCCTCGGTGGATCTGTCATTATCCACCTAAGGAGAGGCCAACATTGTCCAGGAAGCCATTACTCAGGTGGCTCTGCTTTCTAGTTTTTCTTCTTTTTAATGATTATTTATAATTCTGAAGCCCAAGTAGATATGAGATCACTTACTCTTTTAGAATGGAAATTTCTTGCAGCAAAGACACATATCATATTCATCTGATGGTCTCAGTGCATATCCATATTTGTTTACTAGGGCTGACATTACAAAGTATCACAAACTGAGTGCCTTAAAGGACAGAAATGTATTTTTCCAGTTCTGGAGGCTAGAAGTCCAAGATCAAGGTGTCAGCAGTATTAGTTTCTTCTGAGGCTTTTCTCTTTGTAATGTAAATAGACATCTTCTCTTTGTGATGTTACATGGCCTTTCTCTGTCTCATCTATCTCTTATTTCTAAGTGGAGGCAAATATTCTTAATTCAATCAAGTACTAAGTTAGCAGAAGCTTAGCTTCAGTCATTGTGAAAGCAGGCTTTTTTCAGATTCATACTTACTCTAGGGTGAAGACCTTCAAGGTGTTAAGAAAAACTTCTGGTATTTAACAGGAATCCTTTACTTTGGTGGGTCCTGAACTTCAGGACTTTTGACTCTCAGGTCTGTGATCCTGTCCTATCCATGCTCAACTTTTCAGCTTTATAGCCTCTGCTTTAAGAATAATCAGTTATCTCATGGAGAAAAGCAGCACCAAATGAATTGAAAGCACTCTTTCAATTTTACTTTTCTTTCTGGTTTGGGATTCTCAATTTCTCCCTGCCTGGGATCTTTGTGTGCCTTCAAATAGATGTTTTAATGGATTTTGCAATTTTTTCTTGTTGTTCTCAGAGGGTTGGTTGTTTCAAAACAATCTAGATCACATTGCCAGAATCCTATCTTTTATTTTTCCTTCTTAATAATCTGTCTGCAGAATGCTGGGATGCCCTAGGACTTGGATATGCAGTTTTTTTTTCTCCTTTTCTATACTTCTCTCCTAGGTGATCAGTTCTAGCTCACAGCCTTAGTTTTGTTTGTGCTTTGTTTTATTTTCCCAAAAGTATTAAAGGATAATGACAACAAGAAAAAATTCAAACACAAAACAAGAAAGATCATTAATAGCCTTCCCCCAAATCTTTGCCACCCAGCTCCCTTGAAATAAAACATATTAACAAGTATAGCAATCTAGCTTTTCCTCTCATTTATATGCACATGTACACGTGCTCCCTTACATACTACCCACAAATACAGAAAATTTCTGACTTGCTCATTTTCACAAAAGGCAGCTTATATAAATGTTCAGTTCAGTTCAGTCCCTCAGTCATGTCTGACGCCTTGTGACTCCATGAATCGCAGCACACCAGGCCTCCCTGTCCATCACCAACTCAAGGAGTTCTCTCAGACTCACGTCCATTGAGTCCGTGATGCCATCCAGCCATCTCATCCTCTGTCGTCCCCTTCTCCTCCTGCCCCCAATCCCTTCCAGCATCAGAGTCTTTTCCAATGAGTCAACTCTTCACATGAGGTGGCCAAAGTACTGGAGTTTCAGCTTTAACATCATTCCTTCCAAAGAAATCCCAGGGCTGATCTCCTTCAGAATGGACTGGTTGGATCTCCTTGCAGTCCAAGGGACTCTCAAGAGTCTTCAACACCACAGTTCAAAAGCATCAATTCTTTGGTGTTCAGCCTTCTTCACAGTCCAACTCTCACATCCATACATGACTACTGGAAAAAACCATATTAAAATTTTCTTTCATAATTAAATGTACTCTATGTATCGTGAACAACTCTTCAGGACAGTGCATGAGCTTCAAGCTCCTTGTTTTTAGGAACTGCATAGTGTTATGCAGTTTAAACATGCTTTTATCAGCTATTTTCGTATTGAAGGACAATTAGTTTATGTCCACGTTTCTATCTGGATGATGCTATAATACTCACTTATACACATAAATCTCTAATCAAGACTTATCACAGTAGGACTACTGGGTCATTGAGTATCATCAATGGAATGAGTGTTGCTCCATCGCTTTGGGGAAAGTTTTTATCCATTAACATAAGCATTATTTATGAACCCACAATTCTCCAAATTATCTGTTGTATAGACACTTTTGTGATTTTTTTTAAAATTTCAGCCAATCTGAGGAATAAAATTCTCTTGTTTGCTTTATTTTGCATCTCTCTGACCAATAGAAAACCACTGGAAACTGACTATGTATATATAGCCAAGTCTTTAAAATCAATAATACCATCCCTGGTAACCATACAAAGTCAAAAATACCCACTTCAATGCGCCAAGAAAATGGTAGGATGATTTCAGTGTAAATCTATAGAGAGATCATTAGAATGCCAACATGAAAATTTTAAAAGTCAATCCATGATGAATGTATTGACATCTGAGACTGACTGATATTGTCAAATTGAAGGAGGATAAGGGACTATCAAGGAATGTTTGTGAAGATAAGACTGGGCCAAGCTGAGGGCACAAAATCTCACTGCAGGAATGACATTATAAAATTATGAGATTAAGATGAAAGCAAATGTTTCTCTCCCTTAGGAATTTATTCAGCGTAATATTATAATTCTAGAATTTCATCTGTCACTCATCTGAAAAGAACAGCACCCTGAGACTGAAATTTGAGGAGATGCTAAGGGAATTTGACTCAGTCTTATGCATGCTGGACTTCTGAACTTTTTCTTTAGCTATCAGATAGCACCCATCTAAAGTAGATATCTATTTATAATAATGCCTAAGGGAATGGCCTCTGTGATAGATAGGTAGGAATTTTCTTTAGGGCTCATAATATTCTTAGACAATTTGGCCTAATAGAATGGCTAGACTTTGTTTTATGGTCTTTATTTTTTTTTTAATCTTTGCTTAAATATTTCTTTAAAACTCAAATTGTTGATTACCTCTCTTTCCTAAATATTTTTAAACTTTCCTTCTCAACTGGATTCCTACTGTGAACATTTCAACTTCCTCAAGTCTCTGATCATAAGCAAAATAAACGAAGAAACTCCCATATCATAACTGCCCCTAACTCCTGCCTTCTCCCACTATCCTTCAGCAAAGGACTTCAAAGACGGTCTCTACTTCAGCTTCCTCCTCTTCCATTCAGTCCTTAGCCCACTGCAGTCCAGTTTCAGCCTCCTCAACAGTCCTCGCTAAGATCACCATGATCATTTTCCTTATGTTACTGTTGTCTCTCAGCAGAAGTACAGGAAAACAAACAAACAAAAACAAAAAAGCCCTCCTCAGCGAGTTTCTCACTTTCACTCCTGCCTCCCTCACCTCTTCTTATGCAGTGTAATCAGAATACTATTTCCAAAACAGATGCTTGATTATGTTATTTCCCTATGGAAGATGTTCAAAGGCTTGCCACTGTTCTTAGGATAAAGACCCAAATCCTTGTTCTACAAGGCCCAGCACAGTCTGGCTCTGCCATGTCTTCAGCCTCTTTTGTTCCACACCCTGCATACTGACCATCCACATGCCATGTTCCCTCCGCCAGAGTCTGGGTACATGCTCTCCATCTGACCATGATGCATTTTCCTTCCCAAGTCTTATTAACACTATTGGTTCTCAGATTTCAGTCTGAGGATTCTCCCCTGAAGAACCCTGTCTGAAGCCCAGATTTGGTCACATCCCCTTTAGGCACCCTCTTAATAATATGGATCTCTCCTTTATGTCGTTTATCACCATTTGAAATTGCACATTACTTAGTCTAATTGCACTGTGTTTTCTGTAAACATCTTGAGGGCAAGACTCAAGTCAATTTTTACTCACTAATGTGTTCCTAGTACCTAATATGATTACTTGCATATGACAAGCAATGAACTAGTTAAATTACTGCCTTCTTTAAATCATTTTTATGGAAGGCTTATTTCTCTCAATATATTAAAAAAAAAATATTGATAGCTATCCTGTGCTGGAACTCTTTGTCTCAGCTTTTTTTTGCTTTTTATTCCTCTCAGCAATTTATTCAAATTTGTATAAAAAATACCTACCCTACAGGGTTGTGTATGCTAAGTTGCTTCTGTCATATCTGACTCTTTGCAACCTTATGGACCATAGCTGCCAGGCTCCTTTGTTCATGGGATTCTTCAGGCAAGAATACTGTAGTGGGTTGCCATGTCCTTCTCCTGTGTCCTGACTCAGAGATACAACCCCTGTCTCTTGGGCCTCTTGCATTGGCAGACAGGTTCTTTACCACTAGTTCCATCTGGGAAGCCCATAAGGTTGTAGTTCAGTTCAGTTCAGTCACTCAGTCGTGTCTGACTCTTTGCGACCCCATGGACTGCAGCACACCAGGCTTCCCTGTCTATCACCAACCCCCGGAGTTTACTCAAACTCATGTCCATTGAGTCGGTGATGCCATCCAACCATCTCATCCTCTGTCATCCCCTTCTCCTCCCACCTTCAATCTTTCCCAGCATCAGGGTCTTTTCTTTTGAGTCAGTTCTTTGTATCAGGTGGCCAAAGTATTGCAGTTTCAGCTTCAGCATCAGTCCTTCCAATGAATATTGAGGACTGATTTCCTTTAGGATGGATTGGTTGGATCTCATTGCACTCCAAGGGACTCTCAAGAGTCTTCTCCAACACCATAGTTCGAAAGCATCAATTCTTCAGTGCTCAGCTATCTTATAATCCAACTCTCAAATTCATACATGACTACTGGAAAAACCATAGCTTTGACTAGACAGACCTCTCTTGACAAAGTAATGTCTCTGCTTTTGAATATGTTATCTAGGTTGTTCATAGCTTTTCTTCCAAGGAGCAAGCATTTTTTAATTTCATGGCTGCAGTCACCATCTGCAGTGATTTTGGAGCCCCCAAAATAAAGTCTCTTACTGTTTCCATTGTTTCCTCATCTATTTCCCATGAAGTGATGGGACCAGATGCCATGATCTTAGTTTTCTGAATGTTGAGCTTTAAGTCAGCTTTTTAACTCTCCTCTTTCACTTTCATCAAGAGGCTTTTTAGTTCTTCTTCACTTTCTGTTATAAGGGTGGTGTTATCTGCATATCTGAGGTTATTGATATTTCTCCCAGCAATCTTGATTCCAGCTTGTGCTTCATCCAGCCCTGCATTTCTCATGATGTACTCTGCATAGAAGTTAAATAAACAGGGCGACAATATATAGCCTTGTCGTACTCCTTTCCCAGTTTGGAACCTGTCTGTTGTTCCATGTCCGGTTCTAACTGTTGCTTCTTGGTCTGCATACAGACTTCTCAGGAGGCAGGTCAGGTGGCCTGGTACTCCCATCTCTTAAAAGAATTGTCTGCAGTTTGTCGTGATCCAGCTGGGCAGAGGCAACGGCAGGGAATTGTGATGGTAAAGACAGAAGCTGCTGAGCATCATCTCTTCTTGGAGTTTTATTGATTGTTTTCATGGTAGGTTTACCAACTCTTCCATTTCATTTCTTCTTTCCTGTCTGCTATTTTCTTATTCTCTCTTTGAGTTTGCACTGTTTCTCTTTTTACTACTCATTTCTTACCTAGAAGAATGTCATGTATACCTTTGATCTTTTTTATTCTCTCATATGAACATTAACGGTGACCCATCCCCTCTACCCTCTTCCCCACACCACCCCTCTCAACAAGGACCACTTTTTTCAGAACACAGAGCTGTTAAACTGGAGCATCAGTGTAATTGTAAGGGTTACTTCTGAATACACACTGAATCTGCTTCTGTGACTTTAATTCTTATTTTGCTGCTTTTGTCATTATAGGCATACATAATGGCCTGCCTCAGGGAGTCCTGCCTGCCCCACTTCTGCCTGACCCCAGGACTAGGGCTTTGATAGATCCATAGGGAGATAGCCTGACCCTGCCCACCTGTGAAGGGTTGTACGGAAGTGAAGCTAACACATCCCTCTGCCTGAGGCTTGCCATTCTAGGAGCTATTTACAAGAATTAAATGGTCATTTCATTTTGTTTCCTCACCTCCCCCCATCTCAGACCCATAAAAGATGCTGGCATCCAAGCCCTGACAAGAAGGTTACTTTGAGGCACTATACTGCCATCTTCCTTTCCAGCTGGCTTTCCTAGTAAAGTGATAGTCCTAACCTTAATACCTCTTCTCTCAGACTGATTGGCCTATCAAGCCACAAGCAGATGGAGCTGGGACTTGGTAACATCAGGACTCAATCTCACAATACCACAGTGCCTACCACAGTGTCTAAGGAATACTAGACATTCAAATGGTTGATGAAGAAATGCCTAAATGAAACCAATGGAGTAAGAAGCATCTTCGTTCTTTGGCTTGCCTTCAGTGATGAAGAGAGTGGCAGTGGCAAGGCTTTTTCTTTCTGCCCTTCACAAGTGAAGGGCACTCTCAAGAGGCAGAGATGCCTTGGACATTTCTAAATGTGAAACTCTGCCTCCAAGACACCCAGAGGTGACAGGATTAACCCTGGGTGCTGCCTCAGTCAAAGCAAGACAATCTGAAATGTGATACTGGCATTCTGGGACTGCTCAGTAATTTATCATTCAAGTCCCTTGCAAATGCTATGCATTTCTTTTCCCAATCATCCCAATCCTTTTTCTGTCCAGTAGTCACGTTTAGTACAAAGCAAATGTTAACAGAGGAAAAGGCAGCCAGTATTTTAATCCAGCTTTAATCATTGGCTGCATTTCAGATGATACACAAAGAGCTTTGAAGAAAAATATCTATCACCTGTATTATTTCAAGAAAGGGGGAAAAAAGCTTTACTTCAGTTCAATTATTCAGTTGAGAAATCAGGTTTTGATTTCCAAAACATATATCTTATTTAAAATCTCAAATAGAAGTGTGAACATTCATAGTACTATTTGAAGTTACTATTCCATGTCCTAACTTGTCTCAATGGCTTTTATCTCATCATCAGACCATCAGCACAGAGCACAGCATCCAGACTGATCCTATTAAAATACAGCTCAGACTGAATCCATCTTCTGCTCAACTCATCCTGGGAGAGTAAGAGCCCAAATTCTAACAACAGCCACAAGGCCCTACAAAACCTAGCCCTTCCTCCTAGCCTGCTGATCTCCTCTTCTTCGACCACTCCCAGCCTCTTGGCTGAAACTACTCCAGCCAAATTGGCCTCATCATTGTTCCTTGGACCTACCTGATCAGTCTTCCTTTGGGCCCTTAGTTCTAGCTCTTTTCTAGGCTTGTTGTGTTCTTCCCCTTGAAAGTCTCAGAGCTTCCTCCCCTTATCTTCCATCTTTGTTGTTGCTGTTGTTCAGTCGCTATATTGTGCCTGATTTTTTGTGACGCCATGGACTGAAGCACATTAGGCTTCCCTGTCCTTCACTATTTCCTGAAGTTTCTTCAAACCCACATTTATTGAGTTGGTATTGCTATCCAACCATCTTATCCTCTGCCACCCTCATCTTCTTTTGCCTTCAATCTTTCCCAACATCATGGTCTTTTCCAGTGATCTGGTTCTTCATGTCAGGTGGCTAAAGTATTGGGGTTTCATTTTCAGCATCAGTCCTTCCGATGAATATTCAGGGTTGATTTCCTTTAGGATTGACTGGTTTGATTTTCTTGCAGTCCAAGGGACTCTCAAGAGTCTTCTCCAGCACTACACTTCAAAAGCATCAATTTTTCGGCACTCAGCCCTCTTCATGGTCCGATTCTCACATCTGTACATGACTACTGGAAAAAACAGCTTTAATTGTTGGCAAAGTAATGTCTCTTCTTTTAATACACTGTCTAGGCTTGTCATCGCTTTCCTTCCAAGGAGCGTGTGTCTTTTAATTTCATGGCTGCAGTCACCATTTGCAGTGATTTTGGAGCCCAAGACAATAAAATCTGTCACAGCTTCCACTTTTTCCTCATTTATTTGCCACAAAGTGATGGGACTGAATGTCACAGTCTGATCATATCTGGGAAGTCCATGTTGCCACGTGAGATACCATTCCGAGGTTCATTGTTACGAGGCCTCTTTGGTTGGCTGGAGTGTGTGCATTATTCTTCATACAGCTGCTGCTGCTTGGTCACTTCAGTCATGTCTGACTCTGTATGACCCTAGGAACTGCAGCCTGCCAGGATCCCCTGTCCTTGGGATACTCTAGACAACAGTGCTAGGGTTGCCATGCCCTCCTCCAGGGCATCTCCCTGATCCAGGGATTGAACCTGAGTCTTCTGTATTGCAGGCAGATTCTTTGCCCTGAGCCACCAGGGAAGATCATTCATCATACTACATCATGTTAAAAAGTTCAGGCTTCCTTTGAAGGTGAAGGAATGGCTACCCACTCCAATATTCTTGCCTGGAGAATTCTGTGGACAGAGGAGCCTGGAGGACTGCCATCCATGGGGTGGTAAAGAGTCAGACAGAACTGACATTTTCACTTTCTTTCTGAAGCTGAGTAGAGTCACTGAAGGAGTTGCAGCAACATGTATGCATATTAGAAAGATTTCTCAGCTCTCAGTTTCAAACTAAAGATAGAGGAGTGGTCATGTTAACCAATAACAACTAATTAGTGTGGAGTATTAACCACATTCCTGATGCCATTTGAAGTGCTTTGCAACCCTAATTCATCTAATCCTTATAAAAGTGAAAGTGAAGTCACTTAGTCGTGTCTGACTCTTTGCGACCCCATGGAATGTGGCCCACCAGGCTCCTCCATTCATGGGATTTTCCAGGCAAGAGAACCGGAGTGGGTTGCCATTTCCTTCTCCAGGGGATCTTTCCGACCCAGCTGTCGAACCCGGGTCTCCCACATGGTAGGCAAACACTTTACCGTCTGAGCCACCAGGGAAGTCATGAATCTTATGAGCCACCAGGAAATCATGAGTCACCAGGAAGTTATAAATCCTGATAACTTAGACAATATTACACTAACAATAACCCCACTGTGTAAATGATAAAATATGTGCACAAAGAATTTTAATAACCTTGCCCAAGATTTTATAAGTAGCAAGTGCCAGAGCCAGGATTCAGTCTAGGCTCTTTGGCTTCCAGGATAAATGTTCTCCTTATTGTATGACATTGCCTTTAACAATGGAAATAGTTCCTCCTCCCAGAGTTTGAAAGAGAGAGTAAGCCTGGACAAGCATATTGGTCTGGGAATACTTTTATAGATACAGTAGGACATTCAAAGAGGATATAAAGAAGAGAGAGGGTTTGAGAGTGCAGAGAGGAGTGGAGAAAGTCTCTTGATAAATACCTTAACTACAGTCCAATCTATGTCCTCTCTTTTCTATAAAATAGGATCCTTGGCCCCTATAATTGCTCAACTTCTTATATGTTTGAAAGACTGAATCAAGGGCACCACAGAACAATGTGTACTGATGGGTGTAGGTTTCCCCTTTGATTGCTACTCTGCAAGTTTCACAAATAACTAACCACCTGAGAGCTGTCTCTCTCATTCTGAATTCCATTTTGATTTTTTCATCCCTCTTGATTTTCTTCTCTTTGTGCCAAAATTGTATTTTTCCAAAGATGTTTTCAAAAGTGTTTTTGTCCTGATTTAATAGGCTCAGTTTTCAATGTTTGGGCTGAAATTGAGGAGGTGCTTTTATGAAAAGTGAATGCATTTGAATGGTGAAGTTTCCAGTGAACAGAAATACAGTATTGTTCTACTCTGTGGTCCCTAAGAGTCAGCCTCTGTTATTTTATTTCTACATTCCCTTCCATCTTCTTTAAAAACTTTCAAAATGACATCAAACAGTCTTCCTTTGGCTATGAAACAGAGAAAGCCCTTTCATCTGTAGGTAGGCTGATGGCATGAGGATTACAAGGAGGGACAACCAGAGCTATTGTTCTTGTAAAATATATTAACTTAAAAAAAGGAAACCTTCCTTTCCAGATACTCTCTGTGCAATACTGTCTCTGCATCTCTAATCCTTAAAATAAGAGTTGGTCACAGAAAGAGAAAGCCTATCAAAACCAAGGCAGTGGGCCATCTTGTATATTTCCTTTAAGAATGCATCAATCCTGGAAACAGAAAGAGAAAAAGAAGAAGCATTTATTGATGATCTACCCTGTGCCGAGAGAAGCACTGTGTTACATAATGTACCTTAAGTCATTGGGTCTTTTGAAACTCCTCTAAGCGCACTTTTCTTATCTCCATTCTACAGATGAAGAAACTGAGATTCAGAGAAAGTAGGCAACTTAGTCAAATGTTTTGTGAGTGTCAACATCAGACGTTGAATTCAGATATTTCTTGCAATGATAAATCATATCATTTACCTTGTCAACTTTAGTGTTGTTCTGAGAAATGATGATTTATGGCAGTTTCTGCTTCTTATCAGAGATGTGAAAGAAACAGAAGTTTAGTAAATTTGTGCAGAGGGAAAAATAATTGCGGGGGACCGCCCGTAAAGGGTTAAGTCTTGGGAGCTGCTCAGCAGATATGCAGAGCCTTAGGCACGTTCCTAAGCTCCCTGTCCCGCCACCCTCAAGAATTTTTATAGCCCTTAAAGCCCCAAGATGTCTTGTTTCTGCAACATGTAAGACAGATAATCTTATAGTGCTCTGTACACAATGGTAAGGGTCTGGTGATTGTATCCTGAGGTTAAAAAATAATCCTGTGCATGTCTTAAGTCACGTATTTTATCCTATAAATATTGTAGCCTAATAAAGAAAGGCATCAGCCATTTGTGGTCTGATCCTCTCAACCCCATCTTTTGTCTCTATCTCTTATTTTTCTTAGCGGGGACGCTCCGTTCTCTCCCTGTGCAGGTGCAACGCTTGCTTGTGCTGGCCGCGGCAAATAATCACTTACTGACATCAAACATGTGTTGAATAACATACCCCTAAGCCTATATGTTAAAAAATCACTTAATAAAATGCTAAATGGAATCCTTCCCTAAAAAAAATAGTATATGTTGAAAAACTAGTATTTCATGTCTAGAGTGGTTAGTAAGTAACATTTTATTGGTATTCAATTTTATATCACAGACAATACTCTTTAGTGTTTCTTCAGCAGTTTTGAATTTTCAAACAGTTCTAATGCTTTGTCTCACTGAAATCCCCATCTTTCCATGAGATAGGAATTACTTGAGCTCCTATGCTTTTATTAAACTATTGGAAACAATTCAGCCATGTGAGCGATATAATGCAGCTAATAAATTGTGAAGCCAGACCTAGAACATAGTTCTTCAGCTACCAGGGCATAAATCTTCAGGCAATGTCGACTAACATCCTAATTAATCTATGAATAGAAACAGCGAATCTTATAAATACAAAGAGAAGACAATCTCTGTAGGACAGCCTAGGGCAGTTTGAACAATAAGAAACATTTATTCTTCCAGCTTTATAAAATATTTTCTATGTCTTTCTTACTTCAAACACATACCTTGACCCCTTCAGAACTGGTGGATATAAACCCTTTCCATTGCATTTCAGTTCAGCTTTCTTCTACAGCTTTCACTTTGGTTTATGATTAACCATACCAATATCCCCTATATGGTTAGAATTTTCTGCCATGGACATGGACACCCAGATTCCAAACCACACATGCCTAGGCCAGTTTTGAATCCCATCGCAGAAACGAGTAGGACCGAAAGCTGTGAATAAAGGTAGAAATCCTAAGGGGTGGCTTGGAGAAAAAAGGAAACAAGATCTAGTCTATGAAAAATGAGGAAGATACAGTGAGCTGAGAGGAGCAACATGGTGAAGTTAAAAGAACCCAAAGCAAAATGAAAGAAATATAGGCTGGGGAGCACAAACATTATGAGAGGCCAAACATTATTCATTAAATTCCAAAACTGATGCTACAAACCTATTTCAGTTTCAGTTCAGCACCTGAATTATTTGCAGATACACACACACACTCACACACCACAAACAGATATGGCTGTTACTTAAGGTTCACAGAATGTTCACTTTCTAGTTAGAAACACATGGACACAAAGGGCTTTGGAGAATTTTGTCAAGATGTAATTATTCCAAACACACAATTTTGTCAGTTTTTCTTTTATAATCAAAGTGCTGCAGGGATTTTAAAGTAAATACAATCTTTGTTATGTCAGAAAGCTCTGAAGTCACTGTCTTAAAAGCTATGGTAGGAACGGCTGCTGCTGTTAAGTCACTTCAGTCATGTCTGACTCTTTGCGACCCCATGGACTATAGCCCACCAGGTTCCTCTGACCATGGGATTCTCCAGGAAGCTTCAGCAAATAATTACAAATCTCAAAGGTGTACAATTCTGATGTATAACTCCTATCAGTAATATCCTCAAGAAGTCATATCTAATTGACATGCCCCACTGTCTGTTTGACACTTTATGATACATAAAGGGGGGAAAGGAAGAGATCCACCAGTTACTGGTTACCTTCTAAGTGACAAGAGCTACGTGTTTTTCTTGATATTTTCCATGCCACTATATTCTCACAATAGTTCTATGTTAAAATATCATGCACATTTATAAGATGGCAAAAATGAGAAACAGGTCAAATAGCTTTGTCAAGGTCAGACGCCTATTTTTCAGAACTGGGCTTTAGTTCAAGTCTGTTAGTTTTCAAAGGCCATGATATTTACATATTTTCAATCGCATGATATGATTGTGAAGAAGGCTGAGCACCAAAGAATTGATGCTTTTGAACTGTGGTGTTGGAGAAGATTCTTGAGAGTCCCTTGGACTGCAAGGAGATCCAACCAGTCCATTCTGAAGGATTTCTTTGGAAGGAATGATGCTGAAGCTGAAACTCCAGTACTTTGGCCACCTCATGCAAAGAGTTGACTCATTGGAAAAGACTCTGATGCTGGGAGGGATTGGGGGCAGGAGGAGAAGGGGATAACAGAGGATGAGATGGCTGGATGGCATCACGGACTTGATGAACGTGAGTCTGAGTGAACTCTGGGAGTTGGTGATGGACAGGGAGGCCTGGTGTGCTGCGATTCATGGGGTCGCAAAGAGTCAGACACGGCTGAGCGACTGAACTGAACTGACTGATATTTGAGCTTCCCAGGTGGTGCTAGGGGTAAAGAATCTGCCTACCAGTGCAGAATACACAAGACACATGGGTTCAATCTTGGGTTCCAGATACCCTGGCATAGGAAATGGCAACCCCCTCCAGGATTCTTGCCTGGGAAATCCCATGGACAGAGGAGCCTAGTGAGCTACAATCCCTGAGGCCATAAAGAGTCGGACATGACTAATCAACTGAGCACGTACATATTGCTTTCACTCTGAAAGCCGTATATATAGGTCCAGAAAATGGCCATATTATGACCTCTCTTGATTTAGTCCTTTGTTCTATTGATGTACTCAAGAACTTAGATGCAAGTTTTCATTTTTGCTCAACTTTGGAGATGGAATACACTAGTAACAATAAGATCTGTCATTTATATACCATAACTTTAATTCCAGAAATTGTCTCTACCAAAAAAATAATAATAAAAATATTTTTGTTCCTACTGGGTCAGAAGAGGCTAACTACTTTAATGAAAAATCATAAGTGTCATTGGGTTAACTTAAGACAAGTTTATTTTTCTCTTTAGAGTCCACATGGATTAGTCAATAACTTGTGGGTTAACAGTGCTTCTGTCTCAGGTAGTTTTCTGGAGCACAGTGGCAAGGGAATTCAGACTCTTTCCTTCTTTGAATTCCCCATTTTTAGTACATATGATCCAACAGGAAGTGACCAAGTGTAAGGCATGTAGGGCATGTTAAAACCTCAACCCAGAGGTGGCACACATTATTTCTGGGAATATCACATTAGCCAAAACTGGTCACATGGTCTTATTTTGATTAAAGGTGATGGGGGATGTGGTCCTGACAGGAACCCCTTCCCAATAATAATTCTAAACCATGAGAAAAGCCAGTGAATTATTTGGTGGTCTGAAAAGCCCCTCTTTCACCATCTATCCTTCTGGTCACTGAATATCCAAGCATGACCTGTATGAGGTTTCTGTTATTTCCTAATGAATTACCACAGACCTAGAGCCATAAAACCACTATATCAAATTTTCTGTAGGTTCAGGAGCTCAAGCATGGCATAGTTGGGTTCTTTGTTCAGATTCTTGCAAGACTGAGGCGGATCAAGGATCAGTTCTCATCTGGAAGCTCATCTTGAGAAGGGTCTAGTTCCTTATTCTTGCAGGGCATCAGTGAAAATCATTTGCTGTGGGAAAAGGGTTCACAGGACTTCTCTGGTAATCCAGTGGCTAAGACTCTGATTTTCCAAGACAGGGGGCCAGGGTTCGATCCCTGGTTGGGGAACTAGATCCCACATGCTGCAATTAACCCAATCCTTCATAGAAGCTTCCTTCTTTAAAAGCTAGCAGTAGATTGAGAGAGATTCTAGAATGTGTCTGTAACATAATAGTCATGTAAATATCATTACAATGGAAGGAACGTCTCATCACTCTTGCCATATAATGTAATGTGATTATGGTACTGGAACTTCATCACTTCTTGGTTATTGATAATTGCTGTTGTTCTATTTATCAGAAGCAAGTTATCAATCTTGCCCACACTCCAGGGAAGATTATTAAAGAATGTGAATACCAGAAGTGGGAAACCATGAGGGCCACCAAACATAAGTCCTCAACCACAGAATACATTCAGCTTGACTCCACCAAAGAAAACCAAACACTCCATTCAGTCACTCTATCTTGCTTAAAGTACATCATTTCTGGGTTAGGTACAGTCTTTGCCATCTGTACAGAATTCAGCTACTCGGCATCCAGCAAAAACATAAGTCTGCTCCCACACAAATCACAAGAAGGCAAGTCTGAATAGGCCCAGATGACTGTAATAAAATATTTGCTTCAGTAATTGGAAAACTAGAAGGTCTATAACAAGTACTGGTCAACAGCAGTTATAGGATCCTACTGGGTGGACATTATGAAGATTGTCTGTCCTGAGAGTGGCAACATTACTTGACCAAGTACTGCTTCTCATCTCTAAGTGGAGCTGAGACTTCCTTAGGCCATCATCAAGTGCTATACCCTGACTTTGCTGGATTCTTCCTATTCCAGGACATGTTGGACATATTTGAAGTGGGTATGGATTATCTTGGAATCTCTTTTGTGTATAAGAGGATGTCCAATATTTTCTATTGCCCTCAACTACTTGAAGGCTATTTGTTTTTTAAGTAATACTTTTTGTTCAATGTCTTAGTAAGATGTTGATCTATTGGCTTCCAGGTGGTACCATGTACCAGAAACCACATCTAAACTCCTTCCCTAAGTAAACTTTTTAAACTAGTCTTTGCTTTTCCTATTCTTCATCCATTAACACCTTGTACCTTACATTTCCTTCTCTCTCTCTCTTTGGCTAATAGTAACTTTAAACTATTGGGATTGAGTAAGAAGTATGTATGCTTGCATGCTAAATTGCTTCAGTTGTGTTCAATTCTTTGCAATCCTATGGACTGTAACCTGCCAAGCTTCGCTGTCCACAGGATTCTCCAGGCAGGAATACTGGAGTGGATAAGAAGACTATACCCTTAATCTGATAGTGTTGCCATTCAGTTGTTTCAGTCATTTCAGTTCAGTCGCTCAGTCGTGTCCGACTCTTTGCAACCCAATGAATCGCAGCATGCCAGGCCTCCCTGTCCATCACCGACTCCCAGAGTTCACTCAGACTCACATCCATCGAGTCAGTGATGCCATCCAGCCATCTCATCCTCTGTTGTCCCCTTCTCCTCCTGCCCCCAATTCCTCCAAGCATCAGAGTCTTTTCCAATGAGTCAACTCTTCACATGAGGTGGCCAAAGTACTGGAGTTTCAGCTTTAGCATCATTCCTTCCAAAGAAATTCCAGGGCTGATCTCCTTCAGAATGGACTGGTTGGATCTCCTTGCAGTCCAAGGGACTCTCAAGAGTCTTCTCCAACACCACAGTTCAAAAGCATCAATTTTTCGGCACTCAGCCTTCTTTATAGTCCAACTCTCACATCCATACATGACCACAGGAAAAACCACAGCCTTGACTAGACGGACCTTAGTCGGCAAAGTAATGTCTCTGCTTTTGAATATTCTATCTAGGTTGGTCATAACTTTTCTTCCAAGGAGTAAGCCTCTTTTAATTTAATGGCTGCAGTCACCATCTGCAGTGATTTTGGAACCCCCAAAAATAAAGTCTGACACTGTTTCCACATCTATTTGCCGTGAAGTGATGGGACCAGATGCCATGATCTTCATTTTCTGAATGTTCAGTTGTTTAGTTATGTCTAATTCTTTTGTGATTCCATGGACTGCAGTCCTCTAGGCTTCTCTGTCCATGAGATTTCCCAGGCACGAATACTGGAGAGGGTTGCCATTTCCTTCTCCAGGGGATCTTCCTGACCTGAAGATCAAATTGGTGTCCCCTGCATTGGCAGACGGATTCTTTACCACTGAACTGTTGAGGGAGGCCCTAATCTGCTATGTGTGTATATATGTATATAGATATATATCTATAGAGAGAGAGATATTGCAATGCTGGATTCTATGAATTCTAATGGGTCTTTGTTACTGAAAGGCTTTCTCAGCTTTATTCCTAGACACTTTAAGTTTAGAAGAATTTGACTTTCCTTCCAAGTCAAGGTGTCAAATTTTTATTCTTCTGTTGTGTGTGCTGTGACCCAATTGATTCTTTCCTGAATTAATTTTCTTTTACATACTTTGGCATATCAATAACTGCTATCATACATTACTGATATTATGTTTTCCCAGTTCTTCCCTTGGGTTACAAGCTTCTCAATGGAACATGCTCATCATCTTTCCAGCCCATAGCATCTGTTTCCTTGCCACTCACTAAGCCATAGATGCATTGAGATGCATTTTCATAGGCAACTGCCTATTTCTGGCACCATGTATTCAATCAGCCACAGTCTGATCAAGAAATTACAAATCATTCTGAGTTGTATATAAAATATTACTTATACAGAGATTTAGAGGCTTATACAATTGTTGAAATAGTTGAAGGTATTGAGATCAGAATTTTTATGTATGCATTTATGTATTACTTGGCAAGACTCAATCTTCTTCCAGATAGTGTTAGTGGCACTGAGTGGAAAAGACAGAGTTGTTTGGCACATAATAAGTATTTAATTAGTAACAGAGCCATACGTCCATCCCAGAATATTAGGGATGAATTTAACTATTATGATTTCTGCAATTGGGTGTAGAATTCTATTCAATAAATATCTGACATGAAGAGAATGATGAGGAATTAAAGACAGAATTGTATTTCTTGTGCTTATTGTACAGCAAGTCTTTGGTATTTCTATAAGAGCATGTTTGTATTGATATATTTTTGCCAAGGGGGAATGAAAACATCCATGATCTCATCTTAAACCTTTTCATACCTAATGAGCCAGAGGGAAATGTTCATTGCTTTGTGGCCAAGCAGTGTTATTCAACTAAACAGGAAAATAAAAAGAAGAATAGCCTGAAGGTATATCGAAGATTCGAGAGCCTATACTGACTGAGATCACCACTCAGCCAACCTTATAGAGAAGGAAATCACTTTTATGTTCTTTCCTATCTATAGAAATATGATTGTGATTCAGAGTTTGAATGACTCTGTCACTTAAGAGCTGTGTGATCCTGAGGAAACTATTTAAAATTTAAACAAGTTATCCTTCTAAGATGGAAAATTCCCTTATTTCAAAGGCATAATGGGAATTAAAGGGAAATCAATATTAATAAAATGAATGTTCAATAGAAGGTAGATGATTTTACATTATCAGAGGATGAAATGAAGAGAGGTAAGAAAAAGAGCGAAATGTAAAGAAAAGAGAATGAGAAAAAGATAAGAAATAAAAGGGAACAGACAATATGAGAATCGGATATTGTAAAGCTGGAAAGTAAAAGGAGTAGTGTTCCTAGCAAGTAGACCAGAGACTGACTTCTGAGCCCCTTAGTCGTTGATGGGTTCTCGTATTGTTTAGGTATTTAGTTGTCCTCTCTAATATTACATTGCTTCAGTTCACATCAATGCTGAACATCTGCTGACCAAGTACTGTGCATTTTGCCAGGCATTATGAGGTAGGTGGTGCTGAGGGGACTCAAGGCAGATGGTCTGGGAAACTCCAAGAATGCCACCAGGGCAATAAGAGAGACACCCCCTTGAACATTGTGAAAGTGAAGTCACTCAGCCTTTCCGACTCTTTTCAACCCTGTGGACTGTGTCCATTGGATTTTCCAGGCAAGAATACTAGAGTGGGTTGCCATTTCCTTCTCCAGGGGATCTTTCCAACCCAGGGATGGAACCTGGGTCTCCCACATTGCAGGCAGACAGTTTACCATCTGAGCCACCAGGGAAGTCTGTGCGTAGATCTCAAACATAGAAAAGAAGTTACAACAGGAATGAAATGTGAAAGGGTTATTTTTTCTTCATTAATCAAGTACATAATCTCAATAAGATTGCCAGTATGCGGAAGCTATCATCAAAAGATCCATTTTTCCATAGAGTTATAAAACATATTGTTGTAACTATAAGCTGCTAAGAACTTTTAATTTCTAAATACTCAATACTGAAGACATTGCCAATCACAAAATTAAAAAGTACAGATTTAGAATGCTATTGTATTTACTTCAAAGAATAGAACCTCATCAGTTCCTAAAGAGCTGACAAAGTATTTCCCAGTGGTTTCAAGGTATTTGTTAAATTACAATAAAAAGTCATATTTTAATAAAATTCCCCATGAATTCCCCAGAAAAATATTCAGGAAAGCTTATTAACACAATCAAAATTATTTTGTTTCCAAAACAGTTGGTAAGAGTAGGTTTTCATTCTGAACAGACTTAGGTTCAAATTCTAATTTTTTTTCTATTTTCATATTTGAATTCTCTGATATTTTACTTAAACTTCACCTGTAAAATATGGTAGGAAATGGTGTCAAAAGTGTTGAAAATGATAATAACTGCATGGAACACAACTATTACACTGTATATGCTCGACAAACAGTAGATTTTACTGCTAGGAGAAATCAGTAACAGAGGATGAGATGGTTGGATGGCATCATCAACTCAATAGACATGAGTCTGTGCAAACTCCGGGAGCTGGCAAAGGACAGGGAAGCCTGTGGGGCTGCAGTCCATGGGGTCGCAACAGACATGAATGAGAATGTATAGGGAGGTGGTGCCCTAGTGACTCAAAAGACCTTTCTTGTGTGGTTCCTGACCTAATCACATTCCAGATTTTAAGAGAGAGAGATCCTTGATTCTCTAATTAGCACCAGATCCTAATTTCTAAATTCGGGAAAGTCAGAGTTCACAAGAGAAGGAAATGCCCAGTTTAAGTTCTGGGTTTTCCCATAGTGATTTTACAGTTTCACGTCTTATTAAACTCTTTGTTCCTCAAAATCATTTATAACATATGGATGCAATGCCCGTTTCCTACCTGTGGCAGTATCATCAGGATTAAATGGGAAAATGTAAAGGAGAGCCCTTTATAAACTGTAAAACATTATACCAACATAGTAATTATCCTCCAAAATTATATCATGCCCAAATACAGTGAGTGATGAATATGTTTGTTCAATTAATTTATTAATTAGTTAATAATCAAAGAATTAGTCTATTTTGCCTCCAACCCTTCCATCCTCAACCAGTGAAGCAGTTTCTGTGAAACCAAAATCTAGACCTAAGAATGCTGAGAGCTCCCTTAGAGCTTTTCATTGTTTTAATACCAAGAATTTAAAAATGTTACTTAGAATGCTATTTCATACATTTAAATATACATTCACAGTGGGAAAGGATATGGTACTGAAGAAAAGGTTAAGAGCTGTGGTAAAGCTGATCATTGTCTACGCAATATCTATGTCACTTCGTATCAAATAGCCTCTGAGCTTTGTCAATGTAATCAGTTAAATGAAGACTCTCATACCCTCTTGCACATAGAGACGGACAGTGACATATAAGTAGAGGTCGAAAGTTCTTTTAAGACATTGACTCAGCTGGCAAATATCATTTTCGTCCTTCGCTCATTTTCCTTCTTCCTTCTTGAAGCACTGACATAAATCCAGAGCATGAGTTACCCATGAAAAAAGCTTAAGGTTGAAAATCCAAGTGCTAAGAAACAGAGCAGAAAGACAGAAGGCACTCAGGACTCTGATACTACTGTGTCTCCTATGAACAGACAACTTCTGATATTGGTGTTTTGTAAAAGAAAAATAGCCCTTATTTGGCTTGCTGCTGCTAAGTTGCTTCAGTCGTATCCAACTCTGTGTAACCCCATAGACGGCAGCCCACCAGGCTCCCCAGTCCCTGGGATTCTCAAGGCAAAAACACTGCAGTGGGTTGCCATTCCCTTCTCCAATGCATGAAAGTGAAAAGTGAAAGTGAAGTCACTCAGTAGTGTTCGACTCTTAGTGACCCCATGGAATATAGCCCACCAGGCTCCTCTGCCCATGGGATTTTCCAGGCAAGAGTACTTAAGCCACTGTAATTTCAGATCTCTGTCACTAGAAACAAAATATAATTCCTAATTCTTATAAAAGACTCATTTTTTTCAAAGTTTTGCATAGCAGTTAAACAAAAAAAGAAATGCCAAATTAATTATTTTAATAGTATGGAAATGTTAAAAGTATTTGTTGCTTAGTCATGTCCAACTCTAGCCTGTCTGGCTAGTGTGCCCATGGGATTTCCCAGGCAATAACACTGGCGTGGTAGCCATTCCTTTCTCCAGGAGATCTTCCCAACCCAGGGATCAAACCTGTGTCTCCCACCTTGCAGGCAGATTTCCTACTGTCTGAGCCACCAAGAAAGCCCCATTTAATAATCTATTTCAATAAAATATTAATCTAGGACATATCAGTAAGTGAAATAAAGAAATTTAAATAAAACAATCACCACATAATATTTACTAAATATAATGTTTCTCAAATTAGAATTTAAATTTTATTTGAAATATTACCGTGCCTTAAAATTCTGTTCTCTTCACTGGATTGTATGTGGGAAATAATGCAATGAAATGTATGAAAAATATTCTAAAAGTTTAATGGTGGTCATCTCTGGATAGTAAAATTACGAGAATTTTTTTCCTCCTCTTTTGAATATGTTTTTCAAAATGTTCAAACTGAGAATTATAAAATCATAAGTTCAGTTCAGTTCAGTCGCTCAGTCGTGTCCAACTCTTTGTGACCCCATGAATCGCAGCATGCCAGGCCTCCCTGTCCATCACCAACTCCCGGAGTTCACTCAGACTCACGTCCATCGAGTCCGTGATGCCATCCAGCCATCTCATCCTCTGTTGTCCCCTTCTCCTCCTGCCCCCAATCCCTCCCAGCATCAAAGTCTTTTCCAACGAGTCAACTCTTCGCATGAGGTGGCCAAAGTACTGGAGTTTCAGCTTTAGCATCATTCCTTCCAAAGAAATCCCAGGGCTGATCTCCTTCAGAATGGACTGGTTGGATCTCCTTGCAGTCCAAGGGACTCTCAAGAGTCTTCTCCAACACCACAGTTCAAACGCATCCATTCTTCGGCACTCAGCCTTCTTCACAGTCCAACTCTCACATCCATACATGACCACAGGAAAAACCATCGCCTTGACTAGACGGACCTTAGTCGGCAAAGTAATGTCTCTGCTTTTGAATATGCTATCTAGGTTGGTCATAAAACTATACACAAAAATATTTGTCTGTCTCATGTTATGAAATTTGAAGAAAGTTAAATAGTAGGAAGCTCAGAGCTGGCATTTTCCACCCCCTCTTTTTACTTTCATGGCCTCTTCAAGTTTCTAAGATGAATACAAGTGCATACTAAGTTGCTTCAGTTGTCTCTGACTCTTTTTTGACCCTATGATTGTAACCCAGTAGGCTCCTCTGTTCATGGGATTCTCCAGGCATGAATACTAGAGTGGGTTGCCATGCTCTCCTCCAGAGGATCTTCCCCACCCAGGGACTGAACCCAAATCTCTTAAGTCTTCTGAACTGGCAGATTGATTCTTTACCACTAGTGCCACTTGGGAAGCCCAAAGATGAGTATGTTTTGAAGTATGGGGAAATAATGTATTGTAAATTATAGAAGAAAATATACAACAAAATATTAATATTTTATTTATATTTAATCTTTTTTCCATTGCACATATATATACACACATTTATTGTATAATTTTTATACTTTTATATAGCGATTTTCCAATTTTTTCTGCTTCAAAATATTTTCATCATATTTCTTTGATTGCATATGCCATTACTTACTTTAGTCTTTTTCTAGATATATGACTGTGATAGAATTTTCACTATTACAAATAGCGATCCCATGAGCAGTTTGTACCTAAATATTTTTCTGAATCTCAAAATATATCTTTATGATAGACTCCCAGACATAGGAATACTGAATTAATGGATGTAAGCTTTTAACCTTTATGAGATATAGCTAAATACCTGCCTATGACTGTTTTAAATTTTTATAATCTTTGCATTTGTGTGTAGGCTCTGCTTCATACAGTAACTCAAATTCTCTAAGCTTCAGTTTCTTCATCCATAAGGCAGGGTTAATACTGCCTCATGAAAGTGAAAGTGAAGTTGCTCAGTCATGTCCAACTCTTCGCGACCACATAGACTGTAGCCTACCAGGCTCCTTGATCCATGGGATTTTCCAGGCAAGAGTACTGGAGTAGTTGCCATTTCCTTCTCCAGGGTATCTTCCCAATCCAGGGATCGAACCCGGGTCTCTCACATTGTAGGCAGATACTTTACTGTCTGAGCCACCAGAGAAGCCCTAATATTGCCTCATAGTTTAGGGCAAAGATGCCATGAAATGATTCTCCCACAGGATTTCACACAGTGCTCAGCACAGAGCAGAGGACCAGCAGTGATCATTTTCTCACCCTCTTCCCTGGAAGATAACTATGTCTGCTGAAATTTCACTTTTCCACCCCTAATGCCTTCTGCAACTCATTTTTCATCCAGCCATCAGCAACACCCCTCTAGCTCTGTTGTTTTGTAGCTCTGTCTTCCTTTTTACATTTCTTATTCCCGGCCACATTGCCTGTGTCCCATCTATATTAGAAAGAGCTTATCTTATTTCTGCACTCTATAAATAACAGACTGCTGATAAGAATAATAATGGAAAGTCAGACTGCAGTAGAGCAGAATCAGGAGGAAATAAGGGTAACATTGAGTGAACTGCAACAGGAAAGAAAGGATGCATGGTGGATAAATGATTCTATACTCAGAGGTGATGAATGCCATCAAGCAACAACTATGCCAGGAAAACACAAAAAGGGTCAATGTGAATAAGGGGGAGTGAAAAGAAATCAAGGAGTATTGAGAAAGCCAAACAGGGCACAAAAGGACAGCTTTTCAGCTAAGAAAGTAGAAAAATGGAAGTGGGCATGGATTGGGGGATGGAAGACAAAGAGGCAGGGGTGGGGGAAGATGGAGCCCATTATGAATGCCTTTCAGGCACAAAAGGAAGACATAATCTGTGAAACAGCCGGTAACTCCAGCAAAGGCAGAATGGCACTGATAAGGTATTGATATCTGAGTCCAAAGGAAGCCAGATAGAATTTAATCACCTGAAGATGGGCACAAAGGATAAGACTGAGTATTAAAAATTGATGTTTAAAATCAACCACAAACACATACAACATTGGTGACTGTTTGGTACCTGGTCTGGTGTTGTTTGAACCACAAACAATTTTGAAAAATAACTAAATGTTCAAAATGAGTCCAGCTTTGAGTTATATCTAATCTTTGTTGTGGCCCTTGGCCCCTTGTTGCCTCTGTGAGGCATGATTTCAAGCTTTCATGGTTGACTCATTCTCTCCCTTAGGGTGGAGTCCATCAACAAAGTTCCGGTGGATCCCTCTATTCCCAAACTGGCCGCCTGATGAATCTTCCTGAAGCATGGCTTGGGGAATGGCACTCCATTATCCCCAAACCTTCAATGTACTGCCTGCTCAGTTGAGCCCAAGTTCTGGCACAAAGATCTCCGCCAGGTAGCACCAACTGATCTTTCCAACTGGACGCCAATATTCCTGGTAAATTGTGTTAGACTCTGGAGTCAGCAGACTTTTCACTTTTGTGTAGGTAGATACCTTATTTTCTGGTACTTGAGTACACTGAGAAGCAGAACCCAAAGGCCAGGTGAAGGACTTCTTAAGCCATTTGCCCTAAAGAAAAATGATGACTCATTATGCTCACTTCATATGAATGATCATTTAAGAGCCTCCATGACATAAATGGAAAGGAAATAAAGCAAAGAGGGCGTATATGCATGTGTATAGCTGATTCACTTTGTGGTACAGTAGAAACTACCACAATATTGCAAAACAACTCTACTCCAATAAAAATTAATTAGAAAACAAGCAAAATAAAATATAAATAAGAGCTATAACACTGATCCTTATTGTAAGTGCACACACACATATCTTTAAAATTTTGTTTTTATTGAAGTTCCTTCATTGCTCAGTTGGTAAAGAATCTACCTGCAATACAGGAGGCCCCAGTTCAATTCCTGGGTTGGGAAGATCCCCTGGAGAAGGGACAGGCTACCCACTCCTATTCTTGAGCTTCCCTGGTGGCTTAGCTGGTAAAGAATCCGTCTGTAATGTGGGAGACCTGAGTTCCATCCCTGGATTGGGGAGATCCCCTGGAGAAGGGAAAGGCTACCCAATCTAGTATTCTGGTCTGGAGAATTCCATGGACTGTATAGTACATGGGGTCACAAACAGTGGGACACAACTGAGTGACTTTGACTTCACATAGCTGGTTTGGGCTTCCCAGGTGTCTTAGTGGTAAAGAATCTTCTTGCCATGCATGCATGAGGCACAGGTTCAATCTCTGGGTCAGGAAGATCCCCTGGAGTAGGCAACCCACTCCAGTATTCTTGCCTGGAAAATTCCATGGACAGAGGAGCCTGGTGGACTACAGTCCATGGGGTCACCAAGAGTCAGACTTGACTGAATAAATGAGCATGTAGCTGATTTACAATATTTTGTTAGCGTTAGGTGTGCATCCAAGTGATTTGAGTGGGGGCATGCTCAGTTTCTTCAGCCACGTCTGACTCTTGGTGACCCCATGGACTAACTTGCCAGGCTCCTCTGCCCCTGGGATTCTCCCAGAAAAGATACTGGAGTGGGTTGCCAAGTCTTCCTCCAGGAGCAAAGTGATTTAGTTATCTTGTAAAATCCTCACAGCAACTTCATGAGGTAGAAACTGCTTTCCTCATTTATCAGATGAGGTGGGAGCAATTATCTTCATTTTATCACTGAGGAGTTAAATAATGCACCTAAAGTACATGAAGTTAAATTCCCACCAGTCTTTGCAGCCCTCTTGCAAAGTCTGTACTTCAAAATTAAGCATTCTCTTTTTGGTCTCTAACTATTTGGTTTTTGAAATGTTCTTCCTGGATCTTTTATCCTGGTATTATGACCATTTTGGTCTGATTTCCTTCTTGTAGAGTCTTTAAAATTGGTATCATCATATTCTGTTTTGCAGTATTGAGCTCTGTTCTCAAATAACCCATGAAATTCACCTGTGGGGGGGTGGGGGGAAGGCAGGCACTCATGGGCTCATGTTCTCTTTGCAAAATGGAAGAACCTGGCAATAATATTCTCCAAGAATTTGAAGTCTGAAAAACCGTAAATTCAGTCTCGATTGTGCCACTTTCTAGGCTGGGTATACTTAAGTAAGCCTTGAAAAAGATCTGAGCTTCAGTTTCCTTATCTCTAAGAAAGGGATTCCAATATTCTTCCTTTCTATTCCCCAGGGTCATTGGAAGGCTTGAATTATAGGATGAATGTGAAGGTCATTTATAAGCTATAATGTGCTGCACAAATTATCGGAATGATTATGACATGATCTTCCCATAGCCATTTTGTGCCTCTTAATCCAGGCTCAGACTAGAACTGTCATAATCTTTGGTCCTCTGAATCACTTCAGTTCAGTTCAGTTCAGTTGCTCGGTCATGTCCAACTCTTTGCTACCCCGTGAACCACAGCACTCCAGGCCTCCCTGTCCATCACCAACTGCCGGAGTTTACCCAAACCCGTGTCCATTCAGTCGGCGATGCCATCCAACCATCTCATTCTCTGTCATCTCCTTCCCCTCCCACCTTCAATCTTTCCCAGCATCAGGATCTTTTCCAATGAGTTGGTATTTCCCATCAGGTGGCCAAAGTATTGGAGTTTCAGCTTCAACATCAGTCCTTGAATTCCCGGGACCAATCTCCTTTAGGATGGACTGATTGGATCTCTTGAATCACTTAGCTCTTAACAAATACCATAAGGTCTGATAATGACCTTCTTAGAATAGTGGCAATCATTTCTGAAATGTTTCAATCCTGGGTTGAATTAAAGCTCAAGAAGGACTTCCCTGGAGGTATAGTGGATATGAATCTGCCTTCTGGTTCAGGGGACCCTGTTTGATCCCTGATCTGGGAAGATTCCACATTCTGTGGAGTAGCTAGACCCTTGTGCCACAACTACTGAGCCCATGTGCTGCCACTATTGAGGCCCATGTGCCAACAGCCTGTGATCTGCAGCAAGAGAAGCCGCCACAGCGAGAAGCTGGCACACCATACGTAGAGAGGAGCCTCCACTTCCTCAGTTGAAGAAAGCCCTCATACAGAAATAAAGACCCAGCGCAACTAAAAATGAATAAATATATAGCTCAATGATTTTGTCATCTGACTCAAATGGCAAATTATTATTCCAGGACTAGCATGTGACTTTCTGTGTTTATTCATCTTTAGTGTTTCCATTCCTAAAAACTTGTGAAAAAGACAAATACCAGTAAAGAGAATACAATGCCACACTCAGTGATTCTAGATCCAGTGGCGTCATTCTGTAGTATCGAAGGAATACATGTTCCCTGATTTAGTATTTTGCCAATTAAAAAGTAATTTAGTCAGGTTTCCTCACAGCTTCTCCATTGTGAAGGAGACAGGGGAAAAGCTTTAATTTCTTAAGGGCTAATCTTGCTTTATTTTATCTAAGAAAATTGGAAAACACCAGACTTCTAAAAGTTTTAGGGACTCTCCAGTCCTCAATCTCTGTCTCTGTCTCTTTTATTTTTTTCCTCAAAACTCAAGGTTGCAGATGGGGCAACTTTACTTTTTCTCAACCTTTTGATGAGTTGAGAAGAGAACATTACCAGGGAGGGATAGGAAAAATAAATCTATAATCAAATAATGACAGTAATGGTGTTAAGTTTTCAGTCCTTTACAATTTATATTGCATGATTCAAATTTACTTTTACATTAGCCACTATGAAGTAGATGATATTAATCCCATTTATTTAGAGGAATATACCAAGGGTCAGAGAGGCCCAATGCTTTGCTTTTGAAAATTGAAGATACTGAGGCAAGAATTAGGGAACTTCCTTTAGCTATCCTGCCAGTGAAAGGCAAAGCCAGAGGGGAAATTCAAGCCTTTCTGCTTCTAGAACCTTGGAAGGCCCATGGGGCCACATTCATTTCCTTCTTGGAAATCAGAATAAAGTCCAAAGAGTTCGCCAGGGGAGTTTGTCTCTCTTGATGAGAGCATGTCACTGTGACCACAGCAGGATGTTGAAATGTCTCCTTGGAGTTTAGGGTTTTAATGAGGACTGTGGGTAAGGGCACCACACTCAGAAGCGAGTGGATTCCCTGGGGGAAGCCTGCTCTGAGTGCATGGACAGAAACCCTTTGGAGCACAGAGCGTTCAGTTGTCCAGCCTGCAGAATTTAGAAGAGCCCATGACTTCAGCCCTGGGAGGTTATGTGTACATGTTCTTTCTGCAAAACGGAAGAGTCTTTGCGTGTGGAGCAAGACATGAGCTGAGCTTCTGGGGAGATAAGATGGAAGAGAGCTTCACAGAAGGTGGTGGGGCAGAGGACCATCTTGTTTGTTGCAGAGGAGAGTAATCAGGAGCCATCCCTTAGTTGGGCATTCTATCCCAGCCTCGACTTTTCTCTTCTTGTTCTCTCTGTCTGTGTCTCCATTGCTTGGTTAAGAAATGAACCCACTGCCCCAGGAAGCTCTCCTATATTGACGGTGGGGTGTGGCTGGAAGTTTAGAGGTTTCCTCTCTGATTATTGGTCTGGGGGACTTTGCCCCGGGGCTATTCCATGTGCCAGTTAGATCACCAGAACAGCTGAAGTACTTTGGAGGAACCATGGCACGGAGTTCAGTGCTGGCCCAAAACCACTCAGCCTGTTTTTCAAGAGCTTTCCACTGACCTCTTTCATTCTGAAAAAGGCCCTGGTAGTCTAAGTAGGAGCAACATCCAACATTATCTATGTGTGTCTCAAACTCTGTTCTCACCCATCTTCCCTCCTAAGAGCAAAAGTTCTGAGAACCTTATGGTAACTGACCTGGTTACCAATATCATTTGATATTATAGAGACCCTGCTCCTGTCTGTCTCGCTGCCTCTCTGTTTCTGTGTCTGTTATTGTCTCCTATTTTCTCTTTTAAACTTCAGTGTGTATTGGGCTTAGACAGCCCAAGAACAAGTTATTTTAAAATTTACATCAATAATGTTTGCACATTCTTCTGCAAAATTGCACATACTCTATTAGCTTAATTTCTAGACACTTTATAATTATGGGCTATGAAACTGGTATCATTTTTCTAATTGTTTATTTTGGTCTCTGGGGCCACTATCTGTAGTAACATTGCTGAATCCTTCAATTGTATTTAGTAGATGACCTATACATTATTTTGACTATCGATGTTCATAGTTCAATAGACTGTTAATATTAAGATCAATTGCTCTCTGCCCTGGCCACTGATTTGGGATGTTTGCAAATTATTTAATTTTAGGGCAGACTCAGATTTTCAATTTTCAAGATGTGGTTGACTTGAATTTCATAGGTGAAAGGGGAAGAGTCACACAGTGAATGCAGTTTAGGTGCTTGGTTCAGTGTGGCTCCGGGCCTGGGCTAGAACTCAGTCATGTGGCCAAAGCCATTTTTCAGAAGGCCAGGGAGATTAGATCAGCTATGTGCTAGGAACAAAGGCATGTGTTCCAGTCATTGCTGCAATTATATTTCTCTCTCTAATTTGTAGAGATTTGAGTTTTACTTTCACTGAAAGAAAAAACTACAGCATATTTTTTTCTGGCTGCATATTTTCTGTTGTAATTTTTTTTTTCTTTCAGTGACATCTCCATGGAAGAGAAACTGATGGGGAATAGAGGAAATTAAATTAAAACAAAAAGACTATAAAAATAGATATTATCACATTTTTAATCTCTATGTTCCCAAAAGGAAATTTATATGTACATACATGCACAGATTTATAGGTATGGAGATCAGACAAAAGTATTAAGGATTAATGAAAGAATTTCATTATGTCATGGATTTTTCAGCTTAAGTCCAAATTTAAATATTTTGGCTGCAGCCATAGAAGACAAATCGGTAACTAACAGGGCATTGAAGGTATATTTACCACCAAAGTGATATTAAAGCTTTTCACCCAGGTGGGTGACAAAATGCAGATCTTCACAAAGTGCGTGGTGGCTTGCAAATCTACTGCTGGTCACGCACATGTGGCTGTGTGCAGCCTTCAGATGGTCTCAAATGCACTGTCTATAAAGTGTCAAACTCTCTTCAAAATGCATGATGAATCATACGTCACTGAACCCAAGAAATCACAATGCTTCATGTATAACTGTCTGAGAAATGCAGGGCTTCCTGCCAAAAAACACACAACATTTTCACGTGACACTCATCTGTATTCAAAATAGAGATCTGTTAGGAATTCCCCGGAAATTCAGTGGTTAAAACTCATTTCCAATGTAGGAGTTGCAGGTTGGATCCCTGCTCAGGCAACTAAGACCTATGTGGGGTGTGGCCCAGAAAAAAAAAAAAAAAAAAAAAAGACATGCTCATGTGATACCACTCTAATGGCAGAAGACAAAGAGGAACTAAAGAGTCTCTTGATAAGGGTGAAACAGGAAAGTGAAAAAGCTGGCTTAAAACTCAACATTAAAAAAACTAAGATCGTAGCATCTGATCCCATCACTCCGTGGCAAATGGATGGGGAATAGAAGCAGTGACATTTTATTTTCTTGGGCTCCAAAATCACTGTGGACAGTGATTGCAGCCATGGGCTTAACAGATACTTGCTTCTTGGAAGAAAAACTATGATTAGCTGAGACAGCATATTAAAGAGCAGAGACATCACTTTGCCAACACAGGTCAATAGTCAAAACTACGGTTTTTCCAGTAAACACGTGAGAGTTTGTTCATAACGAAGGCTAAGCACTGAAGAATTTATGATTTCAAATTGTGGTGCTGGAGAAGACTCTTGACAGTCCCTTGGTCTGCAAGGAGATCAAAACTGTCAATCCTAAAGGAAATCAACCCTGAATATTCTTTGGAAGGACTGATGCTGAAGCTGAAGTTCCAATACTTTGGCCACCTGAGGTAAAGAGCCAACTTATTGGAAAAGACCCTGATGCTGGGAAAGACTGAAAGAAAAAGAAGAGGGTGGCAGAGGATTACATGGTTAGATAGCATCACCAACTCACTGCACATGAATTTGAGCTAAGGACGGGGGAACCTGGAGTGCTGCCGTCCATGGGGTTGCAAGGAGTAGGACAAGACTTAGCAACTGAACAATGATGGAATACACAGGTTTCTTTGAAATTGTCAAGCACTCCTGATATACAACTGTAAGAATGAGTCTCTGGCTTACCCAGGTCCTGGAAGTGGGGTACATACTGGGTACCATGCATAGGATGAAATTATTTGTGAGCATTTGCTCACAAATTCTCCAACTGTCTAGCATCATTCCCTAGTATTGTCTGCAACTTACAGGCAAGGACATGAAGGCTCAGAGAAGTTTGGGAAACTTGCCAAATATGACCCATGTTAATAGATATTTGTGAATTAATCCCAGGTCTGATTGCAGAGGCTGTATTTTCTTTTGTTCTAACCTACAATGAACATCTCAGTGAATAAAATTTAAGCTTGAAAGTTATGAAGACAGAGACTTTAGTCAGGAAATCAGTAGACATGTTGTAGAATCAGAAAGCAGTTCATCTCTGCCTAATTCATGGACACACAAGAACCATGAAAAGGAAAGTGAAAGTGAAAGTCACCCAGTCATGTCTGACTCTTTGTGACCCCATGGACTATACAATTCTCCAGGCCAGAATTCTGGAGTGGGTAGCCTTTCCCTTCTCCAGAAGATCTTCCCAACCCAGTGATTGAAACCATGTCTCCCACATTGCAGGCAGATTCTTTACCAGCTGAGCCACAAGGGAATCTTTGAAAAGGAAGCAGTGAGGAATTAATCTGAAATTGTAGATTGGGATTTTAGAGGAGCCCTAGTAGAAATTCCTTAAGTTAGGAGAACTGTGTATTTTTGTCTTCCTGCTCAGGTAGTTAAGGTATAGTATCAGAGGGGAGAAATACAGGTTCCAATACTGACTAACATTCATTGCCTGTGTGTTTCCAAATGAGTTTCTTCATTTCTCTGCATCTCAATTTTCTTATCTTTAGAGTGAGACTAGTCATAGTATCCACTGATGAGAAAATAAAACAATGAAACATTATTATTATTATCATTGTTAATTAGGAAAACTATTTTAACACAACTTTATGTATGAGACAGCACACAGGATCTGGAGTCAAGAAATGTTGAGTAAAATGTTATATGAGCTCTCCATGGAGCCTGACTTTTCTCAGCTTCCTGAGTTTTTAATTTTTTAAATTTTCCCACGATAATATATGTACGTGGCTTAAAAAATAAAGACAAAAAAAGTAAAATACGGATTTTGGTATGCAATAATTTCCTACTAGATCCATCCTTACTTCTAGAGACACCCTTTAGAAATACAAAGCTAGTCACTGATTTTTATATTCATGTTTAATTACTATCTCCTGATGTATCAATTTTAGATATATTCACCTGGGATTGTTGTTAATCTAGCTCCTTTACCCTTTTCCCCCTGTCTCTTTCCCTTCTTTCAATTTTCTGTTTGTCCACTTTGTTTTTAACATGTTTGCAGTTATCTATCTTTGTTCTTTATTTCTTATTCATCAAACATAAATACATATCTTGACTCTGCGTCTGTATGATAAGAATATTAATGTCCCTGCTGTTTCCTTCAGCCCTCTTTTTATTTCTACTCTCTAACTTTCATTTATCTCTATTTATTTAGCATCAAAATTGGTATCACTAGATCCTAATCTGTAACCACCTTACTTGTGTGTGTGTGCTAAGTTGCTTTCAGTTCAGTGCAGTTCAGTTCCGTCTCTCAGTCGTGTCCGACTCTTTGTGACCTCATGAATCGCAGCACACCAGGCTTCCCTGTCCATCACCAACTCCTGGAGTTCACTCAAACTCACGTCCATCGAGTCGGCGATGCCATCCAGCCATCTCATCCTCTGTTATCCCCTTTTCCTCCTGCCCCCAATCCTTCCCAGCATCAGAGTCTTTTCCAATGAGTCAACTCTTTGCATGAGGTGGCCAAAGTACTGGAGCTTCAGCTTCAATATCATTCCTTCTAAAGAACACCCAGGGCTGATCTCCCTCAGAATGGACTGGTTGGATCTCCTTGCAGTCCAAGGGATTCTCAAGAGTTTTCTCCAACACCACAGTTCAAAAGCATCGATTCTTCGGTGCTCAGCTTTCTTCACAGTCCAACTCTCACATCCATACATGACCACTGGAAAAACCATAGCCTTGACTAGACGGACCTTTGTTGGCAAAGTAATGTCTCTGCTTTTGAATATGCTCTCTAGGTTGGTCATAACTTTTCTTCCAAGGAGTAAGCGTCTTTTAATTTCATGGCTTCAGTCACCATCTGCAGTGATTTTGAAGCCCAAAAAGATAAAGTCTGACACTGTTTCTCCATCTATTTCCCATGAAGTGATGGGACCAGATGCCATGATCTTAGTTTTCTGAATGTTGAGCTTTAAGCCAACTTTTTCACTCTCCACTTTGACTTGCATCAAGAGGCTTTTGAGTTCCTCTTCACTTTCTGCCATAAGGGTGGTGTCATCTGCATATCTGAGGTGATTGATATTTCTCCCAGCAATCTTGATTCCAGCTTGTGTTTCTTCCAGTCCAGTGTTTCTCATGATGTACTGTGCATATAAGTTAAGTAAGCAGGGTGACAATATACAGCCTTGACGTACTCCTTTTCCTATTTGGAAGCAGTCTGTTGTTCCATGTCCAGTTCTAACTGTTGCTTCCTGACCTGCATACAGGTTTCTCAAGAGGCAGGTCAGGTGGTCTGATATTCCCATCTCTTTCAGGATTTTCCACAGTTTATTGTGATCCACACAGTCAAAGGTTTGGCATAGTCAATAAAGCAGAAATAGATGTTTTTCTGGAACTCTCTTGCTTTTTCCGTGATCCAGCAGATGTTGGCAATTTGATCTCTGGTTCCTCTGCCTTTTCTAAAACCAGCTTGAACATCAGGAAGTTCATGGTTCACGTATTGCTGAAGCCTGGCTCGGAGAATTTTGAGCATGACTTTACTAGTATGTGGTATGAGTGCAACTGTGTGGTAGTTTGAGCATTCTTTGGCATTGCCTTTCTTTGGGATTGGAATGAAAACTGACCTTTTTCAGTCCTGTGGCAACTGCTGAGTTTTCCAAATGTGCTGGCATATTCAGTGCAGCACTTTCACAGCATCATCTTTGAGGATTTGAAAGAGCTCAATTGGAATTCCATCACCTCCACTAGCTTTGTTCATAGTGATGCTTTCTAAGGCCCACTTGACTTCACATTCCAGGATGTCTGGTTCTAGATTAGTGATCACATCATGACTATCTGGGTCGTGAAGATCTTTTTTGTACAGTTCTTCCATGTATTCTTGCCACCTCTTCTTAATATCTTCTGCTTCTGTTAGGTCCATACCATTTCTGTCCTTTATCGAGCTCATCTTTGCATGAAATATTCCCTTGGTATCTCTAATTTTCTTGAAGAGATCTCTAGTCTTCCCAATCTGCTCTTTTCCTCTATTTCTTTGCATTGATCACTGAAGAAGGCTTTCTTATCTCTTCTTGCTATTCTTTGGAACTCTGCATTCAGATGCTTATGTCTTTCCTTTCCTCCTTTGCTTTTTGCCTCTCTTCTTTTCACAGCTATTGGTAAGGCCTCCCCAGACAGCCATTTTGCTTTTTTGCATTTCTTTTCCATGGGGATGGTCTTGATCCATGTCTCCTGTACAATGTCACAAATTTCATTCCATAGTTCATCAGGCACTCTATCTATCAGATCTAGGTCCTTAAATCGATTTCTCACTTCCACTGTATAATCATAAGGGATTTGATTTAGGTCATACCTGAATGGTCTAGCAGTTTTCCCTACTTTCTTCAATTTAAGTCTGAATTTGGCAATAAGGAGTTCATGATCTGAGCCACAGTCAGCTCCTGGTCTTGTTTTTGTTGACTATATAGAGCTTCTCCATCTTTGGCTGCAAAGAATATACTCAATCTGATTTCGGTGTTGACCATCTGGTGATGTCCATGTGTAGAGTCTTCTCTTGTGTTGTTGGAAGAGGGTGTTTTCTATGACTAGTGCATTTTCTTGGGAAAACTGTATTAGTCTTTGCCCTGCCTCATTCCACATTCCAAGGCCAAATTTGCCTGTTACTCCAGGTGTTTCTTGACTTCCTACTTTTGCATTCCAGTCCCCTATAATGAAAAGGACATCTTTTTGGGTGTTAGTTCTAAAAGGTCTTGTAGGTCTTCATAAAACCATTCAACTTCAGCTTCTTCAGCATTACTGATTGGGGCATAGACTTGGATAACTGTGATATTGAATGGTTTGCCTTGGAACCAAACAGAGATCATTCTGTCATTTTTGAGATTGCATCCAAGTACTGCATTTCGGACTCTCTTGTTGACCATGATGGCTACTCCATTTCTTCTGAGGGATTCCTGCCTGCAGTAGTAGATATAATGTTCATCTGAGTTAAATTCACCCATTCCAGTCCATTTTAGTTCACTGATTCTTAGAATGTCGACGTTCACCCTTGCCATCTCTTGTTTGACCACTTCCAATTTGCCTTGATTCATGGACCTGACATTCCAGGTTCCTATGCAATATTGCTCTTTATGGCATCAGATCTTGCTTCTATCACCAGTCACATCCACAACTGGGTATTGTTTTTGCTTTGGCTCCATCCCTTCATTCTTTCTGTAGTTATTTCTCCTCTGATCTCCAGTAGCAGAGGGGCCACCTTCAGTAAATTTTTAATCCAATTTTCTGTTGAAGGGTGGGGCTGTGTTTCCTCCCTGTAGTTTGGTCTGAGGCCAAATCATGGTAGGGGTAATGGCAATAGTGGCGACTTCCTTCTAAAGGACTAATGCCAGCACACCCTGGGGCTCCCAGGACTGTCGTATTCAGCACCCGGAGGCTGTGGCAGGCCACTGTTAGCCCAAGCCTCTGCCAGAGACTCCTGGACACTCACAGGAAAGTCTGGTTTTTTCTCTTGTGGGGTCTTGCTCCTTTTTCTTGGGTCCTGGTGCACATGAAATTTTGTTTGTCCCCTCCAAGAGTCTGTTTCCCCAGTCCTGTGGAAGTTCTGCAATCAAAATCTATGGCCTTCAAAGTCAAATTCCATGGGGGTTATCAGTCCGTTTGCCACATCTTGAGGTTAGGGAATCTGTTGTGGGCCCTAGAACTTTTGCAACAGTGCAAGAACTTCTTTGATATAATTGTTCTCCAATTTGTGGGTCATTTGCTTGGTGGCTCTCTGGTGGGGGTAATGTTGACCTCCTCCAGGAGGATTTATGTCACACGCAATGCCTCCTAGGACTGTTGCAGCCAGAGCGCTTGTTCCTATGGTGGCCACTGCTGACCTGTGCCTCTGCAGACGACACTCAAACACTCAATGGCAGATGTGGCTCAGTCTCTTGTGGGGTCTCTTGTCCTGGGACACCCAAGATTTCGTTTGAGTCCTTCAAGTCTCTGGCAAGTATGGGGTTTGACACTAAATGTGATTTTGCCCTTCCTAACATCTTCTTGGGGCTTCTCCTTTGCCTTTGGACATGGGGTATCTTTTTTGGTGGGATCCAACATTCTCCTCTCAATGGTTGTTCAGCATTGAGGTGCAATTTTAGAACTCTAGCAGGAGAAGATGAGTGCACATCCTTCTACTCTGCCATCTTGAGAAAATTCTCTAGGCTCTTCTGTGTAAGAGGGCAAGCACAAGCTGGAGTCAGGATTGCCAGGAGAAGTATCAATAACCTCAGATATACAGATAACACCAACCTTATGGCAGAAAGTGAAGAGGAGCTAAAGAGCTTCTTGATGAAATTGAAACAAGAGAGAAAGCTGGATTATAACTCAACATTCAAAAAATGAAGATTGTGGCATCTGGTCCCATCACTTCATGGCAAATAGATGAGGAAACAATGCAAACAGTGACAGACTTTACTTTCTTGAGATCTAAAATCACACTGCAGGTGGTGACTGCAGCCATGAAATTAAAAGATGCTTGCTCTTTGGGAGAAAAGCTATGACCAAACTAGACAGCATATTAAAAAGCAGAGACACTACTTTGCCAACAAAGGTCCGTATAGTCAAAGCTATGGTTTTTCCAGCAGTCATGTATAAACGTGAGGGTTGGACAATAAAGAAAGCTGAGCACAGAAGAATTGATGCTTTTGAACTGTGATGTTGAAGAAGACTCTTGAGAGTCCCTTGGGCTGCAAGGAGATCAAACCAGTCAATCCTAAAGGAAATCAATCCTGAATATTCATTGGAAGGACTGATGCTGAAGCTGAAGCTCAAATACTTTGGCCACCTGATGGGAAGAACTGACTCAGGAAAAGACCCTGATGTTGCAAAAGTTTGAGGGCAGGAGGAGAAAGGAATGGCAGAGGATCAGATGGTTGGATGGCATCACCTACTTGATGGACATGAGTTTGAGCAAGCTCAGGAAGTTGGTTGTGGATGAGGTGATGGAAGCCTGGTGTGCCCCAGTCCATGGCATTGCAAAGAGTGGGACACGACTGAGCGACTGAACAGAACTGATGTAAGGGAAGATGCAAGAGTCTTGTCTTGCTGAATTCATCCCTTTGATATGTACCTCAGCTACCTGGGACCTGTATCCTGAGTTAGGATCTGCTGAGTTTCCTTAGGGCTCACCAAGGTGAATGCCTGTGGTTTGATGACTGCTAGATGCCAGTCCACCATCAGCAATGACTGTGATATCCTTTGTTTACAGAGGTGGCAAGAAATATTCCAATTATCCGTGCCAAGAACACTGGCATGCTTTCAGTTTCTTTTACCTGGCTTTCTAACCTCTGAGACAAAGTATTTGTACATTTTCTTTTTGCCTTATTCCTTTTCTGTCCTATATAACTATTTTTTTTCTTATTTTAGCTGAGTCAGCTTTTCCTGATCTCCCTTGATGAAGCCAACTTCTCCTACCTCCATAGCATACCATTCTTCCCTTTACACCACTTTGACAAGATGAAATTATATGTTTGTTTTTGCAGTTATTTACATCTTGATTCTGTGAGGGATGCACCATTTTGCTTCAGTTCAGTTCAGTTCAGTTCAGTCACTCAGTCGTGTCCGACTCTTTGCAACCCCATGAATTGCAGCACGCCAGGCCTCCCTGTCCATCACCAACTCCTGGAGTCCACTCAGATTCACATCCATCGAGTCAGTGATGCCATCCAGCCATCTCATCCTCGGTCGTCCCCTTCTCCTCCTGCCCTCAATCCCTCCCAGCATCAGAGTCTTTTCCAATGAGTCAACTCTTTGCATGAGGTGGCCAAAGTACTGGAGTTTCAGCTTTAGCATCATTCCTTCCAAAGAAATCCCAGGGCTGATCTCCTTCAGAATGGACTGGTTGGATCTCCTTGCAGTCCAAGGGACTCTCAAGAGTCTTCTCCAACACCACAGTTCAAACGCATCAATTATTCGGTGCTCAGCTTTCTTCACAGTCCAACTCTCACATCCATACATGACTACTGGAAAAACCATCGCCTTGACTAGACGGACCTTAGTCGGCAAAGTAAAGTCTCTGCTTTTGAATATGCTCTCTAGGTTGGTCATAACTTTCCTTCCAAGGAGTATGCATCTTTTAATTTCATGGCTGCAGTCACCATTTTGCTTACTCAACATCTATTCTGGTACCTGGCCTTTAATAAGATCTTTAAAAAGTTTGTTGAAAGAAAAATGGATGAACAATAATGCAATTAGTTACATTTAATAAACATTGCTTACAATATTTTAGAGAAAGAAATGGCAACCCACTCCAGTATTCTTGCCTGGAGAATACCATGGACAGGGGATCCTGGAGGGCTACAGTCCGTGGGATCACAAAGAGTTGGACATGACTGAGCGCACAGCACACAATCTTTAATTCACATTCATATCTGATTGTTGATTTTCACATTGAGTCCAGGGGCATCTCAGAGCAAAGGGAAATACCTTCACTTTCTGTATGGGGAACTTTATTGGCATATTGCATTACCTTCGAATCAGTAAAAAGATGCTTGGCTTTGGCAGACCCTGAATCTCTGTAAAATAATGAGGCCGGCTGGGTGAGTTTCTTTGCATTTCTTGCTAAAAATTGACATTAAAAATGCCTATCAGAGCTCAGGAATGCTGCTAGACACTTTTCTATATGTCCTATCATTAAATACCTTTATGATTTTTCCAAGTAGTTATTAGAAACCACATTTTACAGATAGAGAAATTAAGAGTTGAGTGCTTTCAGAGATTGACCAGGGTCACATAGCTCTCTCTAGGACTAACTAAAACGTTTGGTTGTAAGCTATTAGGACACACACTACAACAGGCTTATGCTTATTCAAGGAGTGGTATTTATCAACTTATAATTTATTGTACCTCCCCTGAGATTAACCCTCAGAGCCGAGTAATAATGCCTTCCGTCAAAGCCAAAGTGATAGTCTTACTTGAGATAGGTTGACAGACTCCTAATTCTAACAGAGGGACCCCCCTCTTTACCTCTGCTTTATCCTCCATTCCTTTAGAACAACATGGGAGAAAAGTAAGTACATCCCTGGCACTGATCATGTTGTGATTTAATGTGTTTCTTATGCGACCTAGGCCACAAAAATAGACAGAAAGCTCAGTTGGCATCATCTATTAAACAAGTTCTTAATATTGTGAGTTCAGCCATGAAGAGGACAGCACAGAAAACACAACACTTGCTCTACCAAAGTAATATGAATGTCATAGAGATTTTATTGTACTAATGCTCATAGAGCCACATTCTACCAAGATTGGTGCTGGCAGTCATGTGACTATTTTACTACCTCATGACTTGAGAAGAGTTCTCCTCAAATGAGGTATTGAGTATTGAAATAACTGGTACCCTGAACATATATGTAGGAAGATAAAACTCTACCAAATATGCTTGCTGGTCATGTAAAATCAGAAACTTGGAGCTTATTAACAAACCTCTCTAGCAATTGAACTTTGTGTGTGTATGTGTGGAGGGGAAGAGGAATTATGCAGTGGAATGAATTTAGGCTTTAACATCAAATTGAGCTTATTTTGTCTCTATGACTCATCATGGACAAAATATTGACTTTATTCAATCATTGGAAATCAAGAGACTGAGAAATGGAATACTTCCTGCCTTATCAGTAAACAAAGGATGTTATGCTGCTAAGTCACTTCAGTCGTTTCTGACTCTGTGCGACCCCATATCTTCACGTACATAGAAAAGCATTAAATTCCTTATCTTTCCTCTAATTAGCAGTAACGTTTTGATGTCAGACTACCTTCCCTTTGTTGTACAACTTCTATATATCTTGGTTCCTCCCCTTGCTTCCTTGGAGCAGTTTCTCAGGGTTACTTGAGATGTCATATGATGTTTCTCCTTTATTACTTACTTCACTCAGCATGACAGTCTTTAGGCCCACCTATGTTGCTGCAAATGGGATTGTTTCATTCTTTTTAATAGCTGACTAGTAGTCCATTATACATATGTAAACATCTTTATACATTAATCTGACAATGGAAGTTTACATTAATTCTATGTCTTAGCTATTGTAAATAAACATTGGGAACACTTCTTAATGGCAGCTCCTAGTCATGATGCAAAAGGTGAAAGAGCATGGATTTGGGGAGGAGGGAGATAAATTGGGCCATTTTCACAATATGGCCCATTTTCACAATTTCGATTATATCTCCCGATTCCTAGTAGTAGTTTTTTTCAAAAGATATTCTTGGTTTGTGAGGGACAGACACAGTAAGAGGAGGAAAAATGTCACCATGTTCTTCCCAGGGAGAAGCTTCTTCATCTAGTGTCATCTCCTTGTGTTCCTCCTGTTGTGTTTAAATAAGCCGAAAGGGAAGGCTTCCCAGGTCACTCTAGTGGCAAAGAACCTGCCTGCCCATGCAGGAGACATGAGATGTGGGTTTGATCCCTGAGTTGGGAAGATCCTCTGGAGGAGGGCCCAGCAACCCACTCTAGTATTCTTGCCTGGAGAATCCCATGGACAGAAGAACCTGGTGGGCCACAGTTCATAAGGGTCACAAAAACTCAGACATGACCAAAGTGACTTAGCACACACACACACACACAAGCTGAAAGAGAGGTTGAATGATCTTAACAAGATAATTCTGCACCTTTCTGTAGCTTCTCCAGGTTTAGAGTTTGCATTTCACAAATATGCTCTAAATAACTATCACATGCCTGATGTTCTTCTAGGTACTTGGGTTTTATAAGTAAATAAAATATATCAACCTTCCACCCATAGGGAGATCATATTCTAGTGGGAGGAAGAGATCGTGGATAACACTCATGTTAATAAGCAAATTATAGTTTAAATATGATATATGTTATGGGGAAAAGGAAAGTACAGCAAAGTAAGGAGCATTGGGGTGGTACGATAAAAAATTTCTAGATTAGGTTTCACTGAGAAGGTTGCTCAAGATTGAATTGAAAATGTTAATCATGTAGATTCCTGGTGTCTGAAGTATTCTTTGGAGAGAGAAGACTAAGGACAGGAGATTGCATGGCATGTGTGGGGAACAGCAAGAAACTGGTGCATCTGGGATGCAGCGATCAAGAGACAGAGTATAAGAAATAAAGTCACATATATATGGAATTTAGAAAGATGGCAATGATGACCCTGTATGCAAGACAGGAAAAAAGACACAGCTGTGTATAACGGACTTTTGGACTCAGAGGGAGAGGGAGAGGGTGGGATGATTTTGGAGAATGGCATTCTATCATGTATACTATCATGTAAGAATTGAATCGCCAGTCTATGTCTGACGCAGGATACAGCATGCTTGGGGCTGGTGCATGGGGATGACCCACAGAGATGTTATGGGAAGGGAGGTGGGAGGGGGGTTCATGTTTGGGAACACATGTAAGAATTAAAGATTTTAAAATTAAAAAAAAAAAAAGAAAAGGGACCAAGATACCCAATATTATAGAATATCCACAGTGGCAATCTGCCTATCTGTTTAAAAAAAATAAAATAAAATAAAAATAAAAAATAAAAATATTCTTATACTAATAAAAAAAATAAAAAAGAAATAAAGTCAGGAATAGTAATGAGTGAACAGGAATTATATCCTATAAGGATCTGCAAACTATGGCACCATGGGCCAAATCTGGACTACCAGCTGCCTTTGTATATGAAGTTTAATGCAAACACAGCCACAGTGTGCAATGATAGAGTTGACTAGTTGTGAATGAGACCATATGGTACACAAGATCTCAATTATTTACGTTCTGGCCCTTTACAGAGAGCTTGCCAACACCTCATATCAGGGCTTCTAAAACATAGAAGAAGAGCTTCCCCGGTGGCTCCGTTGGTAGAGGATCTGCCTGTAATAAAGGAAATGAGGGTTCATTCCCTGGGTCAGGAAGATCCTCTGGAGAAGGGCATGGAAACCCACTCCAGTAGTCTTGCCTTGGGAGTCCCATGGATTGAGAAGCCTGGTGGGCTGTAGTTCATAGGGTCTCAAATAGTCAGACACAACTGAAGCATGTGAGCACACACACATGTGAGGCACTATGAGCACACACATATGCGAGGCACTGTGAAAGTGAAAGTTGCTCAGTCATGTCTGACTCTTTCCAACCCCATGGAGTCCATGGAATTCTCCAGGCCAGAATACTGGAGTGGGTAGCCTTTCCCTTCTCCAGGGGATCTTCCCAACCCAGGGATCGAACCCAGGTCTGCCACATGGCAGGCAGATTCTTCACCAGCTGAGCCACAAGGGAAGCAAGGCACTGAAGACCTTTCTATTCTGATAAAATAGTGCCCAGCCAGTGCAGAGGAATCACATGATCTGACCTCAACTTTTCTAAAATACAAGATTACTTGGTTTCTGTTAAGAAAGGACTCTAAAGAAGTTAGGCTAAAAAGAGAGCAACAGTTAAGAACTATCATGATTAAGACCTATCATGAAGGTCTAGGCAAATGGATGGCAATTTGAATCTAGATAACAGCAATGAAATTGAGTTGATTATGCATATATAATGCATAATCATAATCTATAGGTATAATGGCCTATAGATTATTTAGCTACAGAAAGAGCCCCACTCATTAGCATATTATGAGAACAAGAAGGATACAGGAGAAAATCTCTACCTTTTGAGCTGAACACTGGACAGCCGTTGTGACCCACATGAAGGGACTCCTCCAAACTCACTTGGAGCAAAAGAGGAGCAGTTTTGTGATGTGTAGCCCAGGGATCCATCAGTCTAATATTTCAAGTGAGTTTTCCTGACTTTTTCTCCTGTCGCCACATCTCTTTTATCATCTAGTACAGGGTACCCCTAGCTGTCCTTCCCGAAGAGTCTTGTCCATCGTCATTGAGTTCAACTTTGCATTCAACTCATGCTTTCTGCCTATAGAATTTTACTATCTGGAGCAAACCATGCATTTGCAGTCAGGAGACCTGGTTGCCACTCTTGGTTCCGTGACCTCAACTAAACTAATTTAAGCTCTCTGCACCTCAGTTTTCTAACCAATAGAGTGAGGGCTTAATTGTATCTATTCCACTCTATTGTTTTGATAATAAATCCGATCCTTTCTATTTAAGGATGTCACAGCAATTAGTAACTGGCACACGGTAGACTTTGAACTGATGTGAATTTATGGATAAATTTCCCTTCATCCCTTTTCTTTTCCAGGGGAGGTGTTCTCTTATCTGTATGGGGAGGATGTTTTTCTGTTCTCAACAGTCATCCGGCATCAGGGATGTCCTCAGTTCACCCTGGCTGGAGGCTTTTGCCTTCAAATTTGAAACTTTTGCAGACTTGCTGTGAGGAAGGATCAAGCAATATCACAGTCCTGGCCAAGGAGACTGCAGGAAGACATCCTGACACGGATTATTCATGAGGTACCGTGTAATCAGCGTCTGCAGACAGAGATACCAAGCGCAGGGAGCCAGTTCAATTAAAGAGCCCCGTACAGTGAGACAGGAGGACTGGAGGAGGTGATCGGGTTCTGGAAGTAGGTGATTATTGGGGTGGCTGGAGACACTATTGAGCGGTTGGACAGAAAGTTGTTTGGGGTGGGAGAGGCATGGGGGAAAGTGATAGCAGGGGTGAGAAGTTTTTAATGAGAGGAAAAATGCCTTGCTGAGCTCCCTCCATTAGAAAATGAAATCTTTCCCAAGGTGTCTAATGGCACAGCCTAGATAGTAAAAGTAAACCCTAGTGTGAACCAGATTGACCTCCCTGCTTTCTCCTTGTCTCCTTTGAGAAGCTCTGGTGGTGTGAACTGGTCAGTGGAGTATGACTTCAATTTTTTTTTTTTCTTTAGCCTTATATTCTCTTCTTGTTTTCAAGCAGTGCATGCTCAAAGAAGATTCAGAATCATAAAAGTAAAAAGAGATTTTCTCTCTCTCTGCCAAACCATATATCACCCTTGTTAACATTTTAGTGTTTTTATTGTAGCTTATTTCATATAAATAATTGGTAGACCCAAACTTGTGAATAAAGTTTTCTGAGGTTTTTCATAATCATATTTCTGCCAAAAGTCACATGCCTGATTCTCTCCATGACAAATTTAAGCACCTCTTTAAGCATCATTAAATGTCTGTGTCTATCTCACTGATTACTTTTTGTCAAAGAAAAAAACCCATTACAAAAGTTGTTTCCTTGAAGAATAAATAGACAATAGCCAAAATTTGTGATGTGAGATGAGAAACATCAAATAGGTTTGAAAAGCTTTTCAAAACACATGGTTCGAAATCATTCTTAAGCAACATTGTGCATTAGTATGTGATGTGATCTTGGGGTTCACATGCCTACAAATACTTAACGTCATTCATATTGTTGTTCACTCACTAAGTCATATCAAACTCCTCGTAACCCCATAGGCTGTAGCTCTCCAGGCTCCTCTGTCCTCCACTATCTCTTGGAGTTTACTCATATTAGCGTCCACTGAGTCCATGATGTTATCTAACCACCTCTTCCTCTGCCACCTCCTTCTCCTTTTGCCTTCAGTCCTTCCCAACATTAGGGTCTTTTCCAATCAGTCAGCTCTTTGCACCAGGTGACCAAAGTTTTGGAACTTCAATTTCAGCAACAGTCCTTCCAATGAATATTCAGGGTTTGTAAAAACACATACAGATATAAGTAATTAGAATTGGTACCATATATGCAGTTTTGTGTCATTTTCCCCCTTTACCACTACAATAGGACACTTTTCTTGATAAAATTATTGAAAGGCTAAAGTTTTTAAAACTACATTATGGTCATGGTGTCATTAAGCCATCACTCATTTGCACAATCTGCCATTGCTAGGTATTTGAATGCTTCAGATTTTGGCCACTTAACTATTAATAATATTGGTATTTCCATTGTTGTGAGTATATATTCATTATATCTTTAGTATTTCTTTGGGACAGATACCTATTCATGAAATTGGTGGCTCAAAAGGTTTAACAATTTTAAAATTATGTATATGTGTTTCTGTATATATATACATAGAGAGAGAGACCTAGAGAGACTGAGAAACCTGGGTCTTCTTCATCACAGGTGGATTCATTACCATCTGAGCCACCAGGGATCCCATATATATAGAGAAAGCATATATATATGAATACATACATAGAGCGAGAGTATAAATCAAAGTAATTTATATACAACTTATATATATATTAGATATCTAATGCATAATATACATCAGAACTATTGAACAAACATTTTCTCTCGCCCCCTGAACCCACTTTGGACATGTTTTCTTGCTTCAGTTTCCATCAACGTTAGTATCAGACAGTAAGCTTTTATAGCAGCTAGGACAATTTGACATGGAAATATTTGTCCTCGTTCCTTCAGCTTTGTTTGTGTTATACTGGTGAGGTTGAATGTTATCCTCTATTCACTAGTTATTTTTCTCCTTTTGTAATGTTCTGTTCAAGTTCTTTGGCCATTGATCTTCTTGAGGTTAAGTGCTTTTCTAATTGATTTGTATGAGCTATTGAACATTATTGACATTTTCTTTTTGTACTTTTACGGCAGTTTATGAGGGTGTTTCATTGTAATTTTGCACATGACATCTTTGATTTTTAAAATATACATTTATCCAAATCCTTTTCCCTCTCCTTTGTGGTTTTCCCTAAGATTCTTAAGATTCTCTTTTCCCTGTATAAAAGTATAAAAATACTGTCATGCTGCATTTGAGCATATGGTGATGAGTTAAGGTGGTAGAGGCTGAAGAGATAGACAAGAGCCTACACATAAGGAGATATTAAACATTTATGAAAGAATTGCAGATGGCCAAGACTCTTTCTCTTTTTTGGGTCATTAGTAAGACATTTTGCACTGTTTGTTTTATAAATAAGAATCATTGCTTTAAACTAATTCCTTATCATCTCACTTCTGGATAATTGCAATCGCTTCCTAATTTTCTCTTACTCCAGTTTTTGTTTGTTTGTTTGTTTGTTTGTTTTTTCCTATTCCAACCCCTTCTGCACATTAAAGACAAGGGGCATGCTCAGTCACTTAGTTGTGTCTGACTCTTTGCGATCCCGTGGGCTGTAGCCCGCCAGGTTCCTCTCTCCACGGGATTTTCCAGAGGAGAATACTGGAGTGGGTTGCCTTGCCTTCCTCCAAGGCAAGGCAAGGCCAGGGATCTTCCTTGCCCAGGGATCAAACCTCTATCTCTTGCATCCCCTGCTTTGGCAAGTGGATTCTTTACCACTAGTGTGACCTCAGAAGCTAAAAACAAGGTAGCCTTTCCAAAATAAAGAACCCAACTTTTTCACTTTCCAATTGAAATCCTCCCCATCAGCCTTAATATGCACCTCCTTAAGCCTCTTAGTATTTTTGTCAATAAATGTCCGTCTAGTCAAGGCTATGGTTTTTCCAGTAGTCATGTATGGATGTGAGAGTTGGACTATAAAGACAGCTGAGCACCAAAGAATTGATGCTTTTGAACTCTGGTGTTGGAGAAGACTCTTAAGAGTCCCTTGGACTGCAAGGAGATCCAACCAGTCCATCCTAAAGGAGATCAGTCCTGAATGTTCATTGGAAAGACTGATGTTGAAGCTGAAACTCCAATACTTTGGCCACCTGATGTGAAGAGCTGACACTTTTGGAAAGACCTTGATGCTGGGAAAGATTGAGAGTGGGAGGAGAAAGGGATGACAGAGGATGAGATGGCTGGATGGCATCACCAGCTGTATGGACATGAGTTTGAGTGGACTCCAGGAGTTGGTGATGGACAGGGAGGCCTGGTATGCTGCAGTTCATGGGGTTGCAAAGAGTTGGACACGACTGAGTGACTGAACTGAACTGAAGCCTCTTAGCACAGTTAAGGTCATCCGTCTCTGACCCTGACCCCTGGTCTCTGTCTCTTACTCCAGGCTCTCCTTCTACCTCTCTTCCTCTCATACTTTTCATTCTCAGTAATTACACTTGGTGTCTTTCTTCTTAATGGAGTTCCTTCTGCTTAACATCATTTTTTATTCCCTCACACTGAAGACGGGCAGCCTCTCCCAAAGAAAGCACCTCTGTGAACCCACACTCTACTATGTCTCTTCTTTCTGTCTGTGCCATCCTCTGTGTGTTCATGCTAAGTTGCTCCAGTCATGTTCAACTCTTTGTAATCCATGGACTATGGTCTGCCAGGCTCTTCTGTCCAGGGAGTCTTGAGGCAAGAATACTGGAATTCCCTGCAGGGGATCTTCCTGACCCAGGGATCGAACCTGCATCTCCTGCAATGCAGGCAGATTCTTTACTGCTTGAGCCACCAGGGAAGTCCCGGTGGCAATCTAGCTTGGACTATATCATAAAAAACTTTTATGCTGAAATAGCACTATATGCATTTATCTCTCATTAGATCACAAATATCTCAACATCAGAGGCTCTCCTTTTCTTTCATTGTGTTTCCAGGGCCTAATATACCCCCACATACTTTAGGTGTTCAGTATTACACAACTCATTGCCATCCAATTAATGCCTATCAGAAGTCACATCAACAACGGCTTCTTCTTTAAGACCTATAGATTGCTGCATTTTCTTTGTGAAATGAGAATGTAAGCTCCTGCCATATCTTCCACTCTGCGCAAAAGTGAAGCTGATGGCAGTAGCGCACGTGGATGACTTTGTAAACGGTGAGAAATTGTGTATGTGTTCATGCATATGTATGTGCATTTGTGTGTGCAATTATTTTTACTGCTATAATTGTTTTTATAAAAATATGACACTAAATTACAGAATCATAAAGTTTTAGAATTTTAGATGTGCATGTGACCTTGACATAATGTGAACCAATGGCTTGCAAACTGTGTTCCCAGGTGGCCTTAGGTTCTTTAAAGATGCTTTATGGACCATTTCTGAATGGTGTTGGAAAGAGGAAAGCAGATCTGGCAGGATTTCCAGGCCCCATCTCAGCATCTGCCAGAGCAGGACAAGTTTTAACTATTTCATATGCTAGATTTGATATTTTTTAATCTGAAAAAAATTGGAAAAAATTGATTATTCTAATGCTTTATGCCATAAGAATAAACTAGAACCCAAAGAAGTCATCAGGCTTGCCCAAGGTCACACAGCTTGTCAGTGTCATACTCTGGCCAGTGTTCTTTTCATTACACACACTGCCTTAGGGAGCTCCTTGCTCCCTGCTCCCAGGGTATTTTTCATGCTTTTCTCTATGAAATAGGCTTTTAGCCCCAGATCCTGCTGCTAGCATCCTGAGGTAGAATTCTGTTCCATCCCCATGTATACTTTTATCTTTCAAAACACTGAGCACATTCCTAATGCTTGTCTTTCCATCATACACAATTTCAAACAGTATCTTGCTCAAATATTCCAGGCACACATCTTCTAGGCCACCAGGCTGTAAAATCCACTCCTTAATAAGAGTTTTACCAATAACAATCTCTTCCAGTTTGGTGGCTTGTTAATCAGCACATTTTCATGAATTGCTCCAAAATAGCTTGAGTCTAAAAGATGATCAAATTTCCCTTTACAATGCCCTGGAATTGCTGGAGATTTCTTTGCTGGATGAATGAGAAACCTACCACTATTTGGAAATCAGAACATTGAATCAGCACACTGGCTGAGCACCTCTGAAGTGTTATGCCTCTTGCAGGTATAGGACCACCAGGATCTCACACTCCAGTAGAAGCAGGCCACACATGTAAATATACGCAACTCAGGGAAAACATGAAATTAAAATGGAATGTACAAAATGAGAACAAGAGCCTTTTTCTTCCCTGATGGCTCAGCAGTAAAAAAATCTGCCTCTCAATGCAGGGGATGTGGGTTTGATCTTTGTGTCAGGAAGAGCTTCTGGAGAAGGAAATGGTAACCCACTACAGTATTCTTGCTTGGGAAATTTCATGGACAGAGGAGCCTAGTGGGCTACAGTCCTGGTGTTGCCGAGTCTGATATGACTTGGCAACTAAACAAAAACAGTGAAAGCTTAGCAGTAAAGATGAAGGAGGGGCAGATATTTAAACAGTGACACTAATTTTAGGTGGCACAGGATCAAATGACATCCCAAAGATATTCAAATTGTTCATTTAGTGGTCTTCTTTTTCTTTTTTCTTCTTAATCCATAATATGTATCAGGAGCTGCATTTGCAACCAGAAACAAAAATCAGTTCTTATGGTCACAGCAGTGAGGGAAACAAGTTAACAATTAAAATTCCATGTACTCAGTGGGTAAAGAATCCACTTGCAATGCAGGAGACCTTGGTTCGATTCAGGAAGATCCTCCGAAGAAGGGATAGGCTACCCACGCTGGTATTCTTAGGCTTCCCTTGTGGCTCAGCTGGTAAAACATCTGCCTGCAATGTGGGAAACCTGGGTTCAATCCCTGAGTTGGGAAGATCCCCGGGAGAAGGAAAAGGCTACCCACTCCAGTATTCTGGCCTGGAGAATTCCATGGACTGTCCATGGGGTCACAAACAGTCTGACACAACGGAGCAACTTTCACTTTATTTATTATGTATGGAAAAATGGAGACAAGTGATTTTTTTAAAATTTTAAGAGTGTTGTAAACCCATGAACATTCATAGCAGGTAAGGCAGTGGCCAGAGGCTGGAGAAAAGCTTGCATCCCACAGTGAGGAGCATGGTCTTTGTTCTGATGACATTGGAAACCGCGTGTTGCAAATTTCTGAGTAGGGGAATACTATACCTCTTTTGTTATAGAGAACTAGATGTAAAATAGCAAAGACTGCATTCAAAGGAGAGTGAAGTCCAGAGTGAAGTAATGGCAGACTGAAGTGTCGGGGGCGTTGATCTAGAGGTGATGGATTTTGAAGGTATGTGTAGAATACCAGATGAGGAAATGGTATGCTGCCACTGCTGCTGCTACGTAGCTTCAGTTGTGTCTGACTCTGTGCAACTAGACGGCAGCCCACCAGGCTCCCCTGTCCCTGGGACTCTCCAGGCAAGAACACTGGAGTGGGTTGCCATTGCCTTCTCCAATGCGTGAAAGTGAAAAGTGAAAGTGAACTCGCTCAGTCATGAGCGACTCTTAGACTCAGACTCAGTCGCTCAGACTCTTAGCAACCCCATGGGCTGCAGCCCATCAGGCTCCTCCTTCCATGGGATTTTCCAGGCAAGAGTACTGGAGTGGGGTGCCATTGCCTTCTCTGGAAATGGTGTGAGTGTAGATTGAACTCATAAGTGATGTTCCCAAGCCAGACACTCATGAAAGAAAGTAGGTGAGAGTGAGTGTTCAGGTCAGTTATTTTTCACTCAACAACTTTTTTTTTTAACTGTAACTTATATGCAAAGTACCCTCCAGCTTCAAAAGTCTGGAAGAATCATGATGCTGTCTCTAGTCTGGAGGAAGTTTTGATTAGCTGAGAAGATGAACAAGAGCTCAGTTGACAGTGAACATTCAGTAAATGCTTACTACATGTGGTGTTTTATGGAAAATTTACATTAGGTTTCACAACATCCCCATGAGCCTAGTGTTTTTATGACTCCCTGACCTCTCATGCCTCCACACCAATCAGTTCAGTTCAGCTCAGTTCAGTCGCTCAGTCGTGTTCGACTCTTTGAGACCCCATGAATCGCAGCACGCCAGGCCTCCCTGTCCATCACCAACTCCCGGACTTCACTCACACTCACATCCATCAAGTCCGTGATGCCATCCAGCCATCTCATCCTCGGTCGTCCCCTTCTCCTCCTGCTCCCAACCCCTCCCAGCATGAGAGTCTTTTCCAATGAGTCAACTCTTCGCATGAGGTGGCCAAAGTACTGGAGTTTCAGCTTTAGCATCATTCCTTCCAAAGAAATCCCAGGGCTGATCTCCTTCAGAATGGACTGGTTGGATCTCCTTGCTGTCCAAGGGACTCTCAAGAGTCTTCTCCAACACCACAGTTCAAAAGCATCAATTCTTCAGTGCTCAGCTTTCTTCACAGTCCAACTCTCACATCCATACATGACTACTGGAAAAACCATAGCCTTGACTAGATGGACCTTTGTTGACAAAGTAATGTCTCTGTTTTTTAATATGCTATCTAGGTTGGTCATAACTTTTCTTCCAAGGAGTAAGTGTCTTTTAATTTCATGGCTGCAGTCACCATCTGCAGTGATTTTGGAGGCTGCGACAGCGCAGGAGCAGCCGAGAGGAGCTACCCCCACCGGGGGCAGGGGCGGCAGACGCGGCAGACGGGAGGAGGTGCTCCATGCCCAAGGCCAGGGGCGGCAGCCAGGAGGAGTGACCCCCTGTCCAAAGAGTGGTGGCTACGCGGGCACCGGAGGGCCTACAGGAGCTATTCCACATTCAAGGTCAGGAGGGGCGGCGGTGAGGAGATACCCCTCGTCCAAGGTAAGGAGCAGCGGCTGAACTTTGCTGGAGCAGCCGTGAAGAGATACCCCACAACCAAAGTTAGAGAAACCCAAGTAAGACGGTATGTGTTGCAAGAGGGCAGACACACTGAAACCATAATCACAGAAAACTAGTCAACCTAATCACACTAGGACCACAGCCTTGTCTAACTCAATGAAACTAAGCCATGCCCTGTGGGGCCACCAAAGACGCACGGGCATGGTGGAGAGGTCTGACAGAATGTGGTCCACTGGAGAAGAGAATGGCAAACCACTTCAGTATTCTTGCCTTGAGAACCCCATGAACAGTATGAAAAGGCAAAATGATAGGATACTGAAAGAGGAACTCCCCAGGTCAGTAGGTGCCCAATAGGCTACTGGAGATCAGTGGAGAAATAACTTCAGAAAGAGTGAAGGGATGGAGCCAAAGCAAAAACAACACCCAGCTGTGGATGTGACTGGTGATAGAAGCAAGATCCAATGCTGTAAAGAGCAATATTGCATAGGACCCTGGAATGTCAGGTCCATGAATCAAGGCAAATTGGAAGTGGTCAAACAGGAGATGGCAGGAGTGAACGTCGACATTCTAGGAATGGACTGGAATGGGTGAATTTAACTCAGACGAACATTATATCTACTACTGTGGGCAGGAATCCTCAGAAGAAATGGAGTAGCCATCATGGTCAACAAAAGAGTCCAAAATGCAATACTTGGATGCAATCTCAAAAATGACAGAATGATCTCTGTTTGGTTCCAAGGCAAACCATTCAATATCATGGTAATCCAAGTCTATGCCCCAACCAGTAATGCTGAAGAAGCTGAAGTTGAATGGTTCTATGAAGACCTACAAGACCTTTTAGAACTAACATCCAAAAAAGATGTCCTTTTCATTATAGGGGACTAGAATGCAAAAGTAGGAAGTCAAGAAACACCTGGAGTAACAGGCAAATTTGGCCTCCACACCAATAAAGGGTAGGTAAAAACAGCACCAGTTTCATGGGGACATTTGTGATCCTCGTGAAGTAAGAATGGGTCTGCTTGCTACCAAATGCCAAGCTTTCATCCATTTCCCACTACTGTATTCCAAATAATTATGGCAGCAGGGGATGGGAAAGTTTAAGTTGCATAAATAAAGTGCTTTGAGAGACAAAATGGCCAGGACATTAGAGACTAAGTTTTGAAGGGGTTCTAAAAAAGGTAAGTGACTTCTGAACCTGAAAAATAGAATGACTTGGCACAAAATATCAATGCAAAGCACACATCACCTCCTGAAACCACAGTGTTCACCTTCTACAAATCGTTAAAGACCAGGATAAAAAAAAGTAGTTTGAAACTTCCAAGGTAATCACACAGGATAATGGGAAGGCAGTCACACTTTGTCCTTCAATTGTGAGGCAAGGTAGAAAGAAAATTAAAGTCTTTGATTTAAAATATTAAGGAAAGTTGACAACACCCTCAGAACAAAAGCAAATTAAAACGTATATGCATTATATTACAGGCACCAGGCATCAAATTGCAAGTCTATAAACTTCACACAGTGGAACTTTCAGGTAATGAAATCCATAAACTCTTAACTTGGTGGGGCTTCTCCCTTCTCTTCTCCTCCCACCTTATTAAACACAAGACTGGAGTTTTACAAGCTTTGCAGTAAATGTGAGTCCTCATGGCACTCATGGTTTCTGCAGAAAAGCTTCAGTTGTCAATATTTCATAGTTAATAGATGATGGTGGGCTGGAGAGAAAGAGAGAGGGAAAGATTTGATGCATGGTCGTCCTTGTTCCTAAGTGCCCTTGGCAATCTATCTTAGAATGCTCCTCAAATTCACCAAAGAAACAACTGCCAAACACTCTACTTCAGGGCAAAAACTCAGTTGGTTTTACGTGCTGCTGAATCGATGGCCTATTTCTCCAGACTGTAAAGTGGGTTCAGGGTTTGGTGGATACTTAAGAAAAGAAAAATAAGAAGCTCATTTGATGGCTGGTTGCATAAAAGTCAACACCTGCTACTTGAATTTTTTTTTTTTTTAATGTCTGGTTAAGGGAAAATGTCAGGGGCTTTTCTAATTTGCATCAATGTGAATAAAACTATTGTTATACCACTTGCAAAAAGTCAAAATACTTTGGGGAAAATTAGAACAGATTTTTATTTTCCTTGCAGAGATTGACATAAAAGTAAAACCTCAAAGATCTTAATCTGAAATAATCTCATGAGAATTGCCCAGGCCTGTATTTGCCAATTAAACTCATGTTCCAGATGATAAAGCATTTGCTGAATTAGAGTATATAATTTGATAGATAAGGGAACCTCTCCTCTTCATAAATATTCTATCAGGAAGTAAAAACTTGTAAGCTTATACTCCTGATAAAGCCGAGAATATCAAGGAAAAGTGATCTTCTAACTTGCGGTTTCAAGGGAAATCATTTTCACTGCGGTTGAATAAAGGGATCATTTTGATTCAAGTTCACGATATGTTTTTCAATAAATAAAGGGCTATATATCTGCAAACAAAAAGAAAACAAAAGAATTCATTTGAATCAGTTCTGATGAGATGGATGAAATTGGAGCCGATTATACAGAGTGAAGTAAGCCAGAAAGAAAAACATCAATACAGTATACTAACACATATATATGGAATTTAGAAAGATGGCAATGACGACCCTGTATGCAAGACAGCAAAAAAGACACAGATGTGTATAACGGACTTTTGGACTCAGATGGAGAGGGAGAGGGTGGGATGATTTGGGAGAATGGCATTGTAACATGTATACTGTCATGTAAGAATCGAATTGCCAGTCTATGTCTGACGCAGGATACAGCATGCTTGGGGCTGGTGCATGGGGATGACCCAGAGAGATGTTATGGGGAGGGAGGTGGGAGGGGGGTGCATGTTTGGGAACGCATGTATACCCGTGGTGGATTCATGTCAATGTATGGCAAAACCAATACAGTATTGTAAAGTAAAATAAAGTAAAACAATAAGAAAAAAAAATGAACAAAATAGTTGCTAATGCATTTTATGTGAAAAGATAAATTAGAAAATAGATGTAACATCTATTTTTTTCCCTCAAAACATTTAACAACAACAACAACAAAAAACCCCAAGTATCTCTAATTACTATTAGCTTGATAATTAGCTCTCAAGATTTATGTGATTTTGGGTACTCAGAAATAAGTATCATGGTGTGTGGGAGAGAGTTGCATAAGTGGACTTTGCACTCCTAGTTGTTATGAATTGTTGAATAATGTGGACAGCATTAAAATTGGTACTTACTTTGATAAGGCTGTTTAGCAAGGAGTAAAAAGATTTTATCCAAGATGGACATGAGTCATTTAGGCAATATCTAGTTTAACAGAATAATTTTTAACTTTCTTATCTTGGGTCACTAAATTTGCCTATTAATCACTTACTAATTAATATCTGAGAGCTGTGGTCATGAATGAGTTGATGTTTAAGATACTCTACAAAATTAGTAAGAGACCTAAAAGATTCTTCAGACTTTTTGGTGGGCTCTTTGATATCCATCCCTAAGAAGATAAGGATTTAATGAAATCCTCTGACTCCCCATCTGAGCTAAAGTATGATGCTGTGAATCTACTACTTATAAGACTACAGAGGCTAAACCTTCAGTCTTAGGGCCAGAAAGCCTTTTTGGAAGTAAGATAGTAGAAATCAAATAAATTACTTCCTTGTCCTCATCTTTCAATTTTCTTATGTATTGGACATAAACTTGTACAAACTCTGGGAGATGGCAAGGGGCAGGGAGGCCTGGTGTGCTGCAGTACATGGGGTTGTGAAAAGTCGGACACAACTGGGCACCTGAACAATAACAGATCAATAAAATAACCCAGACCTGAGACGAGGGTGTGATCACTCACCTAGAGCCAGACACCCTGGAATGCAAAGTCAAGTGGGCCTTAAGAAGCATCACGACTAACAAAGCTAGTGGACATGATGTAATTCCAGTTGAACTATTTCAAATCCTAAAGGAGGATAGTGTGAAAGTGCTGCACTCAATATGCCAACAAATCTGGAAAACTGAGCAGTGGCCACAGGACTGGAAAAAGTCAGTTTTCATTTCAATTCCAAAGAAGGGCAATGCCAAAGAATGGTCAAACTACTGCACAACTGCACTCATCTCACACGTTAGCAAATTAATGCTCAAAATTCTCCAAGCCAGGCTTCTGACAGTACATGAACTATGAACTTTCAGATAATCAAGCTGGTTTTAGAAAAAGCATAGGAACCAGAGGTCAGATCACCAACATCTGTTGGATCATCAAGAAAACAAGAGAGTTCCAGAAAAACATCTACTTCTGCTTTATTGACTATGCCAAAGCCTTTGACTGTGTGGATCACAATAAACTGTGGAAAATTCTGAAATAGGTGGGAATACCAGACCACCTGTCCTGCCTCCTGAAAAATCTGTATACAGGTCAAGAAGCAACCGTTAGAACTGGACATGGAACAACAGACAGGTTCCAAATCGGGAAAGGAGCATGTTAAGGCTGTATATTGTCACCCTGCTAATTTAACTTATATGCAGTGCACATTATGTGAAATGCCAGGCTGGATGAAGCACAAGCTGGAATCAGTATGGCCAGGAGAAATATCAATAACCTCAGATATGCAGATGACACCACACTTATGGCAGAAATTGAAGAGCTGAAGAGCCTCTTGATGAAAGTGAAAGAGGAGAGTGAAAATGTTATCTTACAACTCAGCATTCAGAAAACTAAGATCATGGCATCCGGTCCCATCACTTCATGGCAAATTGATGGGGAAACAATGGAAACAGTAACAGACTTTATTTTTTTGGGCTCCAAAATCACTGTACATGGTGACTGCAGCTGTAAAATTAAAAGACACTTGCTCCTTGGAAGAAAAGCTACGACCAACCTAGACAGTGTAGTGAAAAGCAGAGACATTGCTTTATCCACAAAGCTCTGTCATACATAAATCACAGCAGGATCCTCTATGATCCACCTCCCAGAATACTGGAAATGAAAGCAAAAATAAACAAATGGGATCTAATTAAAATTAAAAGCTTCTGCACAACAAAGGAAAATATAAGCAAGGTGAAAAGACAGCCTTCTGAATGGGAGAAAATAATAGCAAATGAAGCAACTGACAAACAACTAATCTCAAAAATATACAAGCAACTTATGCAGCTCAATTCCAGAAAAATAAATGACCCAATCAAAAAATGGGCCAAAGAACTAAATAGACATTTCTCCAAAGAAGACATACGGATGGCTAACAAACACATGAAAAGATGCTCAACATCACTCATTATCAGAGAAATGCAAATCAAAACCACAATGAGGTACCACTTCACACCAGTCAGAATGTCTGCGATCCAAAAATCTGCAAGCAATAAATGCTGGAGAGGGTGTGGAGAAAAGGGAACCCTCCTACACTGTTGGTGGGAATGGGAACTAGTACAGCCACTTTGGAGAACAGTGTGGAGATTCCTTAAAACATTGCAAATAGAACTACCTTATTACCTAGCAATCCCACTGCTGAGCATACACACCGAGGAAACCAGAATTGAAAGAGACACATGTACCCCAATGTTCATTGCAGCACTGTTTATAATAGCCAGGACATGGAAACAACCTAGATGTCCATCATCAGATGAATGGATAAGAAAGCTGTGGTACATATACACAATGGAGTATTACTCAGCCGTTAAAAAGAATACATTTGAATCAGTTCTGATGAGATGGATGAAACTGGAGCCGATTATACAGAGTGAAGTAAGCCAGAAAGAAAAACATCAATACAGTATACTAACACATATATATGGAATTTAGAAAGATGGCAATGATGACCCTGTATGCAAGACAGCAAAAAAGACACAGCTGTGTATAACGGACTTTTGGACTCAGAGGGAGAGGGAGAGGGTGGGATGATTTGGGAGAATGGCATTGTAACATGTATACTGTCATGTAAGAATCGAATTGCCAGTCTATGTCTGACGCAGGATACAGCATGCTTGGGGCTGGTGCATGGGGATGACCCAGAGAGATGTTATGGGGAGGGAGGTGGGAGGGGGGCTCATGTTTGGGAACACATGTACACCCATGGTGGATTCATGTCAATGTATGGCAAAACCAATACAGTATTGTAAAGTAAAATAAAGTAAAAATAAAAATAAAAAAAAAAAACTCTGTCGTAGTCAAAGCTATGATTTTTCCAGTAGTCATGTTTGTGAGAGTTGGACTATAAAGAAAGCTGAGTGCCAAAGAATTGATGCTTTTGAACTGTGGTGTTGGAGAAGACTCTTGAGAGTCCCTTGGACTGCAAGATCAAACCAGTCCATCCTAAAGGAAATCAGTCCTGAATATTCACTGGAAGAGGACTGATGTTGAAGCTGAAACTCCAATACTTTGGCCACCTGATAAGAAGAACCAACTCACTGGAAAAGACCCTGATGCTGGGAAAGATTGAAGATGGGAGGAGAATGGCATGACAGAGGATGAGATGGTTGAATGTCATCACCAACGCAATGGACGTGAGTTTGAGTAGGCTCCAGGAGTTTGTGATGGACAGGGAAGCCTGGCATGCTGCAGTCCAAGGGGTCGCAAAGAGTCGGGCATGACTGAGTGACTGAACTTAACGGAGGCTCTTTCTTATCCTCGGTACAGCAGAACCAAGGAATGTTCTAAGAAATAGTGATCAGCAGCACGGGATGCTCTGTTTCAGTCCATACAAAGAACCCCCTTTCCATTCTGAACTGCTGCATCTTCTGAAACATTGAGTTTCTATTGTAATAAGTGCTCTGCTAAAGGTTATGGACTGATTACCATTTTCATGATCATAAGAATCCTATGAAGTGGGCTCTATCTCTATTTCTATTTTTATAAAAATGAGGCAAGTGGAACACAGCATACTTAAGTTAATTTTCCCTCTATTTTAGAGAGCTAGGATTTTAGGCAGTCTATGTTCACAGTCTTTACTTTTAATCACCACATCTTACTGAGTTTCCAATTTATCTTATAATACAAATTGATGTTTAGAATGTCTCTCTACAGTCCAGAGGCAAGAGTGGCTTATTACATTTTGCTTCTATTTTTTTTTTAACTGAAAATCTGTAATATATTGTCATTATAGGCAGAATTCACAACTATTTGGAATATTAGATTAACCAAGAAACACAGTACCTAATCTATCTTCCATGAAATACTAAGTATCAAAAATAGCCATCACTATTCATCTTCAGCTTTAGTTCTGGTCCTGAAGCAAAGTCACTTATACCTGACCTTGTTTATTTCTGCATCTGCACTGTTAGTCCTCACTGTGCCCTGGCCCCTCCATCACTCACTGTTATATTTTCTTTTAATTTTCTGTTCTGCACCTTGGCTTTAGGAGAGTGAGACCACCTCTTTTACTCTCTTCATCTATCCTCAGCACCCAATGCATTTTGCCTGGCCCAATGAATTTTGCCTGAATTAAAGGATGCGGAACCCTCCATTTGGATTTCTGTTTGTGTTGTTTATAGGAATGATAATATTTACATTAATTTTCTTGGAAGGACATTATGAAACTTGGGTGAGAAAATGCCTAGGAAAGTGTCCAGAATTAAAACATTGTAGAAAACAAGAGATTCTTTCTCTTAAGATTATCTGTAATTATTCTCATCAACAGGTAAACTTGACTTGTCTGAGGGAGTCACATCCCCCCCCCAAAAAAAGGTTAATGGAAACATTTTCTGAAGCTGTTTCAAAAACTGGATCATTCCATCCTTCAATTCAGTAAAACTGGTCCTGATTGTGAAAAAGGAAATAAGAGATTTCTGTTTTCAGAGGTCCTAGATGAGAAAGACTGATGCTGAAGCTGAAACTCCATTACTTTGGCCACCCGATGTGAAGAAATGACTCATTGGAAAAGACCTTGATTCTGGGAAAAATTGAAGGTGGGAGGAGAAGAGGATGACAGAGGATGAGATGATTGGATGGCATCACTGACTCAATGGAGTTGAGTTTGAGTAAACTCCGGGAGTTGGTGATGGACAGGAAAGCCTGGTATGTTGCAGTCCATGGGGTCACAAAGAGTTGGACATGACTGAGCAACTGAACTGAACTGAGATGAGACAGAGTTTGTAGAAACAGAAGAAATAAACCCTTCAAGGCTGTAATTATGAAGTAAGATTCTTCAGCTACAACACCGAGTAGGGAATATGGAATATTAAATATGCATATGACTCCATAATAGATACCTTTACATAAAACTTCACTGAATTGCCATGATGGTTATGTGAGGGAAAATGTCCCATTACTACATAAAGAAAATGGAGGCTTAGAGGGGTTGACAATTAACTCAAGGCTGTACATCTAAAGTAGAAGAGTTAGGGATGAATCCATATCTATAAGATTCAAAAGGCTTAGCATACACCAAAACCAAGGATCATCAAAGCAAAAATAAATAAGACTACATCAAAATAAAAAATTCTGCACAGTAAGTAAAAAAGCCATCAACAAATCATGAAAAGGCAGCCTACAGAATGAGAGAAAATATTTGTGAATCATATATCTAATAAGAGGCTAATGTCCAAATTATATAAGGAACTCATGCAACTCAACAGTGAAAAGAAAAAAAAAGAAGAAAGAAAATAAACCTCAATCAGTCCAACTGGTGAATTAAGTGGACTTTTTTTCCCCAAAAGAGTACAACATACAAATGGCCAACAGTTACTTGAAAAAGTGCTTAACAACACTAATCATAAAGAAAATATCAATCAAGACAATGAGATTTGACCTCACACCTGTTAGAATGGCGATCATCAAAAATATAAGAGATAACAAGTGTTGGTGAGGAGGTGGAGAAATGGAAATGCCTATGATATGCTTATACTGTTAGTGGGAAAGACAATTGTGCAACCACCATGGAAAATAGTATGAGTTTCCTCAAATTTAAAAAATAAGCCTGCTGTATGATCCAGCAATTCCATTACTGAGTATATACCTACAAGAGACAGTAATATCACTCTCTTAAAGAGATAGCTGGGCCCTCATATTCATTGCAGTATTATTTATGAGACCCAAGACATGGAAATAATTGCTCTATCCATGGATGAATAGATAATCTGGTATAGAGGTTCCAGTTCCTTGTAGGATGACCCTGAACTCACCTCTTGTCATAGACACATGGAATCCACACTTACTTGTAGACCAAATTCTTCTGAAGAACTGTGGGCTGGCTGAATAACAGCTTCTGTATATAACAAATAGTACATTTGTACCAGGACCCCATAGAGACAGATGGGAGAGGTAAAGACACAGTGTTAACAACTTTGAGGGGACATCTGAAGTAGAATATCACTGAGTGACCTGTGTAAGACATACCAACACTGGGGCATAGTGAGAAAATAGTGACTCCAAAGTAACCTGATGAAAGTAAGATGATACATGAAGGAAATACATTTACTAACCTAACAGCATCTGCCAAACACATATGAACTGCTAAAATTCTCCAGGAAAGAGATGCCAATGAGTACCATTTTTTGTCTTCCCCTTCCATGTTGATAAGAATAAAGAAAGTGAAGTCGCTCGGTCGTGTCCGACTCTTTGCGACCCCATGGACTGTAGACTACCAGGCTCCTCCATCCATGGGATTCTCCAGGCAAGAGTACTGGAGTGGGTTGCCATTTCCTTCTCCATCCATGTTGATAGTGCAATGAAATGGAGACAAGTAATTTACCTGATAGAGTTCAACATAATGGTCATAAAAAAAGCTCACTGATCTCAGGAGAAGAATGAAATAACATATGAGAACTAGAGGAAAGAGTTAGAAAACATGAAAAAGAAACAATCACATCTGAGGAATATAATAACAGAAATGAAAAATGCACTACTGGGAATCAACAACATATTAGATGATACAGAAGACAGATCAGCAATCTGGAAGACAGAGTAGTGGAAAACAACCACAATAAAAATGAAATAGAAATAAGGAGAGTTTAAGATAATTCTGGGAGAATATCAAGGGTACTAACATTCACATATAAGCATCCCAGAAGAAGAATAAAGAGAGAAAAGGACAAAAAAATTATTTGAAGATAAAATGACTAAAAAGATTCCCAATATCGGAAAGGAAACAGATGTCCAGATCCAGAAAACATAGAAGCATGAAACAAGATGAGCCAAAAACCATCCACACTAAGACATTTCACAATTAAATTTTAAAGTTACAGAGAAAATTTAAAAAAACACTAAGATTTTAAAAGTACTAGCCGCCTACAACCTAGATAGCATATTGAAAAGCAGAGACATTACTTTGCCAACAAAGGTCCGTCTAGTCAGGGCTATGGTTTTTCCAGTGGTAATGTATGGATGTGAGAGTTGGACTGTAAAGAAAGCTGAGCACCAAAGAATTGATGTTTATGAACTGTGGTGTTGGAGAAGACTCTTGAGAGTCCCTTGGACTGCAAGGAGATCCAACCAGTCCATTTTAAAGGAGACCAGCCCTGGGTGTTCTTTGGAAGGAATGATGCTAAAGCTGAAACTCCAATACTCTGGCCAGCTCATGTGAAGAGTTGACTCATTGGAAAAGAGTCTGATGCTGGGAGGGATTGGGGGCAGAAGGAGAAGGGGACGACAGAGGATGAGATGGTTGGATGGCATTACCAACTCGGTGGATGTGAGTTTGAGTGAACTCTGGGAGATGGTGATGGACAGGGAGGCCTGGGTGTGCTGCGATTCGTGGGGTCGTGAAGAGTCGGACATGACTGATCGACTGAACTGAAATGAACTGAGCCGCCTACAAGGGAACCCTTATATTGCTGCTTGATGATTGTTCAGCAGAACTTTTGCAGACCAAAAGGAAGTGTCATGATATATTTAAAATCTCAAAGAAAAAAAAAATAGAATTAAGAATATTCTATCCAGCAAGCTTATGATTTGGAATTAAAGGAGAGAGAAATAATTTCATAGACAAACAAAAACTAAAAGAGTCCATTATCACTAAACTAGCTTTGAAAGAAATGTTAAAAGGTCTTCTTTAAACAGAAAATAGAAAAGCTATTAATAGGAAAAAAAAAAAAAGAAAAGAAAATGGATGAAAGAGAAGTATCACCAGGAAAGCATGCAGTAAAAGCAGTAGAGAGGCTATATAAAAAGCTGGTGTGATGATTTAAAGGCAAAAGTAGCAAAAGCAACAACTATTCTAATAAATAAAGGGATAGACAAAATTAAAAGGTGTGAAATATGATATCAAAATCATAAAATGTTTTGGATGGAGTAAAAATGTGGTGCTTTTAGAATACTTTCAAACTTAAGTGACTATGAGCTTAAAATAAACAGCTATATAATACAAACTGCCATATATATTCATACACACATTGCGTTTCCCAGTTGGCACTAGTGGTGAAGTATCCCCCTGCCAATGCAGGAGATGCGGGTTCAGTCCCTAGGTCAGGAAGATCTCTTGGAGCAGGAAATGACAGCCCACTCCAGTTTTCTTGCCTGGGTAATTACATGGACAGAGGAGCCTGATAGGCCACAGTCCATGTGGCCATAACAAGTGAGATACGACTGAGTGACTGATCACATATATACATACACATACATCCCTTACGGTAACTACAAACCAAAACCTTATAGTACATGTACAAAAAATAAAGAGAAAAGAATCCAAACATAACACTAAAGAAAATTATCAAATCACAGGGAAAAGCTTAAGAAATGAAGAAAAGAACAGAGAAAAACTACAGAAAAAATGAAGCAATTAATGAAAAGCGGTAAGTACACGTCTATCATTGATCCCTTTAAATGCAAATGGACTAAATGCACTAATCAAAAGACATATAGTGGCTGAATGGGTAAAAAATTAAGACCCATCTATATGCTGCCTACAAGGTACTCACTTCAGATCTAAAGACATAACATGAAAGGATAGAAAAATTTAATCTATGAAAATGAGAATGAAAAGAAAGATTAAGTAGTGATATTCAGACAAAATAGACTTTCTAACAAAGCTTGTAATAAAAAAAAATATGGAATTTTACTCAGTGATGAAGGGGTCAATCTGAAGAGAGGATATAGCGTTTGGAAATATTTATGCACCAAACATAGGAACACCTAAATATGTAAAGCAAATATTAGCAGATATTAAGGGAGACATTAACAATAATACAGTAAACACAGAGGACTTTAATACCTCACTTACATCAAGGTATAGATCATCCCAACAGAAATAATAAGGGACAATAGCTTTAAGTGATATATTCAAACAGGTAAACTTAATAAATATTAACAGAACATTCTACCCCAAAACCACAGATCACACATTTTTTTTTTCAAATGCACATGGAACATTCTCTAGGGTAGATCACATGTTAAGCCGCAAAAGAAGAAAAAAATTTATGAGGAAAATGTCATCTATTTATCTCTGTGTCTCTTTCTCTCTCTGTTTACACAGTGGACTATTATTTAGCCAGGAAAAAAAGGAGAAATTCTGTCACTTGCATCACCATGGACAGATCTTGAGGATATTATCCTAAGTGAAATAAGCCAGAAAGAAAAAAAAACACTGTATTAATCTCACTTATATGTGAAATCAAAAAGAAAGAGAGAAACTCTTAGTAATGGAGAACACACCAGTGGTTGCCAGGGGTAGGTGGTAAGAGGTGGGAGACATGGGTAAAGGTGGTCAGAGGATACAAACTTCTAGTTACAAGATACTTTCTGGACATGTAATGAGCAGCATGGTGACTGGTTAACAATACTGTATCGTGTACTTAAAAGTTGTTAAGAGAGAATTTAAAAGGTCTCATCTCAAGAAAAGTATGCTACTATGTGAAATAATGGGTAATATCTAAACTTATTTGGGTAACCATTTCACAGTACATACATATATGAAATCATTATGTTGTACACCTGAAACATGTAATGTTTTATGCCCCTTTATATCTCAATAAAATCAGAGAAAAATCAAATCTTAGTACTCCCACACTCCACACCACCTTAATTTACTGATTCTTCTTTGACAAAGCCCAAAGGTATCATCACTGTCCTTTAGGAAGGAAATTTATTTATGCATCGATTAGGGTTACTTTACCTATAAGTGATCAAAATCCAACTCAAATTACCTTACGAATAGAAGGGAAATTCTTCATGGATATTGAGGTACCCTGAAGGAAAGTGAAGCTACAAAAGGAGAAAGAAGCAGGTGGACATAAAGAACATCCAGAATTGAAAGCTTAAATACCATTAGAGCCACTCCTCTGCCTCCTAGGTTTTTCCTATTATTCTATTCATTATCCCTCACTACAGACAGGACCATAGACAGCTCCCAGACACAAAGAGCTTCATCATCCAAGGGGAGAACACTGTGACTCTGAGACTTAAATTTAGAAACATAGGGCTGACTATATTTTTGACTATTTGACTGAGTAGAGGTCCATGTCTTCCCTGCCTGAGCAAATTGAGGCCAAAGGATTAAGGCAGAAAAGACCATTCCACAGTGCAAGAGGAGGACTCACATAGATCTCTGGACATACTCCTCCCTATGCTGGGATTGCATCAGGCTAGGTGAGAAGAGGAAGCATAATTAGGGAAAATGGTTCCTAGATGCAGAATGTGTTAAAGTCCCATATTCCTTAAGATTCATTTATTTTTCTTTGTATTTTTTCTGCCAAAAGTTCTTGGCTCTTGGTAACCTGGATAACCTAACATTTTTTCTTGTCAAGTAATAAAAGTTGGTATACATATTTCTATTTCATGTTCATCAAATTATCTTTTAATCAAGGGTCACCAAGTTTGGGTACATCCTGGAAAAGTTAAGTGTGCAGATCCTGGGTAAGACACAAAGTAGATTTGTCAGAATCATGAAGTTGTCATGTGGTGAAAACAGGAGACTTCTGGATTTGTTAAATCTCATTTAGCCAAAGAGAAAAAATCTACCTGAAAAAGGATTCCTAGAGATATCTCAGAATGGTATTTTCAACATATATTCTTTCTAATCCCTATGATAGTTACACCGAGTTACATGTTTTCACTTTTTTTTTGTTCTTTGTAATGGTATCTCAGGGAATTTTTCCTGTGAAAATATTCTGAAATATGGAAAAAGAAACACTAAGTAGAGAGAATAGTCATTACTTCATCTGATGAAGAGTGGAAAATAGAGACCATAAGATGAGAATCCATTTTGGCTAATCTGCCTCCATGTAACATTTTTCAGACTTTAAAGTAGATGCGTATGTGAAGTGTAGACAGTTAATCCACAAATTTCTTAAATTTTGACGTTAAATTAGGAAAATAAGAACATTTGAGTGAAATTATAGTTATGGGGATGGTGGTGGTGGTGAAGTCGCTCAGCCGTGTCCAACTCTTTGCGACCCCGTAGACTGTAACCTACTAGGCTTCTCCGTCCATGGGATTCTCCAGGCAAGAATACTGGAGTGGACTGCCATTTCCTTCTCCAGGGGATCTTCCCGACCCAGGGATCAAACCCGGGTCTTCCGCATTGCAGGCAGACGCTGTAACCTCTGAGCCACCAGGGAAGCCCTGCATACCAATGTTACAAAAATACCATTGTATTTGGAAAGACCAGAAAGAATTGAATGATAGTGGTTCACGGGATTATGAACAATTTTCTCCTGTCTGCTTTTCTTTATTTTCAATGTTACTATGATAAACAGATATTACTCTGCCACTCTGATATTACTTACCATGTAATAAAAATTAAATAAAATATTGTTTTTATTACATTATATACAATTCTTAACAGTCAGAAATTTGAAAAAAGTTGCCATTTCCTGCCTGCCTCTGATATACAAATATTATGAAACCACATCCCCGTAACTGGCCCCTGTGGTTGCAGGTGGCCCCTGTGGTCCTTCCTTACCTGCTACTTCATTTTCTGGTCCTGAGGCCCTGGATACTCCTGTCTGGATACCATCCCTTGCTCTTACTTCTCTTCAAGGCTGCAAGCCTGCCTCCACATCCCAAGAGATAAAGCTGAGACTCCCCAACAGTTTCTCCTGAGTTTCTCAGTGACCACCATTATGCTTGTATTTCTGCCCACATAGGTCATAACTTTCTCTTATACCCTAGTACTGCAAATCTATTTAGAACAACATAGACATCCATGTCGCTCATTTTAATGTAGAAAACCACAGGAGGATTAAGAAAAGATGGAATGAGTATTTTACTTGTGTTTCTTTTTATACATTTCTCTAGGTATATTTTTTTTTATTGAAGTATACTTGACTTACCATGTTGTTTGGGTATCTGGTGTAATGCAGTTTTCATCTATATATCTTCTTTATCATATTCTTTTCCATTACAGATTATTATAGGATATTCAATATAGTTCCCAGTGCTATATAGTAAGACCTTGTTGTTTATCTATTTTACAAATAGTAGTGTGTGTATGTTAATTCCAAACTCCTAATTTATCTCTTCTCTCTTCGGTAACCATGAGTCTGTTTCTGTTTTGGTGACCATAAATTTGTTTTCTATGTCTGTGAGTCTGTTTCTGTTTCATAAATAAGCTCATTTGTGTTATATTTTATATTCCACGTGTAAGATAACATATGGCATTTGTCTTCTTCTTTCTGACTTTTTTTCACTTAGTATAATAATCTCTACATCCATCCACGTTGCTGAAATGATATTATTTCATTCTTTTTTTTGGCTAAGTAGTATTCCACTGTGTGTATATACCATATCGTCTTTACCCATTGATCTGTTGATGGACATTTAGTCTGCTTCCATGTCTTGTCTATCGTAAACAGTGCATGTATCTATTCAGATTAATATTTTGAAAATATTATGAGGTGCATGTATCCTTTCAAATTGATATTTTATCCAGATATACGCCTGGAGTGTGATTGCTGGATTATATGATAACTCCCTTTTTAGTTTTTTAAGGATGCCCAATGCTGTTTTCCTGGAGAAGGAAATGGCAAACCACTCCAGTATTCTTGCCTGGAGAATCCCAGAGACAGAGGAGCCTGTTGAACTGCCTTCTATGGGGTCGCACAGATTTCAACACTACTGACACAACTTAGCAGCAGCAGCAGCAGCAATGCTGTTTTCCACAGTGGCTGCACCAATTGACACTTCCACTAACAGTGTAGGAGGATTTCCTTTTCTCCAGACCCTCCCCAGTATTCTCCAGTTTTAAACTTTTTGATGATGGCCATTCTGACCAAGGAGAAGGAGCAACAGAGAATGAGATGGTTGGATGGCATCACTGAATTGATGGGCATGAGTTTGAGCAAGTTCCGGGAGTTGGTGAGGGACAGGGAACACTGACGTGATGCTCTCCATGGGGTCACGAAGAGTCGGACTCAACTGAGAGACTGAACTGAACTGATTCTGACCAATGTGAAGATGACACCACTTTGTAGTTTTGGTATGCATTTCTATGATAATCAGCAACACTGAGCAACTTTTTGTATATCTATTTGCCATTTTCTTTGGAGAAACATCTAGGTTTTCTGCCCATTTTTTTTATTGAGTTGTATGTTTTTTGTTGTTGTTGATGTTATTGAGTTGTGTGAGCTATTTGTATATTTTGGAACTTGAGCCCCTGCAAATATTTTCTCCCAATCTGCAGGTTGCCTTTTTGTTTTCCTTATGATTTTCTTTGCCATGCAAAAGCTCATAAATTTGATTAGATACCATTTGTATGTATATTTTTTTTATTTTCTCCCAATCTATAGGTTGGCCATCTACTGAAGAGACTGTCTTTTCTTTATTATACATGCTTGCCTCCTTTGTTAAAAATTAATTGACCAAAAATTAATTAATTAATTAATCGGATGTGTGGGTTTATTCTGTTCTAGGTATAATCTTTGATGTTACTTTGATGTCTTTGTTTCTTCTTCATAACCACAACATATTTCCTATTTAATATAACAGATTCTTTATTTGCAGGCCCTGATCCAGTGAGATTTCATCATACTCCTTTTTCAGCTCAGTTCAGTTCAGTTCAGTCACTCAGTCATGTCTGACTCTGTGTGGCCCCATGGACAGCAGCACGCCAGACCTCCCTGTCCATCACCAACTCCCAGAGTTTATGCAAACTCTTGTCAAATTCATACTCCCTTTTATGTCTTACAAATTTGCATGTTTTTAATCTCATGTTGCATTAGGTAGAGACTTTCATAGTTCAAAATTATAATTGATCTCTGCAAGGGACCTGTCTAATTGCATGCATTTATACATCTGTATATGTATATATGTATTCCATCACATCCCCATCTTCCATTTTTATTTCCTTCCTCTTCCAAAAGCAACTATTCTAGTGTCTTTGACTCCTGTCTTTTTACTTGTTTATAGTCTTATATAAAATATGGATTCTTTTGTTGTGACTATCTAGCTTACATTATACAGCATTATGTTATCAAATTTATGTTGTCTTCTTTTCTCACTCAACATTAAATTGTAAAGGCATTGCCATTTTTCATAGACACATCTGGCCTATAGCTGCTAATTGCTATACAGTTTACCACAATACACAGTCTACACATTTTAATTACCATTCCTCCCATTATTAACACCTACACTAACTCTAATCCCAATGGGTATTTGTTTTCAAATTACTTGTGATAAGATACCTGTGCTGCAATTATTTTCTTTACCTTTAAGGGGAATAGAAGCTAAAAAAAATTGTCACCTAAAAATGGCAAGCAGTTTCTGCCCTCTAATTGATAATAAATTAAGTTGAACTTTGGAACAAACATTTTCTTTCTTCTGGGGGAAAAGAAAGAAGAGGGACTTTTTCCTTTTTGTTATGAAAAAGTTGAAAAATTCGTACCCTGGGCACGGAGCTAGAGGAGAGATACTGAAGTCAAAATTAACATGGTCATTCCAGAATCAGAGAGTGTGTCCTTATTGGTCATATATATTGGATATTTTTCAGCAGAATGTGGACTTTGGAGACCATTTTGTTTCTGTGTGATTTTAGATTAACCTAAGAGTGTATACAGGGCTTCCCTTATAGCTCAGTCAGTGAAGAATCTGCTTGTAATCCATATTTTCCCGTATGAACTTTATTTGCTCTTTTTCTTTGAGGGATTGTTTGTAATCAAAGTAGAGGTGAGATTATGAAGATGCTGAAGGACTCATAAGCATGGATTTCATTCATTCATTCATTCAACATAAGCTTGCTAAGATTTACTGTGTTCTGTGTACTAGCATAAGCAGTGTGTTATGGGAAGTAATAAAACAAAGCTCCAGCTTTCATGAATTTTGTAGTTTTCATCTTATCCTGGATGAGTGACTAGGAAAAAATAGTGCCTTCTCTTGGTTCTCCTTAAATAAAACTTAGCCATTGATTTTCCCATATCTATATTATTATTTATGAAGCTGTTGTTATAAATATGTTAATATCTTAAGTGGTAGAACTATTACATTGCATAAACACATCAATAGAACCATCATATTGGGGGAAAGGTCTTAAAACAAAAAATTATATATAAAATGAGTAGTGATTGATGTGATTAAACTTTTATATTCATATTCTCTCTGAAAACCCATCAAAAATTTTAGGAAGAATAAATAAATGAAAATATAATATCACCTTTAAAAACACAAAGGGGGAAGAAGCCACATAACCAATTACAAAAATATAATGTCAGAAGTAATATATTTTAAAATTAGGACAATAAAAGCCTCTTCAAATTTATGGACAGATATATGGGCTTCCCTGGTGACTCAAACTGTAAAGAATCAACCTGTAATGCGGGAGACCTAGGTTCAGTCCCTTGGTTGGGAAGATCCCCTGGAGGAGGACATGGCCATCCTCTCCAGTATTCTTGCCTGGAGAATCCCATAGACAGAGGACCCTGGCGGGCTATAGTCCATTGGGTCACAAAGAGTCAGACACAACTGAGTGATTAAGCATAGCACAGCTCTCTAAAATAATTGCCACAGTGTTGAAAGACTCAACTTCAGATCCTTTAATGATGAAGGTATGTAAGAGAGTTGTACAGATAGGAGAGAATATATCCTCACAGGGACCACAGATTAGTTTTAGAGATAGAGCAAAAAGAACCATGAAGACATGCCATATTATTGCCAGTAATATTATCAAAGCAGTCACCTGGGGCAATCAGGAAGAGGGAAGAAAAGCAGCTAACAACACGGAGAACCTAAGATTTCCAGAACTTTACAGTGAGAACTAAAACTCCTTGAATACTCAGACTAGATGAATGCATGCCTTCAGGCCAGAGGACATGGACTGAGGAGCAACTGAGACCATTAATCAAATTGTAAGGTGTTGACTTTCTCTGCCCTTTATTTTCTGCTTACCTTCCCAATTGCTGGGAGCCAGTAACTGTCTCTGAAGAAACTTCTCTGTCCAGATTTCAAACATACATAATAAACATGTGTACACCCTTGGCAGATTCATGTTGATGTACGGCAAAACCAATACAATTTTGTAAAGTAAAAAAAAAAAAAAATTCAAATTAAATTTTAAAAAAAGAAAGAAAGAAAAGAAGTGGCTTAGGACTTATGCAGACTCTGAAGTTTAAAAAACAATGTTAATGAAAGGAATATAAGCAAAATTGCTAAACTTTATCAGAATTATTTTAGAAAATGGCAAAGAATCACATAGCAGAAATAACTGAAAATAATTTCTTGAAAAAAAGGAAAATTTCAAAGGATAAACCTTAGAGATAAAAGGGAAAATAAATTGATAATGCTACAGAAAAAAGTTAAAAAGGAGCTTAGGTTAGAAAATGAATAATAATAAGAGAGAAAAATAAAACCACTGTGGATTTGAAATTCATATTTAAAATAAGAACTGCAACACACAAAAAAAATTATATAAATGTGACTCAAAATATTGTCAGGGATAGGACAATAATCATGAACAAAAATTGCACATAGAAAGTACAAAAAATAATGTAAAATTTATATCATCTCTTGGAATATAAAATAAATGTTGAATCACATTCAAAATGACCTATTAAATTTTATTACACTTTCAGGGCCAAAGAACAAAAACCATGAAAATGGATGGACTTTTCTTCAAGAAAATGGACATTCATCCTGGGAAATTGTATATTCTGAGTCAAGAAATTGGAACTACAGAAGGTGACCTTAGAATAGCATGAAAAAGCATTATTTCCTTTATTCTCTGTGACCTTGTAGACTTTGGTCTGAATCAGAACCATTGGAACCAACCTGCTAGAGGATGCCTTTATCTGGACAAGGTGAGATGGTAGGGGACCGTTAGGATCTTATAGAGTCAACTTTTAAGGGCCAGCAACACCAAGCTGCAGTTTTAAGTAGTTTTCTATATTCCCTTTCTTTATCTAGCTCTTATTTCAATCTCAGCTTTCACTGAAGGCTTATTGTAAAGTCACCTCCAGAGTTTCAGAATGGGAACTTCAGGGAAAAGTTCATGTACCATAACTACTATGGACAGAACTGTTCCTCCACCCACTAAATTTATATATTGTAGTCTCAATCCCCAAGACCTCAAAATATGAGTGTATCTGGACATCAGGCCTTTAAAGAGGTAGTAGAGTTAAAATAAGTCCAAATGAGTGGACCAAATCTAATATATCAGGTGTCTTTATAAGAAGAGCGGATTAGGACACAGACAAGCGCAGAGGCAAGGCCATGTGAGGACACAAGGAGATGGCCATTTATAAGGAGAGAGACCTCAGAAAAAAACGACACTGATACTACTTTGATCTTGAACATCTAGCCCCCAGTTCCAGTTCAGTCACTCCATCATGTCCAACTCTTTGCAACCCCATGAACCGCAGCATGCCAGGCATCCCTGTCTATCACCAACCCCAGAGTCTTCCCAAACCCATGTCCATTGGGTCAGTGATGCCATCCAACCATCTCATCCTCTGTCATCCCCTTCTCCTCCTGCCCTCAATCTTTCCCAGCATCAGGGTCTTTTCAAATGAGTCAGATCTTCGCATCATGCGGCCAAAGTACTGAAGTTTCAGCTTCAACATCAGTCCTTCCAATGAACACCCAGGACTGATCTCCTTTAGGATGAACTAGTTGGATCTCCTTGCAGTCCAAGGGACTCTCAAGAGTCTTCTCCAACACCACCGTTCAAAAGTATCAATTCTTCGGCACTCAGCTTTCTTTATGGTCCAACTCTCACATCCATACATGACTACTGGAAAAACCATAGCCTTGACTAGACGGACCTTTGTTGTCAAAATAATGTCTCTGCTTTTTAATATGCTGTCTAGGTTGGTCATAACTTTCCTTCCAAGGAGTAACCATCTTTTAATTTCATGGCTGCAGTCACCATCTGCAGTGATTTTGGAGCCCAAAAATATAAGGCCCTTGGTCTATGGTTTTTGTTATGGCAACTCTGGTAAACTAATATAATAACAAAAAGTAGCTGAAGAAATCACAGTAACATTTCTAGCAGAAACATGTATAGAAACATGTCTGCTACTGCTGCTGCTGCTAAGTCACTTCAGCCGTGTTCGACTCTATACGACCCCATAGACGGCAGCCCACCAGGCTCCCCCATCCCTGGAATTCTCCAGGCAAGAACACTGGAGTGGGTTGCCATTTCCTTCTCCAATACGTGAAAGTGAAAAGTGAAAGTGAAGTCACTCAGTCGTGTCCGACTCTTTGCGACCCCATGGACTGCAGCCTACCAGGCTCCTCTGTCCATGGTTTTCCAGGCAAGAATACTAGAGTGGGGTGCCATCGCCTTCTCCAAGAAACATATCTACTAAATTCTAAATAATGTTCTAAGCACTTATAACTATTAGTTTACTTAGTATTTACTGCCACTCTAACAGTATTAAATAAATATTGCTGCTGCTGCTGAGTAGGTCATTCATGTGTAAGTTTTTGTGACCCACTGACTGTACCCCCCCAGGCTCCTCTGTCCATGGGATTTTCCAGGCAAGCATATTGGATTAGTTTGCCCTTTCCTCCCCCAGGATTAAATGAGTAAACACTTGTAGAATGCTTGCAGAGTGTCTGCATAAAGTGAGTGCTTAGAAAATGTTGCCTGTTTATATTTTCTATATTTCAGAGGTGAGGAGGCAAAGACCTAGGGAGATTGCATCATTTCTGTATATTTCTGTAAGTTCAGATGTTGGCATTCTTATCCACTTCCCCAGGGCCAGGTTGGGATAAGGCAGTGACCACTGGGGCAGAAAGCTATGTTCAGCAGGACAGGAGTCCCCACGATGGACATCAGTGGTGATGCTACAGGGTAGAAGATGATGCTGGGATTTTTGCAGACAACTGTGAGGGGTCATTATAACTAGGGAATGAGGCTTTGGAAAGGTGTTGAAGATATGCACATTAAACCCTCTCCACAACCCCCTACCACTTCCCAAATGAGCCCAAAGTTTTGAGTAGCTTACTTACCTACCTGTATGTCTCAATAGACAAATGAGTCATTTCTTTCCACATTAAGTCAATAGAAGAACTCGCCAAGAATCCGTGATCTAGTAACACTTTTTGAGATTACCCCTCACCCGTTAAGAAGTTAGAAGCTAATTGTCTAGAGAGAGAAGTAAACCAAAGGGCTGGAAATGGCCAGTGTGATTGCGTGTTTGTTAATTTCAGTCAAGGGCATGGCCATCACCTAAGGTCCAAGGGCTTCCAGCCTTACTTTCAGTGGAACTACCTTCTTTGACTTTCCCTGAGCTTCGTGGGTTATGATGTAGGGAATTTCATATCATCTGACATTTCTTTCATGACCTCAGAAATGCATGCTATACAGAAGAGGCCAGCTTATCTGTCCTTTCTCATACTGAGATACTCATAGGAGAACACAGGAATAGAGAAAGATTCAATTAACAGAGACAATAAATGACTAACATGTCAAGGTCAACCCTATAATCAGTCCAATTCTTTGAGGCCTGAGTGTAGCATACTAATCTCAGACACTCTGAAAGTAGAAGCCTGGGTGTGTTTGGAGGGATATTGCCTAATTCCAGGAGCATCTTCACCGTCACTGTGAGGCACCACCTGTTCCTAGCAGATGCCACCATCGTTAATCTGTCAACACTTGCCAATTTATTCTTTATACACTCAGCACTCCTAGCAGGTAGACAATACGGTTTCTCCAGTGGCTACTTTTCTTGCTGCCTGATGCAACTGCCATTTTGAATTTTTCCTTCAACTGCTAATTTGTCTTCCTTTGCTCACTGTTTGGATAGTTAGTTACCTGTATCTCAGCAACGGGGCTGCTTCTTGGGCAGGAAAGACACTGTGAAGATGGATGTGAGGGCCAGACTACTCCCTCCAGCCATTGATTATCTGTTTTATCTTTGGGCATATCTGCCTGTTTTAACACGAGAATGGATCTGTGTGCCTGCATGAGTGTGTGCACATATATGCGGATGGGAAGAGCCTGGACAAAGACACAGAAATGAAGCATGGTTCCTGGTCCCTTATAGATACGGGATGTGCAAAAAGAATCTGAAGAGACCATATAGACCTTATGATTTTCAGAGGTCACCAGAGAACCCAGGTATCAGAGGGTGATATAAAACATGGAGAAAGGGACTTTGTCACACCAAGGTCTTGAGTGCATGGAGTGTCATTTGGCTCCTCAACAGACAAATACTTGGACTCATAGCTATGAGTCCAAGTATACCGGGAAGGCACAGTTTTCCAATGAGGTGGCAGCAGTGAGGAGACCAATGGCTTGGAAAGAACTTGTCATGAAAGCTGCAAAGGAGGAATGTAGGAGTGACTGCTCTTGAGCATCTGTGAGACTCCTGGCTGCTCAAGTAATGATCTGGTTTTGACTGTGGTGCAGAGGGCCCTGGCAGAGAGAAGGATGACTTGCTACAGTCAGCCTATACCATCACCACGCAGGCATGAGTGATGACGCAGTTTCCTTTATACCTCACTTAGCTGGGAGATCCTGAGAATTCAGGGTGTGTAAATGACTTGTGTGGTCTCTGCCGGCAGTAACTTTTTGTCTGAATGTTCGTTTTATTTTGGACATGTGAACATGTAAGTATGGACTTCTCTTGTCAGTGGTAAAGAACCCACCTGCCAATTCAGGAGACTTGAGTTTGATCCCTCGGTCGGGAAGATGCCCTGGAGAAGGGAATGACACTTTCAGTCCACTCCAGTATTCTTGCCTGAGAAATCCCATGGACAGGAGAGCCGGGTGGGCTACAGTCCATGGAGGTCACAAAAGAGTCAGACATGACTTAACTACTAAACAGCAGCAACGTGTACAGAGTCAAGCGCAAAAGAGAACAATTATGGCCTCAAGTTCAGCTTTAAGCTGATTGCACTTTATTATGCTTAACCACCAAGACTGCCCATCTTACCAGTGAAAGGGCAGAGTGGGTTATTTCATATGTTTTTGATTGTGTTCTGAAAAATATCTCTTGAGCACTTAAAACATTGCACCACTTGAATTAGAGGCATGTCTGAGGTAACAGGTCCTGTATTGTTTTAGTCTCCTAGTTAGAGGAAGGAAGATTAGAAGGGAGATTTTATTTTAATCAGTAAGATTTACTTAATGCTTTGTACATGCCAAAACTTATAAAACATAAGTGGCATGCAATGATATTTAAAACCCACCATGACCCTGTGAGATCATTGTGCTTATAATTCCAATCTTGCAAATGAGGAAACCAAAATATAGAGAATCTACAAAGTTAGTGGGGCTCAGATTTGAACTAAAATCTTCTCACCATAAAGTCTTCCTTCTCAACTACTAGCCAGTGCTCCTCTGCATTTTTCTTGGTATGCAGATAAAATATGATAAACGTTTGTAAGGCCTGCTGGAAGAAATGAAAGGAGTCTGATGGTGGGTAGAGACAATTATCTTGGGGCTTGTCCAGTGGCCTTGTTATTTTGTTGTTGTTCAGTTGCTAAGTCATATCCAACTCTTTGTGAACGCATGGACTGCAGCACGCCAGGCTTCCGTGTCTTTCACCATCTCCTGGAGCTTGCTCAAACTCATGTCCATTGAGTCAGTGATGCCATCCAACCATCTCATCCTCTGTCATCCCCTTCTCCTCCTGCTTTCAGTCTTTCCAGAATCAGGGTCTTTTCCAATGTGTCGGCTCTTCTCTTCAAGTGACCAAAATAATGGAACTTCAGCAGTGGACTTGACATCTGGAATTTTCAAAGTTCCTGGTTACCTCTAATCCATTTTGGGTACGTGAATTGGAAGGCTGCATGAACCTTTACTGCTCCTCTGAGAAGAATATCACACATCACTTACCCTGAGTCTACACCTAACAGCTGCTCATCCACCCTTCCTAATGCTTCTGCATACAAAGATTTTTAGCAGGATGCTATAGCAGGTGTTTAAAAACTGAATCCAGCATCTCCAACATGTTAACATGTAGACTAAGAACATGATGATTGAAAGGCAAGGAGGTCACATGATGGCCCACACAAGATTCACTTCTCTCTCTCCTCGCAGTTTAACCACAATATGCATTATTGGGAACAGATTCTTGACCTGAGGGTACAGGGGAGGGTTTTTCTAATTAGCCCAAGCCATTTCTGCTCATCATATCATTTTACTTATTATTAATTAACAAACAGGCATATGACTAAATCTTCACCGATGTGTCATCAGGAGGAGCTGCTAGAAGGTTTTAATACTTTGCTTACAAGAACAGCAGAATAAGGGTTTCTCTGCTTCTTGCTAGGTATAAATAATAGCAATGCAAATAGCTAAACTGCTCCTGTAGTCCAGGTAGTAGTCATGAGAGGACCACCCTGTCACCAAGCTGGAGCTGAGGATGGCAGGGTGGAGACATGCATAGAGCTGAGGCCACCCATGTCAGTTGTGATCTACTGAACTAACCCAGTTCAAAGCCAGTCTTACCTCTGCATTTAAAATTATTTGAGGTAATATGTACCCTTGTTGCTAAATCAAAGTCCAATTTTCTGTTTCTTAGAACCAAAAGCAGCTGGACTCTTCAGTTTTGCCTCTGGAATCTCCTGCGAGCCTCTCCAAGTCTCCTGTACACCCTGAAGGAGAGGCTCTTCACCTTTCTATGTCATGGACCCCTTCTAAACTATATTTACTTTTGAACTCTAAGAATAATAGTTTTACTGCATGAAATACAAAACAAAGAATTACAAGGGAAATCAATTATTGGATTCCAAATATCAAAACACCAGTTACAATGAAACTGTGACATAGTATAATAATATATGTCTTTATTAATATATTAAATAATAACATCTAGTAGTAGACTTAATAATTCCTGTAATAGAACACCAGTGATGTTTTAAAATTTTAATTTGGAAACAATTGCAATGTGATGAAAAGTTCTGTGATTTCTGTTAGTGGCCAGGTCACAGCTTTTTATATTCTACTGTGGTTTGTGGCTTTGAAGTTTCTTGAACCTCAGGTTAAGGCCCCTGAGTTAAGGGGAAGATAGGAATGTTCAAATCCATGGGCTCCCAAGGCCTCTGGAGGCAATCTCTGCTTCACACGTCCTTGGCCTTGAACACTCCTCAAGGCTACTCCAGAGGCTTTTCTTATCTCAACCGCTTTATTTATTTTCTGTGAACCTTCCTGTAGATGGACATTCTCTTCCTTAGCCCTGAGGCCCTGTGTGATTTCTTACTGTGTTCCCTAGAAGTCCCAGAAAGAAATCTCTCTCTCTCTCTCTCTCTCTCCATCCTCCAGTGCTCTTAAGCTCTCTTTTGTCCCAGCCTCTGTTTGGACCACTAAGCTTGTACCTGGTGAAGTGATTATTTAGACAATTGAGCTGGAAGCCTTGGAGCCCTGCTCCTATTTGTTTGAAAACACTTTGAGGAGGGAGAACGTATGTTTCTCCCCTTTGGGTGTTCCTCCTTTAATATTCAGATCAAGGACCCAAATGTAAGTATCAGTTGCACTTTACTAAAAATCTGGAGATATGTGTTGACTCACTTGCCTCCTCGGACTTCACTCTTCCTATTCTCTCAGCTGGTGATCAGATTGTTCAACTTCAAAACCAAGCCAGATCAAATCAAAATGTGCAGAGATCATGCAAGGAAATATACCACACTTTTAACAGGATGAGATGTGTAGAGTGGGGTGAAGGGTGACTTTTGTTTTCTTCTCAATGTTTTTTATAAGTTTTTAAATGTAATACTAAGAGGGTGCATTGATTTTATATTATGAATAGAACATTATAAAATAGCATATATAAAATATCCAAAAATATGTTATTAGATAGGAGAAGTCGACTATACTTACAACCCAGGAAAATGGGTAATGAGCAGCCATGTAGAGGGATTCATCATAAGCAAAGTATGGTCACAACTGTTGCCTCAGTACATTCAATGGGATTGACAGGCCTGGTGGTTTTATTTCAAGCCCGGTTTACAGATGAGAAACTGAGACTCAGAGTGGTTTAATGACTTAATTGCTGTTGAAGGGCACGGTCTGGCATGGAAAGGGCAAAGAAGAGCATTACAGATGTGTCAGTGAAGCCCTGGATGGATCACAGAGAAAGGCTCTGAACAGCTCACAGGGTCAGGGAAGGAAGCAGAGGTGCATTCCCCCTTCTCTTTTATACCCCTAAGGCATCAGCCCCTCCTGGAGACTGTTCCACAACTGTCCCAAACACACACACTGTCATTCTCTCTTTTTTTTTCCTTTTATACACACTCATGCTCTTCCTCACTTGTGTCCAACTCTGTGTGAACTCATGGACTGCAGCCTGCCAGGCTATTCTATCCATGGGATTTCCCAGGCATGTAGACTGGAGTAGATCGTCATTTCCTTCCTCCAGGGGGTCTTTCTAACCCAGGGATCAAACTCAGGTCTCTTGTGTCTCCTGCATTGGCAAGAGGATTCTTTACCACTGAGCTATTTGGGAAGCCCTTTTTATAGGCTATTACATCTAAAATGGGCTTCCCTTGTGGCTCAGCTGGTAAAGAATCTGGCTACAATGTGAGAGATCTGGGTTCGATCCCTGGTTTGGGAAGATCCCTGGAGAAGGGAAAAGCTACCTACTCCGGTATTCTGGCCTGGAGAATTCCATGGACTATATAGTCCACGGGGTCACAAAGAATCCGACACAACTGAGCAACTCTCACACACTTCACAGATCTAAAATAGATAACTAATAAGAACCTACTGTATGGCACAGGGACCTCTACTCAATGCTCTATAATGACCTACATGGGAAAAAATCCAGAAAAGTGTAGATGTATGTATACATATAACTGATTCATTTTGCTGTGTAGCAGAAACTAACACACACTGTAAATCAACTGTTTGTTGTTGCTGTTCAGTCACTAAGTTCTGTATGACTCTTTGGACCCTACGGACTGTAGCCCACTAGGCTCCTCTGTGGGATTCTTCAACCAAGAATACTGGAATGGGTTGCCGTGTCTTTCCTCCAGGGGGTCTTCCTGACCCCAGTATCGAACCCAGGTCTCCTGTGTCTTCTGCATTGGCAGATGGATTCTTTACCACTGAGCCACCAGGGAAACCCAAATCAACTATACTCCAGTAAAAATTAATTAAAAATAAAATTTAGAAAATCGATGTATAGATTTACTGTTCCCTGATGTAGAACACTGCCCAAATGAAAGGTGTACGTTTACCGTTTCAGCGCTATTGTGATATGATTGCTGTGATAGCTAGAGTCATCACCTCTATCTCACTACCTAATTACCATTTCTTGGGAGCAGCAGTAGAGAAATAGAAGAAATGTTGCTTAAGGCTGTCTCCCATTTTGAGATGAAGAATTGGAAACTCAGAGAGATGAAGCTGCATGCTCATACTCAGAAGCTAGAGATGGGATTCAAACACGGGTATGCCTGTCTAAACCATTTTACCCACTGTCTGCCTGAGAAAGTGTTCATAGAGCAAGACCAGGATGTGTTGCAACACTGTGTTGCCTTGGACTTCAGACCTTCTATACCAGTAAAGAGTCTGGTTTAGAGCAGCAGTTTAACTTGTGAAAGGGCCAAAGGAAAAGGGATTTGCTGCCTTAGAGAGGCTGGAGCCCCAGCAGCTAAATCCTTTGGACTAATGAGGGACAGTGTGAGGTTGTACTTCCAGGCTCCTCTCTCCATCATCTGGTGTAGTTTGGGCTGCAGCGCTGCCATTTTTAATAAGGCATTTGTTGCCCGATAAACCCAGGTACAAATCACCAGATGCAGCATTTATGGAGACTGGCAGGCAGAAGGCAGAGTCTGGTATAGTGGTATAATGAATCCCACCTCGAACTTTCCCCAGCGCTGCTAGACCCAGGCAGGGTGCAGGAGCTGGGGGACTGCCTTAGCAAAACCTAAAGGTTAAAATCCATGTTTCAGGAATGGGCTTTGTGCAGAGTGGCTGCTAGTCTGTGGATTATGCTGTTCGCTGACCTTTCTGGGACGGAGCATTCTTCACAGCTGTCATCGCCTCACTGCACAAGCCCAGAAATATCACTAGGGGAGACGTCTTGGCTGCGAATCTGTGCCAAGCTTGGGGGAGGGGTCTATACTGAGGAATCATGACCAGAAATTCAATCAATGGAGCCGCAGCCAAACATGGATGCTGAGATGGAGAGAGGAGGCAGGATGCAGGAATGCTCACCTTGTCCCTCACTTCCTCACATTGCAATCATCCATTTCCATGTCCATCGCCCTCACTGGTCCACAAATGCCTCAAGGTCAGGAGCCTTTCATATTTCCTGTTCCCAGCACAGTCCCTGTCACATGGTAGAAGTTCTGTAAACTTTTGCAGAAATGAAAGAATCAGTTGATCAAATAGAAAAGTTTAAAAATCAGCTCACCTGTCTTGATTCAAGATCTCTCTAAAGTGAAAGTGAAAGTCACTCAGTCATGCTTGATTCTTGGTGGCCCCATGGGTTATACAGACCATGGAATTCTCCAGGACAGAATACTGGAGTTACATCTTTCCCTTCTCCATGGGATCTTCCCAACCCAGGGATCGAACCCAGGTATCCCCCATTGCAGGCAGATTCTTTACCAGCTAAGTCACAAGGGAACCCCAAGAATACTGGAGTAAGTAGCCTATCCTTTTTCCAGGGGATCTTCCTGACCCAGAATCAAATCAGGGTCTCCTGCATTGCAGGTGGATTCTTTACCAACTGAGCTATGAGAGAAGCCCTCCTATAAGCAATGCCTGAGACAATCGTCTGAATGCAAGTCTTTGATTTGGGACATAGATTAGTCTCAGTTGTCCAGAGAAACAGAACCGATGGGAGATGACTGATTGATAGATAGATTAGCTAGATAAACTGGAGTAGATTATATAGATAGATTAGATAGATAAATTACATAGACTAGATAGATAGATAGACAGACAGATATGAATTTACTGTAAGGGAATGAGACTTGGCTCACGTGATTATGAAGGCTGAGAAACCCAAGATCTGCAGTCAGCAAGTTGGCAAACCAGGAAAGTTGGTATAAACGGTACAAATGATATGATGGTATAAATTCCATTCTGAGTCCAAGTCCAAACATGGGAGACCACCAATGTACCTGCTTAACGACAATCAGGCAGAGAGATTTTTCTTTTTTTTTTCTTACTTGAGCTTTCATTTCACTCAAGCCTTCAGCAGATCATATGTTGCCTATCCACATGTGGAAGACAATCTGTTTTACCCAAACTGCTGATTCAAATATTAATCTCATTCAGAAAACCTCACAGACACATCCAGAAATAACATTTAGCTAGACATCTGTATATGTTGTGGCCCAGGCAAGTTGACACATAAAATTAATCATCATGGGGTAGGAACTGCTATAAAGTAGAGACAGGGAGAGAATGTAAGATAGTCAATAAAGGCTGAGGTGTTGAGCTGGACACTGGGGAGAGCAGCTGGGGCTCAACCCTGCAGGAGCATCTGAAGAATCTTCTAGAAAGTGCCTCAGAATTGTCTCTCTAAGCATGGGAAGTGGAAACATTTATTCTTCCAATTCTGTCCTTTACAAGTATGGGCAATGACCACTCCTATATTCCCAGGCTGCGTCTGTTCCTGGAATAAGGAGCCCTAGAGACCTTAGAGATAACATTGAAGCAAAAAAATAAAAAAGGAGATTGGTACAGCAGGTATACTTTAGATGCCAACCAGAGATTTGCTAAAATTATAGCGGACAAGAGAGTGACTGGGGGGTCGAGAGAGGGGCACAGCATATGTCTCAAGAATTTCTCATCTGATCTTCACTGTGTCCTACATTTTGGACTATTACAGCCCACACCGTGTTTCATAACTTGCAAAGCACTTCCTCATCCATTACCTTACTTGGTCTCCATGATAGCCCTAGGCATTAGGTAAGAGCAGTTATCTCCTCTTGACTCCTAGAGAAGATATGAACCTCAAGGGCTGTTTGTCCAAGCGCTGATCCAGAATGAAAATCTCTGTGCTCTCCCTTCAGGTTTTCTTTCACTTCGCCAGGATCAGAGGCTTTCTGTCTATTCTCTTCAGCCTTAGGATTCTTGGAATGAGAAAAGTGAACCATTGAAGGAAACCCAGAATTAAAGTAGACCCAGGTTCAATTGTCAGGAAATCAGCTAGGATTTGTACATGTCTTAGGTGAGAGCGGGCAAGGAAGGGCTTTGGACTGTGAATCTAGAGAGACAGACTCTTTTTCATGGAAGAGTTTTATCTCTTCCATGAACCAGCCATGCAGACTTTTTTTTTTTTTATTTCAAGTATTTCATTTTATCCTTCCATTAAATTAGAAAATCTCACTAAATAAAAAGTATTTTGCTTGCTTATTATTTCTTAATTTTTTTCATGAGGATGTCAGTTGAGTAGCACTGACAATTTCTATAGCAGTATACTAGTAGGCTGGAAGAAGGTTGGTTCTGAAATCAAGACATGGCAACATCTTGGATTCCCTAGAGTAGTGTAGTCTTGGGCAAGTGACTTGGCTTTCCTGAGCTTTGACTTACTTTTATCTTAAATGAGCCTAATATTTATGCTGAACCATGAGTGAGAAATTAGAGAAAATATATGTGTACTTATTGTATCTTTGCCTTACACGTTGAACACACTAAAGATAACTTTTTTTATGCTCATTTGTTATTTTAGTAAGATTATGCCTAATAAGCTTTCTTATTTTATCTCTTAAAAACCTTGCTCACAAATCAATAGATTAACTCATTTGACAAGTCTTTATAGCATAAAAGTCCAATTTATCAATATATCATCTCTGTTAGAAGCACTGATATAACAGGTATAAATATTCCTTCTTTTTCCTGTTTTCCACAGATAGATCCAGAAGTCTATACTTGTCATTATATTAATAACTAGCAAAGGCACAAATGCCAACCTTTTTATACACACTCAAAAAACCAAAATATTAGCTTGTATGATAGTTACCCCTTAATTCTATTTAATTTACTGTTTTTTTCCCAAATGCATGTATATGCAACCATAATTAACAAATATAGGGTGAGTTCTGGTTTTAAATCAGTTACCATCTTGAAATACCCAGTAAAAGAAGCATGCCATCTGGGAGCATCCCTTGTGGTCCATTGATTAAGGCTCCACCTTACAATGCAGAGGGCACAGGTTTGATCCCTAGTCTGGGGACTAAGATCCCACATGCTGTGGGGCAACTAAGCCCATAAGCAGCAATCTCTGCACCCTCAGGCCTCAATGAAAGATCCTGCATGACTCAATGAAGATCTGAGAGTCAAAAATAAATAAATAAGAAGAAATTTAGTAGCTTAAAACAATAACCATCTAAAAAAGAAGAAGAATTATGCCATCTGGACCAGAGGCCATTTAGAAGTCACATCAGTTTCCCTGAGGATTCAGTTCAGTTCAGTTAATTTCAGTCACTCAGTTGTGTCTGACTATTTGTGACCCCATGGACTGCAGCACACCAGGCCTCCTTGTCCATCCTCAACTCCCAGAGTTTACTCAAACTTGCGTCCATGGCGTCAGCGATGTCATCCAACTTTCTCATCCTCAGGAATGCATATTAATACCTACACCACCATCTAACGATTTATAGATTAATGACTGGGAGCTAGAGCTACAGGTTAGAAGATGAAAAAGAATGCAGAATTAAGAGTATTGGATACAGCCCCCATTTTGTGCCTATGATTTAGGATTTTGATTTCTCACAAATCCACAAGGGTAAAACACATGCCAATCTGTGCACAAGGCCTTTAAGTTTTTCTCAAGACTGTAGCTTTCCCACAGGATCATCAGTCCACTTAGAGGATTATCTTCTCATCTTGGGCTATTGTGTAAAGCAAATTCTTGCTTATTAAGTCTTGTATTCTCTAGGAGACATCAACAATTCTGCTTGCTTGAATTTGTTTTGTTGGATGGTTAAAATAATATGCTCTCTATCCATTTTCATTATACATACATAAGGGATGACTCAGCTCCCAACAGAATAATGTGAACAATTTTCAAAGGTTTTGAGCTTCATCAAAGTCCTGAAAGTATCACAACCTGCATTGCCAAGAGTGATGACTGCTACAGAGAGTTAAGAGAACAGGGAAATGAACAGGCAGAAGGGTAGGAAGGAAAGTAGGTGCAAACACAGCAGGATTAGTCGTCATCAAGTTGGAGACCTTGCCTTTGGAAGCTTTGTTCTATGGGACCAGCCCAAGTGTCTTGCTGTTGTTTGTTTGTTTTAACTGGGGCATAATGGTTTTACAATATTGTGTTCACTTCTGCTGTGCAATGAAGTGAATCAGACATATGTATACATATATCCTCTCCTCAGAACTACCTCCCAGTCCAAGCTCCCATCTCTCCCATCCAGGTCACCAGAGAGCACCAAGCTGGGCTTCCTGTGCTTTATATCAGGTTCCCACTAGCTATCTATCTAACTCAGGACACTGCGTACGCATCAATCCAATCTCCCAGTTCATCTCAACCCCTCTGCCCCCACCAGGTCCATATATATGTTCTCTACATCTGTGTCTCTATTCCTGCCTTGCAAATGTGTTCACCTGTACCATTTTTGTAGATGCCACCTGCCTGTATTAATATACCATATTTGTGTTTCTGTTTCTTACTTACTTCACTCTGTATGACAGACTATAGGTCCATCAATGTCTCTACAAATGACCCAGTTCCATTTCTTTTTTATGGCTGAGTAATACCCCACTGTATGTAAGTACCACCTCTTCTTTATTCATTTGCTTATGGATATTTCAGTTGCTATCATATCCTGGCTGTTGTAAATTGTGCTGCAGTGAACATTGGAGTGTGTGTGCCATTTTGAATTATGGTTTTAAAGAATTACTACGGCTCTGAAACAATTGAAGATTTCCATCTAGAGATGGACAGAGTGAAAGCAGTAGTGCCTTTAGAGTTGAGTAGTTGAGGACTTGAATGTCACTTTGGTGCAAGCTCACAGGATCAGTCAGTTCAGTTCAGTTCAATCACTCTGTCATTTCTGACTCTTTGTGATCCAATGGACTGCAGCACAAAAGGCCTCCCTGTCCATCACCAACTCCCGAAGGTTACTCAAACTTATGTCCAGTGAGTCATTTAAGTCAACCGAACATCTCATCCTCTGTCGTCCCCTTCTCCTCCTGCCCTCAATCTTTCCCAGCATCAGGGTCTTTTCAAATGAGTCAAATCTTCGCATCAGGTGGCCAAAGTACTGAAGTTTCAGCTTCAACATCAGTCCTTCCAATGAACACCCAGGACTGATCTCCTTTAGGATGGACTAGTTGGATCTCCTTACAGTCCAAGGGACTCTCAAGAGTCTTCTCCAACACCACAGTTCAAAAGCATCAATTCTTCAGCACTCAGCCTTCTTCATAGTCCAACTCTCACATCCATACATGACCACTGGAAAAACCATAGCCTTGACTAGACGGACTTTAGTCGACAAAGTAATGTCTCTGCTTTTGAATATACTATCTAGGTTGGTCATAACTTTTCTTCCAAGGAGTAAGCGTCTTTTAGTTTCATGGCTGCAATCACCATCTGCAGTGATTTTGAAGCCCCAAAATATAAAGTCTGACACTGTTTCCACTGTTTCCCCATCTATTTCCCATGAAGTGATGGGACCAGGTGCCATGATCTTCGTTTTCTGAATGTTGAGCTTTAGGCCAACTTTTTCACTCTCCACTTTTACTTTCACCAAGAGGCTTTTTAGTTCCTCTTCACTTTCTGCCATAAGGGTGATTTCATCTGCATATCTGAGGTTATTGATACTTCTCCTGGCAATCTTGATTCCAGCTTGTGTTTCTTCCAGTCCAGCATTTCTCATGATGTCCTCTGCATAGAAGTTAAATAAGCAGGGTGACTATATATAGCCTTGACGTACTCCTTTTCCTATTTGGAATCAGTCTGTTGTTCCATGTTCAGTTCTAACTGCTGCTTCCTGACCTGCATATAGTTCTGTGTATTCTTGCCACCTCTTCTTAATATCTTCTGCTTCTGTTACATCCATACCATTTCTGTCTTTTATTGTGCCCATCTTTGCAGGAAAACTTCCCTTGGTATCTCTAATTTTCTTGAAGAGATCTCTAGTCTTTCCCATTCTACTGTTTTCCTCTATTTCTTTGCATTGATCACTGAAGAAGGATTTCTTATCTTTCCTTGCTATTCTTTGAACTCTGCATTCAAATGGGTATATCTTTCCTTTTCTCCTTTGCCTTTTGCTTGTCTTGTTTTCATAGCAGTTTGTAAGGCCTCCTCATACAATCATTTTGCCTTTTTGGATTTCTTTTTCTTGGAGATGGTCTTGATCACTGCTGCCTGTACAATGTCATGAACTATTGTCCATAATTCTTCAGCCACTCTGTCTACCAGGTCTAATCCCTTGAATCTATTTATCACTTCCACTGTATAGTCATAAGTGATTGATTTAGGTCATACCTGAATGGTCTAGTGGTTTTCCCTACTTTCTTTAAATTAAATCTGAATTTGGCAACAAGGAGTTCATGATCTGAGCCACAGTCAGCTCCCAGTCTTGTTTTTGCTCACTGTATAGAGCTTCTCCATCTTTGGCTGCAAAGAATATAATAAATTTGATTTCGGTATTGAACATCTGGTGATATTTATGTGTAGAGTCTTCTCTTGTGTTGTTGGAAGAGGGTGTTTCCTATGACCAGTGCTCACTGAATAAACTTGAACAAATCTAGTTGGCTCTTGATATCTTGGTTTCTTCATGAGATAGAGAACAATGAAGATCTCTTAATAGAATATCATCAGCTACTTGACAATTGTTTCAAGAATTGAAATATATCATTACAGAATCTCTTTATTTCTCAAATCTGTGCATTTTCTGGGTGCTATATGCCCCATGTAAAGTCCCCAAGTTGTGAGAATCACAGGAAAAAATAGTTGTCAATCACATGTCAATAGTTGGACAAAAGCTTTGGTTCTAGTGTCTAGCTGACCTGGGCTGGATTGCACTATGAGAAATCAATATCATAATTTTAAGCAAATGTTACCTGTCTAAGCCTCAGCCTCCTCAACCTCATAAAAGAGTGTAATAGTAAATAAAGGGTTTTTCAGTATTAAATGAGAAACTGCTTTTCAAGCACTTAGCACATGTACTCAGTGTATGTTGGTATTATTAGAGTGGATAATTTTAGGCCAAGTAAACAAAGAACTCCAGGAAACCATATAGCTATATTTATGCAAAGGTCAATAGCTAAAAGGATTAAATATCAATGATTTAGTTTGCTAATAAAGATAAATGAAAATAAATAATATTGAACTTGAGTGAGTGATTGAGTAAAGTCGCTCAGTCATGTCCGACTCTTTGTGACCCCATGTACTGTAGCCTATCAGGTTCCTCCGTCCATGGGATTTTCCAGGCAAGAGTGCTGGAGTGGATTGCCATTTCCTTCTCCAGGGGATCTTCCCGACACAGGAATCGAACCCCATTGTAGGCAGATGCTTTACTCTCTGAGCCACCAGGGAAGCTTATCCCCTCTAAGCCTCAGCTGACTCACGTCTCCATCATCTGTTGCCTTATTGAGGCAGACAGGGTCCCTCTGCCATCAAGCTGAATGAGCTAAGTGACCTGAAAACTCCATAGGATGCATAGGGCAACGTGATGTGAGCTAGAGGAGGAGGGGGAAAAAAAGGATTGAGTAGCATCAAAGAAAGAAAGGGTGGAAAGAAGAAAAGAAAGAGGCAGAATGGACAGATGGAGCCAACGCATGGAGCCCAGGTGTAACGACCACAGATGGAAAAATGTTACCCACAAATGATAATTAGGGAAGTAGTATATAGTGAATATAATGAAGTCACTCAGTCGTGTCTGACTCTTTGTGACCCCGTGGACTGTAACCTACCAGGCTTCTCTGTCCATGGGATTTTCCAGGCAATAGTCCTGGAGTGGATTGCCATTTCCTTCTCCAGGGGATCTTCCCAACCCAGGGATTGAACCTGGGTCTCCCGCATTGTAGACAGACGCTTTACCATCTGCACCACCAGGGAAGGAAGCTGTTGCAATAGCTTGCTAACAGTTTGCCCATGTTCAGTAATATGCCCAGCAATCCAGGTTTCACAGTACACATAAAGTAAAATAGTCTTCCCAGAACTCAAATTGACCATACTGCTCTCCTACTTGAATCATTCAGATAATTCCCTTGCCTGATAAAGTCCAAATTCTCTGGCATGCCTAATAAGATACCTTTGATCTGCTTACTTCTGTAGACTTTCTCCTCTTCCCCTCCTATTTTACATCCTAGTTATACCTGACTTTTTTCAGGACATGAAACAAAATACACTTCCTCTTGTTTATGGTCTTTGCACCTGCTGTTTCTGCTACCTGGAAGACTTTTTCTTGATTGCCCCAAAGCCAAGCCCCCCTCCCTCTTTTGCATATCTAACCTCAATTATCATTCAAGTCTTAGTTGTTGGATGAGATATTTTGGGACAGCTTTGTTTTCTTTAAATTAAGAGAATAATCATGTCTTCCCAACTTATGGGAAACACTGTTGGCATTCAGACAATCACTTATTGATAGCTTTCGGTGAACTATGTCAGATTCATGATCTCTGAAGAAGATTTAACTTCAGGACCAGGGACCAGGCTTGATCACTCAAGAGCTTTTGTATAGCAGTTTTATTAAAGTGAAAAGGGACAGGGAAAGTTTCTGACACAGACATCAGAAGGGGGATGGAGAAACTTTTGCTAGTTTTAGCAAGCTAACTTGTGTCTGTTAGAAGGCTACTAATCAGATTAGAGAGACACCTCAAGGCTGAGGCTCTCCCACAATATGCATTTTTGAGATAGGATGGCATGAGGTGTGTCATCCCCCAACCATAGAACAACTGATATGAATACTGGTTTGTTGAGCTACTATCAGCCCAGGGTTTGAGAAAAGAAAAAAAAAAAAAAAAAAAGTTAGTCTTAGGTGGAACCATTTTGAAGAAAGGCAAATTCCAAAGCAAATACATAGTTGCATTAACATAGCTTAAGAAAAACTTTTCCATAGAGAGTTTGTTTCTTCCTGCCACTTAAGGGAGAGATCAAAAAAAAAAAAAAAAAACATCTGACACTTTGAAGCCTATTTCCTCCCTTTGGAGACCCCTGGCCTTCCTGCCTATTCCCCTCTCATTACTATCACTGCTGTGGTGTATATTAATACTCAATGAATCAGATATACATTACCTTTTCCTCCTTCATTGCAACCAATGTGTACTATAAGAAAAGCAAATTATAAGCTATGGTTTTTCCAGTGGTCATGTATGGATATGAGAGTTGGACTATAAAGCTGAGCACAGAAGAATTGATGATTTTGAACTGTGGTGTCGGAGAGGACACTTGAGAGTCCCTTGGACTGCAAGAAGATCCAACCAGTCCATCCTAAAGGAGATCAGTCCTGAGTGTTCATTGGAAGGACTGATGTTAAAGCTGAAACTCCAATACTTTGGCCACCTGATGCAAAGAACTGACTCATTTGAAAAGACTCTAATGCTGGGAAAGATTGAAGGTGGAAAGAGAAGGGGATGACAGAGGATGAGATGATTGGATGACTTGACTGACTCACTGGACATGAGTTTGAGTTAACTCCAGGAGTTGGTGATGGACAGGGAGGCCTGGCATGCTGCGATTCATGGGGTCGCAGAATTGGACACGACTGAGTGACTGAACTGAACTGAACTGAAACTAGGTTAACATGTATGATGGTGAATTTTCTGGTGGTCCAGTGGTTAAAAATCCACCTTTGCAATGCAGGGGACACAAGCTCAATCCCTAGTCAGAGAACTAAGATTTCACACGCCACAGAGCAACTGGGTGTACTCAACTAGAGAGTCCCCATGCCTCAGTGAAAGATCTCTCATGATGAGATAATGTTCCCAAATGCTGCAACTAAGACTCGATGTGGCCAAGTAAATACACATTATTTTAAAAGGATAAAATGTATGATGAATGAAAGTAGAGCTTAGAAAAATAAAACCAATACAAACACAGTTAAAACTTTGTTACCTATCCATTCAAAAGTTGCCTGAGTGAGGATTAGTGATGAGAAATGGTAGATAGGTGCTGTAGTTACTGTGGTTGTAAGATGATGGTTAAGAAAAGAGAGAGAAAGAGAGGAGGGAGTTAGTAAAATATTGAGAAAAATGGTAGATGCCTCTGATTGTCTCATATCCAAATTTGAGGACCTGAGTGAGGTTTGGTGATGAAAAATGGTAGATAGGCACTGTAGTCACTGTGGTTGTAAGATGATGGTTAAAAAAAGAGAGAGAGAGAGGAGGGAGTTAGTAAAATATTGAAAAAAATGGTAAATGCCTCTGTTTGTCTCATATCCAAATTTGAGGAGCTGACATCATTTTTTTTTGGAGATTGTGATTCAAGAAATAGATATCTATGAATTAACATCTGAAGTCATAGATCAAGCAATGAATAATGAAGAAAGCTAAATATAAGCTTCTATCTTTTTCTTTCCTTATAGTTATATAGCTAACAACAAGATATTGAACTTATAATTGCATTATTTTTTTTTAATTTTTATTTTTACTTTATTTTACTTTACAATACTGTATTGGTTTTGCCATACATTGACATGAATCGACCACGGGTGTACATGAGTTCCCAAACTATAATTGCATTCTTAATATGACCTCTGCCTATGTCACTGGAGAAGGCAATGGCACCCCACTCTAGTACTCTTGCCTGGAAAATCCCATGGACAGAGGAGCCTGGTAGGCTGCAGTCCATGGAGTCGCTAAGAGTCGGACACGACTGAGTGACTTCACTTTGAGTTTTCACTTTCATGCATTGGAGGAGGAAATGGCAACCCACTCCAGTGTTCTTGCCTGGAGAATCCCAGGGACGGGGGAGCCTGATGGGCTGCCGTCTATGGGGTCACACAGAGTCGGACATGACTGAAGCGACTTAGCAGCAGCAGCACCTATGTCACAGTCATGTTTATTGGCAAAAATCATTTTGTCTGGATGCACCATAATCTCTTTTAAAGCTTTGGCATTGGGTATTTCTTTGAACTTTTTCCTCTTCCAGCTTTTTAGGAAATATTTTCACTAAATATTGGAAAGATGGTAGCAGTAATTCATATCATGTTTAAATAACATGAGCACTAAATTATATTCTTAGAACACTTGAGGTATTATTGCAGTGTGATCCAAATTCTGTTGTCAGGATTTCCATATAACTTAAATGCTTTTGGAGGAGGCAATGGCACCCCACTCCAGTACTCTTGCCTGGAAAATCCCATGGGTGGAGGAGCCTGGTAGGCTGCAGTCCATGGGGTCGCTGGGAATCGGACACAACTGAGCGACTTCGCTTTCACTTTTCACTTTCATGCATTGGAGAAGGAAATGGCAACCCTCTCCAGTGTTCTTGCCTGGAGAATCCCAGGGACAGGGGAGCCTGGTGGGCTGCCATGTATGGGGACATGACTGAAACAACTTAACAGCAGCAGCAGTGGTGCTATATTTTCTACTAGCAACTCTGAATCACTAGTGGCCCTCTCCACACTGTCTCTTGTACCATCAGGGCTAGAAGACTGGAAACTCCCCTTCCCAGGCTGTTTTCCTATCATGGTTCTGTTTTGGCACTGCTAATGATAAGGCAAGGACATTTTGTTAGAAGATAGAAGGAAATCACAAGTTTTCTCTTTGGGGAAGAACAATGACTACAGGCTTGTACATGCCAGTTTCTGTAGCAATAGGCCTGATTGTGTAGGGGTAGCCCCAGAAGACCATCAGATCTGCAGTGAGTATGCAGCTGTGTGGCCTCTTGCAGCGGCAGATGCAAATTTGATGCACACTGGGCAGTCATAGCAGCTTCCTGCAGTTCTAGGGTTTTGAGCAAGAATACCACATCATTTTGTTAAATCCTTCAGATCTTCCAACGATATTGCTAAATTGGTATTAAATCTAACTCCTGGTATTAAATACTTCTTGCCTGAAATACCTACAGTCATTTCTATTTTCCTGGACAAAGTTCAACTCATACAATCATTCAATGCAAAATCCTTGAGATCTTGAACATAAAACCACGTTCAATTAGTACTTTAAAATCCATATGGAAAAGAAGAAATATTCCATGGCTAGCAAGCCATCTCGCTAAGACTTAAACTCTGGTCTTATAGAATCCCATGCTTTCATGCTGATTTTCAAGATGAATGAGAATTTGAATAAGGGAAATGTCAGACTCAGAAACGCAGTTGACTCTACAAAGATTACATTTACGTGTTGAGTTGAATTTCAGTCTTGCTCATGTGAATATCTATTTTATTGAAGTCTGCTTTCTATAATTCCACTAATCACATAGCCAAGTGCAGAGAATTGTGACTATATACATATATAATTTAATTTGACAAATCTTGACAATAAAAGTCCTCTTTCAGTTTTGATTGACATATTTTGGTTAAGTGGCAGTGATGTAATCACTCCAAGTGAGGTCAGAAAGCAGACTGTAAAACAGAGAAGAAGATTTAGGGGAAAGAAAATGTATTTAACTTAATCATCTTGAATTGTGGTGTAGGAATAGGATGTAAACACATGCATGTGTATTATGCACAAATAAAATTGTATACAGCTCTGTTTCATTCTATACTATTCAAATCAACACACTTTTATTGGGAAATCCAGATTGATGGTAATATACCAGGACTAGAGTGAGAGGAAGAATGCTTCTTATGCTGTGAGGAGGGAGTTTTCAGGAGGGAAGGCAGAGTGACAGGAGCGGTGTCCCCATGGGAGTATTTTAGACATCAGCTAGAATATAGGCTGCAAGAGTAATTGGAGGAGTCCTTTCTCCATCTTGAATTAAGCCCAAAAAATGCACACACCATGAGCCCAGTGACTGATTCAGGCAAGACCTGGGTGCCCCAGAGATGTCTGATTTAATCATGCCAACTCGCTCCTTGTAGTCTCTGCATGCTCTTATTTGAATTCATTTAATCCCCTGCTTTTGTTTCAAATCTTCCTTGTATTTACATTCCTCTTTTTAAGCCTTTGGTCTTGGGATTTGCCCTCTCTTCAGCTCCTGATTTGGCTCCCACTCAGAGTTGGCTTGGATTATCTTGGGTTTAAGAACCAAGCTAGCAGGCATTGTAGTCTCTAATGCTGAGCCAATTTCTGTCCAGCCAGCCTCATCTCTCAATATTGAGGAAGAAATAGAGAGGGAGTTTAGACAGGTGGCAGGAAAGATAGAATGGAATATATTTGAATTATGCAGAACTTTATGGCTAAGGAACATAATATAAAATTAAAAAAATTGTTCATTCTCTTTGTTTTGGCTCTGAATACTGATAAAAGGCTTTACCAAGAATATGAAGAATGCTATATCCTCTGTAAGGAAGGAACAATTGGCGCCCTGCCTTCTACTTGCTGGCCACCCTACACCAGCCCCCACCAACCCAAAGCTGAACTCTGACTGTCATAGAAGATTAATAATATTCTTCCTAGAGGTTGGCAATTTCCAGCATGCACAATTATCTTCAATGGAAAAAAGAAAGGCCTGAAGGTTTACATGGAAAGGCTTAAATGCTTAGCTCTCCCATTATGAGGGGCCACAATTCTACTTCACAGTGCATGTGAGCAGAGATAATGCAGGAGACTACCTTACGAAATATTCAGTTTAATTACTTGACAAAAAGAACATTCCTTTTTTTCTATGCAGCTACAGAAAAAGTTCAGAAATGCAAAGTCTTACTAAATCATCTCTTAATTTAAATTTAAGTTAACCATGTAGTCTGTTAACCTATGTTCAACTAAAAATATAATAATAATAACAAAAAAATGGTACCCAAGGGGGGAAAATATGAGGGGAGTGATATAAGAGAGAAGGGAGTTTATGGATTGAAAGGAAAAACTAGTGAAATAAAAATGTATCTATGCTGCCTGAATATCACAAAATTTTTAATGGGTGAACCCGTGCACAAGATAAATGATTTAACCCAGACTAGCTAACTAGGAGAATAAAACCCATTATAGAATTTATACATTCATGTATCAATCAGTAAACATGTATTGAGGGCCTAAAGTACAGCATGAACTCTGTTCATGAGAGCCCATTACCCACAGTGTAGCCAAAATAATCTTTTAAAAATATTTAAATGGGATCATGCTATCTCTTTTCCATGGATTGCAATTGAAATAAGGTCTAACTCCCTTTCCTGGCCTGCAAGACCCTATAGAATTTAAATTATCCATCTTGTCCATTTCATATCCTGCCTCTTGTCCTTTCTTTCTCTATGCTCCCACCAGGCTGATTTTCTGTCATAGTTCCAGTCCTTAGAAAAGAGAGTCAGTGATATTTCATTTGAGTGTGCCATCTCAGGGAAGCAAGAGTGAGAAAACCATGGGGCACGAAGTGGGGAAAGAAAGACATCAACTGAAGGAGGTCCATGACCAAGTTGGCCACAAGAAATGTTGCTTCTTGCCCAGGCTTTTGGACAACTTATGGAAACCATAGGGGAAACACAATTTATTTTAGAGTTTGTCAGGGAAGGAAGGATGAAAGATTTATCAGCTTCTCCTCTCCTGTCCCTTGTCTCAAATTGGCCAAAGTCTTCCCTGAAGTTAACTTCTATTAGCTTCTGAATGATGGAATCCAGATGGCTTGGACACATAGTGAAAAAACACGAGTCTCGGTGGGTCCAGCTGGCTCCTGGGTGCTGGAGCTGCTACAATTGTGTCTCAGCTGGTTCAGTGGAGACCTCACCAGGGGAGACCCCACAACTGGTGGTGTAAAGAAAGTAGGTGTGTTGGCAGTGGTTAACAACCACAGGGCTTTGAGGCTTTGAGACCACAAGAGGCATTGTGGAGCCTGACAAGCAAGCTGCAACTGAAGCCTTGTATGAATTGGAGTTCTCTGGAGCCTGGCAGTGCTAGTGGTAAAGAACCTGCCTACTAATGCAGAAGACATAAGAGACACAGATTTGATCCCTGGGTCAAGAAGATGCCCTGGAGGAGGGAGGGAGGGTACTCCAGTACCCACTCCAATATTCTTGCCTAGAGAATCCCACTGACAGAGAAGCCTGGCAGGCTACAGTAAATGGGGTTGTAAAAAGTCGGATATGACTAAAGTGACTTAGCATGCACAGAGAAACAGAACCAATAGGAAGAGATTTAACATACGGGATTGGTTCACACTATTCTGAAAACTGAGAGGTTTTACAGCCTGCCAGCAGCAAGCTGGAGAACCGGGAGCCTGGGGATGCCACTCAAAGGTCTGAAAGCCAGAATTATGATGGTGTAGAACTCAACCTGGGCCTATAGCCCAGAGAACCAGGAGCATCAAGGGCAGGAGAAGATTTAGGTTCCAGAGCAAACTCAGTCTTCCTCACCTTTTTGTTCTGTTCACGTCTGTGATGGACTGGGTGGTGCCCATCCACACTGGGGAAGGTCATCTGCTGTACTCCACCTAGTTAAACTTTCTTCTGGAAAGTTCCTCAAACATATACTTGGACATAATGTTTAATCAGATGTGTGAGTATCCTGTGACCCAGTAAAGTTGATGTATACAATTAACCATCATACCTGGGGACAAGTGACATCGGGTCCAGAACATCTTGTAACCTGGGTAGAAGACACCTGTGTTCTGCTCTTGGTACACGACTAGCTGCTTTTCAGCTTTGGACTTCTATACTGGCTTCCTGGTTGGCTTGGACAATAAAGAATCTGCCTGCTATGAAAGAGACCCAAGTTTGATCCCTGAGTGGGGAAGATCCCCTGATGGAGGGAAGGGCAACCCACTCCAGTATTCTTGCCTGAAGAATCCCATGGACAGAGAAGCCTGGTGGATTACAGTCCATGGGGTTGTAAAGAGTTGGGCATGACTGAAAGCTAACAGCTTGCTTCACTACTTCACTGTGCCATACACCAGGGATACTAGTTGTATCCTCTTGTGAGAAAAAATTTCCCCCTAAACCTTATCCTCATATCTTGACTCAAAGGTCACATCCTCAGGGAAACTATCTCTTACCACCCTGTCTATAGTAGTACCCAATCCCTAGACTCTCTTGTCTCCATTTTCTTATATTTTTCATTTCATAAATATTACTACCACCTAAAATGATTTTATTTGATAAATGATTTTCAAGACTAGTGTCTGCCTCCCTTTGCCATGAATTATAAGCTACGTAAGGTAGGGGACTTACCCATCTTGTTCATTATCACATTCCCAATTTCAAAAATAAAATTGAGATAAACTATCTGCTCAATATTTTTATTGCATTTTAGGAGGAATAGAAGGAGCCCCTGTTGGCTCAAATGGTAAAGAATGTGCCTGCAGTGTGGGAGACCCAGGTTTGATCCCTGTGTTGGAGAAGGGAACAGCAACCCACTCCAGTATTCTTGCCTGGAGATTCCCATGGATGGAGAAGCATAGCAGGCTGGGGTCACAAAGAGTTGGACACAACTGAGCGACTTCACTTTCACTTTTCAGGAGCAATAGAGGGAAAAGATAATAAAATAGGGAGTCTTCCCCAAGGAGGAATTTTAGATTTGTGAGGATACAGATATTTAATATTGAAATAGTGTGACAAATGTTGCTTGTAATGAATTCAGGGTGACATCATTTCAAACTGAATATAAGAGTCTCACTGAGTAAGTGATGCTTCAGCAAAATCTTGATAACCCCAAAGGAGTCAGCCAATCAGATGTGGCCAAGATCTTTGCATTCAGTGGTTCAATACAAAGGTAAAGCTTAAAATTCTGAACTCTGCCTGAGTTTAAACCCTGCTGTGCTAGCACTAGCTCTGTGGCCTCAGATTCAACAGGTAAATACTCTTTGCCTCGGACTCCTCATCCAAATAGGTATGATATTAGCAGTCATCATAGGCTTGGTGTGGGTTTCCCTGATAGCTCAAGCAGTAAAGAATCTGCCTGCAATGCAAGAGACGTGGGTTCAATCCCTGGCTTGGGAAAATCCGCTGGAGGAGGAAGTGGCAATCCACTCCAGTATTCTTTCCTGGAGAATCCCATGGACTGAAGAGCCTGGCAGGCTGCCCTCTATGGGGTTGCAAAAGAGTCAGACATGACTGGGCATGGACCCACGAATAGGCTTGGTTGAGGAATAAATGAGAGCATCTGTATATAGTGCTTAGCTTAGAGCCTGGCCCACTGAAAGTGTTCAATGCATGTTAACATAGCATTAGGGCTAATATTTTTTAATTTGTGACTTACAAAAGAGATAACAGGGATTGAAATATTTGGGGTGTAGGCTGGCAAGCAAAGGAGACTGAGTCCCTTTTTCATAAGCAGGTAATAAAGACAGAGATAATTTAAAAGTCTTTCTTTAAAATGGGAGTGCTGCGAGGGAAGCAATGAAGCAGGGAAGAAGGATACCCAGGAGCGCAGTCGACTAAGGCTCGCTTGAGGGGATGACATTTAAACTGAGATCTGAAGGATGAGCAGGAGACAGTCACACAAGGAGACAGAGCAGAGAGTTCTAGGACTAGGGAGCGGCGAGAACAAAGGCTGCAGGGTTCTGAAGGGAGAGAGAGAGTTGTCTCTGGAGCTCTGAAAGAATGAGCGATGTCTGGAGGGCAGAGATAGGGTGCGGAGGTCTAAGAAGAGGACAGAGAGAGGACCAGAGATGGGTCATGCTGGGTCTTGAAAGCCAGCTTAAAGGATCTGGATTTACATTAAAGCACAACGGAAGTTCATCACACGGCTTCAAGCAAACAAATACTAAGACCCAGTCAGATTTTTGAAAGACCCCCTGGCTTCTATATAGAGAGTGGCTTGGAAGTGGCCAAAAGTGGCCCCAAGGAGGCCAGTTGGTGGGTAGTAAATAGCAGACCATGGGGCTGGCTAGGGACATCACAAAACACTTGTCATTCAGATGGTTTCTTTGGAATCATTGGAGCTTTGCCTCTCCTTTCTGGTGGCTGCTTTCTGCAGTACAAGAGGAACAGGTGACGGATGACTGTTCTCCAGAACTGTGGGGGCAGTCTGTATTCAGAGCTAAGTGAGTCTTCTTTGGGACATTCACAGACACTGATTTTTATGACCCTCCTGACTTTAAATCATGAATTGCTAAGTCTTAATGTTCTGTCGTCATGGTGGTCAACTGCTTTGGTGGTCAGAGTGATTCATTTGTTTAATTATCAAATGACACTTGTTAGATTTTACTGCAGCCCTCTATGTCATCCCCTCCCATAAAACTTCACCTGGGTCCAATGACAGAGAAGACCTGGTTAAAAATCATAAGCTATTCATCAACTTGTAGTACATCTTTGGGGAGAAGCTAATGTTTCAGTGTCAAGAATGTCAAGCATCAGTTGAAATAAATTGAAAACACATGATCTCCTGTGATATAAATTTTATTTATGAGATGTGTGTTTTCTTTTACATCCTTGACAATTGCCAAAATATATTAACTGCTGAAACATCATTATCCAAAGATTAATTTATAAAGAGGCATCATCATTATCACCATCATCATCATTATCAACATAGCACAGCAGCAAAAATGATAATTAACGTACACTAAGATTTCTTCATATGCCCTAGATGACACTAAGTATTCTGCCTATTGATGTCTATAATTCCTCACAGCATCACTATTAAATAGATCCTATTATTCCCCATTTTACTTTATAAGTGACTGACTCTCAGTGAGGTCATAGGGCACAGTGCTCAGACCCACATAAGTGTGAGGACTCAAAAAGCCATTATTAACTACTGGCCAAATGACTTTATTGTACCTTATTTCAGGTGTAAAGAACAGCGTCATAATTGAAAAAAAAAAGTTCCAGGAATTTAGACTTAGAAAATATCTCCAAGTGAAATTATTGTTTTGATCCCCGTTTTCCTCCATTGTGTAAAAAGAAGGTTGAATGAGATCTCAAGTGTTCCAATGCTGTGTTGGACTGATATAGCTTCTCTTTTCCTCCTTACCCCTAGAGGTCCCATCATCAACAACATTTTGGGGGATGCACTTGGCAAACCATTGTCTTTACCAGTTTAGCGGAAGCCGGTGTGACATACATAGATCTTCTTCACTGAGACACCAGAAGAGTAAGAATGCACATCCATTGAGCCACGTGTCTATGAATGGCTGCAACCCAGCGATTAGTCTCTGGCTGTGGTTCTCAGAGCAGCTCACCTGAAAACCTAGAAAACAAGGAAAAGTGTTCCCTGCATCTGTATAGGTGCAGCACCAAATTACTTTGTTACTCTAAAAGCTAAAACAGTATATTTTCAAACTTAGTCTCTATGTTCCTTTTCTCAAAAATAATGTTTCTTCAGAAGAATTTGAATCAGAATCCAATAGCTATCTTTGTGCCCCATCCTCACTCCAGCAACATTCACAATAGCCAAGACATGGAAACAATCCAAATAGCCATTGATGGATGAAGAGTTAAAACATGGTATTCACATGTAACAGAATATTTTTCAGCCTTAATAAAAGGAAAAGGGGCTTCCCAGGTGGTGCAGGTGGTAAGGAACCTGCTTGCCAGGGAAGGAGAGGTAAGAGATGCAGGTTTGAATGCTGGGTCAGGAAGATCCCCTGGAGGAGGGCATGGCCACCCACTCCAGAATTCTTGCCTGGAGAATCTATGGACAGAGGAGCCTGGCGGGCTGCAGTCCATAGCGTCAAAAAGAGTCAGACACGACTGAAGTGACTTAGCACTTGAAATCTTGTCACCTGTGACAACATGGATGAACCTGGAGAACATTGTGTAAAATGAATAGTCACAGAAGGGCACATACGGCATGATTCCACTTATGAAGCATCTTAAACAGTCAAATGCATGAAAACAGAGAACAGAATGGCAGTTGCCAGGGCCTGGAGAAAGGAAGAAATGGTTAATTGGACTTCATGAGTATAATGTTTTATACACACAAGGTGAACAAGTTCTAAAGATCTGCTATACAATATAGTACTTATAGATAACATGGTATTGTGCATTTAAAAATATGTCAATAAATAGATCCGATGTTAAATATTTAAACACATATATACACATACAACACAAAAGAACATAAGGACATTTTTGGAAGGGATGGAAACTTTTAGAAACTTGATTGTGGTAATGGCTTCATGGGTATATTCACATGCACAAATTCACCAAGACATGGACACAAATGTGTGCAACTAAAAACGTTAACATAATGAGTTAACGCAATGAGTTCAGAAACAGGTTCTATCTGAGAGCATCATTATGGAGCAGAGACTTCTTACTTCATCTCCTGTATGTTCATTGTTGCTGGTCAAAGATACTGGACTAGAGCTGGGTATAGCTCTCTCAGATCTGTTGCAAAATCCTTCATCTTCATCTGCTGACAATGTTCTTGTGTACTCTGCTCTCAAGTTATTTGCAACTTTTTTATAATTCTTCTGATTCCTTACGTTCTTCGTTCATCTGAGCCAAACTGACTTTCTCCTGAAAGATCTTCTTACCCTCTATTCCTAGGTATGCATTCTCCTACGCATTTCTCAAAACTCAGATTTTTCTCTTGAAAACATATTCTTGAAGATTCTCTCTTTATTCTTATAAATCTCTTTTTCCTTTTCCTGACCATTTATTCAATAGACATGTGTTACACCAAGCTTTGTTCTAGGTTTAGGGATTTAGAGAGACTATTGTATTGGGAAACATTGACATGCATTGATGTACTGGTAAATGCTTAACTATTAGTGCTCAAAATAAGGCCCTGAGGTTTTAATAGAGAAATATTTCTGCTATGACCAACTTAAACTACCAAGCTAACTTCATCTAGCATGGAGTTGGGAAGAAACATACACAAGGGTTCCTGCCGGAGCAGTCAGGCTAGAGCCCTCTACTGTTAACATGCAAGGCATGATATTCCACTTAAACCCAAGTATATTTAAAACAATATTAATGCTGTGCAAGTATGAAAATAACAGTTCCCATAAATTTACATGTCTCATCAGTCACTTCAGTCGCTCAGTAGTGTCTGAAGCTTTGCGACCCCATGGACTGCAGCATGCCAGGCCTCCCTGCCATCACCAACTCCCAGAGCTTGGTCAAACTCATGTCCATTGAGTCAGTGATGCCATCCAACCATCTCATCCTCTGTCATCTCCTTCTCCTCTTGCCTTCAATTTTTCCAGCATCAGGGGCTTTTAATATGTTAATACTGCACATGTGTGACACATGCTTCCAACCCCTCCTCATCCAGGCATTGGAGACATCAGCCAAGAGTCTCAGGAGTAATTACTTTGTCTGATACTTCTTCTTTTCTCAGACAGGTTCTGAGTCATGCAATAATTAGAATTCTTCCTGTCTCTTTCTACCAATTCACAGGTGTCTCTCTGAAGTACAGCCATTAACTTGGGGCTTCCCATGTGGCTCAGTGGTAAAGAACCCACCTGCCAATGCAGGAGAAGTAGGTTCAGTCCTTGGGTTGGGAAGATCCTCAGGAGAAGGAAGGAAGGAAGGAAGGAAATAACAACTCATTCCAGTATTCTTGCCTGGAAAATTCCATGGACAAAGGAATCTGGAGGGCTACAGACCATAGGGTCACAAAAGAGTTGGACACAACTTAGTGACTAAACAACATCAACAGCTTGTTAACTTTATTACACAAACATACACACCTGTTGTTTTATCTGTATCCCCCATGGTTGCTACATAAACCTGTGCAAAATAGGAAGGTGTGGGATGTAGAAATCTCCTAATCTAAATTGCTCTCAATATTTCTTATCCTGGATACTGAATGTGACACTAAAGCCCGTTCTTGTTGCATGCAGCCTGAAGTTATATCCAGGCAGAATGCTGAAGAGCAGCTTCTATAATACTGTATTATTCAGGAGGCATACTACCTGTTTCCTGTCTTCTTACTAAAACTTCTCCGTGACCCAGTATCTGAAGTTAAAAGGTGAGGTCACCTGTTAACTTGATGAGAATTTTCATGCCAACTATTTTCTCTATGATCCTTAAATAATGTGACTTTCACTTTTCCTGTATTCAAGCTCTTCTACTTCACAAGGTTATGGTGTGTATGTAGCTGATCTAGAGAAAATGCATCTAAGGACATTCCAGAATTCTCAAGGAGAACATTTTCCTCAACACACTGATGGGATGCTTTCCATCTTCAGAATAATAAGCAGTCTTGGTCAAAAGTAAGGAACAAAAGGAAACTCTTCGAACCTAGTTTGGAAATCTGAGTTCACAATCTATCGTTGTTCTCTTCCATTTACAGGTTTATCAAGGATATGCACCTAATTTTCAGTCTTGTAGGCCATTATCCTAGGAAGCAGCATACTCAAGTCCCAGGACACTTAACACTCATAGAGAGTTTCTCATATTTTCACAGTGTCAGGGCTCACACGCTTGTTTGGCCTGACTTTGTTACGGTGGTGCAGAGACGCCTGCTCTGTCTCATCCCCTAGCTCAGCCTACAAATGAACCTCACCTCTACAGCTCCCATCTAGACCTGAGATAGGTCCCCATGATTCCTGTCTCATGCCTGATCCCCCCGACTCCCATAACATCGCCTCTGTAGTTCAAGACCCTGCCAGTTGACAAAATGATCTTTATCTGGTTCAGATTTGATCAGTTTCCTCCTCTGCTAAACTTCCATTTGTAAAATCTCCCTGCATAAACTCCAGATGCCATAGCTGCAATTCTGAAAATATCTGCCTCCCATCACTTACTTGTACGACACACTGTGACCACGTGTGAGGCACAGTTGCAGCGAGTCTGTCATGATGGAAGGATTGGAAGAGAAGAAAACACCAAAAAAACAAAAAACAAAAAGGGAAAAGGAAGCAGAGAGACGAGCTTTCAGAAGAGAGGCAAGAAGAGAAGTGTGCACAGTTCTTTATGTATTGCCCCAAGACAGAGAAAGGGAAAGGGGGGCAGGTAACAGAGTGCTTGAGAGTAAGTTCATATGTATGAGAATATGTTAGAGTGCATTCATACAGGAGCAGGACTGAGCCGTGCAGAGACAGAGAGAAAGAGAGACAGAGAGAAAGAGATCGGTCCAGGGAGGGAGAGAGAGAAAAAATGCCTGTGTGTTGTGCACGTGTGTATGTGTGGATGCTCGGTGAAAAGTTGAATGAAATCACTTCAGTTGAACTGCAGATGCAGAAGAGGGAAGAAGAATGATTTGTCCAATTCTCTCTGGTGCTCTACAAAGAAACTTTAGAAAATCATTTTGCTTCATTTTTTCCAAATAATCTTAAATGTGATTTCCCCTCCCTTTTATCCTTCATTTCGTTTACTTTTGGGCTTCTCTTTGCTTCTCCTCTGTATTCTCCTATTTTATCTCCTAATCCTTGCTGTTGTTGTTTAGTCACTAAGTCATGTCCAGCACTTTTGAACTCATGGATTCCTTTGAAAAGGAATCTAAAAGAAGAGGATTCTGCCCGCTCCACCTCAAATAAATTTGGATAATCTTCCCATGTCAAGCTCAACTTTTTACCTGTAAATCCTAAAGGAAATCAACCTTGAATATTCATATAGCTCCAGTACTTTGTTGGTACCTGATGCAAAGAGCTGACTCATTGAAAAAGACTCTGATGCTGGGAAAGATTGAGGGTAAGAGGAGAAGGGGGTGATAGAGGATGAGATGGTTGGATGGCATCACTGACTCAATGGACAAGAGTTTGAGAAAATTCAGGGAGATAGTGAAGGACAGGGAAGTCTGGTGTGCTCAGGGAAGTCCACTGGGGCTCAAAGTGTTGAACACAACTTAGCAACTGAACAATAACAAGCCCAACTAATTATCAGCCTGAATTCTATCTGCAATCATATTGTTTTGGCTATGTGAGGTAACAGTCACAGATTCTGGGGCTAAGGAGGTGAACATCTTTGAGGGTCATTGATCTGTCCATGACAGAGAGTTTCAGGCTGGGGGCACTTACTAGGCCATAAGAGGGCACTTAAACCACCAGAAAATCCAGCAGATGGCTGGAAATAAATAAGAATATTAGAGATCTGCATCTATGTTGCCACGAAAACCTCCTACAGGGCCCAGGTAACACTCTGCAAGAAGGGAAAGAGAAGAAAAGCAGAAAAAGTCATGAAGAGACAAAATTAACCTCAAAAGAGTCTATGATTTAAACTGGAAGAGACAGATAACATTAAAATGATAAGATTAAATTTTTTTGCTGATATCAGAGGAAGCAGAGGGCTTATTACAAAGTTGCTTGAGTTATAGGAAATACAGAAAATTACATGCATGCATATGATAATAGTACTATATAAATTTCAGTGTTACTACATATTCTTATTTTTAAATCTCCTTTCTACAACCACTTCTTTTACATATTTTTCTCCTCTATTTCTTCTCAGTTATTTTTCTGTTCAGCCTTCCCAAACCCATTTAATCCTTTTCTTGTTCTTTCATCATCCCATTCCTGTTCATCTTCTTATAACTATATAACTTTTTTTTATATAATTGTATAACTCTTTTTCTTACTTATATTCTTTTCTCTCAGTTTCTTGCATCTAACCTGATTACAAGAAGAGAGAAGAAACCTGAGACCATGTCTTGTTCATATTTTTGTCCCTAAGACTTAACATGGGGATTGGTTGATAGCAGATGCTCAGTAACTGTTTATTGAAGAAATGAATAAATGCTTTGATCCCTCAGTATACAGTATGGAAGGGATGCTGAAAAATGTCAATGAACATTGTTAGTGTTCTGAAAACAGAGAATAGCTAGATTGCATTAAAAATAACTATTTCTCACTTTAATGATCCTAGTTTCTCCAGTTGTCAAGTGAATTATCACCTTTTAAACTTGCCATCATAAAAAAAAAACTTTAAATTATAACCAGAAGATGGCAAAGGAGACAGGGTAATTGGAACTAAATTTATACAGAGGAGTTTTCCTTTATACTGTTGTTTAAATAGGTTCACATAAATTGAAAAAGCAAGAAACTTCCAAATGGATAAAAACAACTGAATGTGATTGCTTCACCCAAAACTAAGAGCTGGAGATGAACTGATCAGGAATGAATTATTCTCAAAAATAGCAAGTCAGAGTGCTCTTAAATTGTGGGAATAAGCAGGTTTCTCTCTCTGAAAATAGCCTGTTCTGAAAATATTTCACCACTCCCTGAAGGGCAGGCGACTGTTCCAAATTATAGGAGTGTCCAAATTATGGGCTAAACACCTCCTGGTAATTATATTCCTGAAAATGTCACTTTAAAGAAAGGCATTTTCAACTTCGTGATGTGTTTGCAGGAAAAATGCTGTCCAAATGAGACTCCAGACCTGAGAAAGCAAAGTGGGACTAAAGAATAAAAGAAACAACCAGCGTGAGGTGGAAAGCCAGAATAGCAAGGAAAAGCCCTGCCTTGCAGTTCAGAATAGCATCTGGTGTTACCTGGCCATAGGTGAGTAGGTAGAAGCATTGAAGCAACTGGGCAAGAGAATAACAATCAGATTTCTTTCCGTTGTTGAAGAGAGTGATATATCACATGCATTGTTTTATATAATCCTTAGGAAACAAAAAATTGATAAATTTTTAATAACTTGACCACATGTCATACAAGTTAATGATGGACCTGGGATTTGAACTCGAGTCTGTGTTAATAAGCCTCTATATTTAACTGTTATGCTATATCTGGGCTTTCCAAGTGGCATTAGTGGTAAAGAACCCACCTGCCAACACCAACAAAGGAGACCTAAAGGGACACAGGTTCAGTCCTTGGGTTGGAAAGCTCCCCTGGAGGAGGGCATGGCAACCCACTCCAGTATTCTTGCCTGGAGAACCCATGAACAGAGATGCCTGGCAGGCTACAACCTACAGGGTTCCAAAAAGTCAAACACAATGGAAGGGACCTAGGATGCACACCTAAGAAACACTCCCAACCCTCTGTACAGTTTTTGCTGTTGTTGTTTATTTGTTTGTTGTTACCTTTATCTACACAGGGAGTATTTTGGCCCATGTAGGACTTGTGTGCATTTACTGGAAACATGAGTTGCAGAACGGATCACCCTAGTCACAAAGCAGGGTCAGAAAACCCCAATCAGTCATCATCATGATCACCATTACAACCGCCTTCTTACATCCAGCGAGTTGGTCATGAGCGTCAGATTGTGGAGTCCGGCTACTGCCCCTCGCAAATTTTTCTTGGTAACTCCAGAGCAGGATGGTGAAACCACAGAGGGGGGAAAATGTCTCCAGAAAACCTAGAGCAACACAATAACAGGCTTCAACTTACTCCTACCTTCCAAATGTTGAGTGTGTGCCTCTGATTGGAAAAACATCCATTTGCATTTAGAATCCTAGATGTGATGGAATCTTGGAAATACAGACTTTACTTTTCAGTCTACGGAATTAAAAAAAAAAAAAAGACTTGATAGAAGGAGTGGAGAATGGGTGCCAAGTGCCAGTTTTGTATATCCAACATATGTAGGAAATTCAGAATTTTGTTTTCTAGCTTATACCCCAGTGGCTCAGTGCTAAAGAATCTGCCTGCAGTGCAGCAGATACAGGAGATGTGAGTTTGATCTCCAGGTAGGGAAGATCCCCTGGAGAAGGAAATGGCAACTCACTCCACTATTCTTGCCTGGGAAATGCCACAAACAGAGGAGCTTGGCGGGTTACAATCCATGGAGTTGCGAAGACTTGAACATGACTTAATAACTGAGCACTTTAGAGGAAGGTAAAGACTGAAGATGAGACATAGGCTGATATGCTGGTAGAATGCTAGTAGAACACGATATATATCATCCAAAGAGAGTTAATATCAGGTTCTTCACAGAAGCAACCTGAGAAAAGTCTCATCATTTCCCACTCACTGGGTTTGAACTTAGAAGCACATAGCTCTTAACGGACCACAAAAAAGAAATAAAGCTAAGAAACAGAGAAAGCATACACATTCAGAAATACATCATTGTAATTAGACATGAATGAGTGACTAAACAACAGACAGCTGTCAATAGATTGGTACACGAGGCAAGGTTATGTTTTTAGTATTTCTGCTCTGGGAAGAGAGAGAAACCATGACTGAAAGGGAAGCCAGTAGGCAGCTTAATGTTCCCACTTGGAATAGTCAGTCCAGTTAAAGTCTCAGTCTCTAAGGAACTAGTGAACTAGACTTCTAACAGAATAAAGAAATATTATCTTTACTAGAGGAACCTGAGTCACTGCCTTAGTTCGGTCACTCAGTCATATCCAACTCTTTGTGACCCCATGGACTGCAGCATGCCAGGCTTCCCTGTCCGTCACGAAGTCCCAGAACTTGCTCAAACTCATGTCCATCGAGTTGGTGATGCCAACCAACCATCTCATCCTCTGTCATCCCCTTCTTCTCCTCCCTTCAATCTGTCCCGGCATCAGGGTCTTTTCAAATGAGTCAGTTCTTCACATCAGATGGCCAAAGTATTGGAGCTTCAGCTTCAGCATCAGTCCTTCAGATGAATATTTAGGATTGATCTCCTTTAGGATGGACTGGGTTGGATTTCCTTGCAGTCCAAGGGACTCTCAAGAGTCTTCTCCAACACCACAGTTCAAAAGCATCAATTCTTTGGTGCTCAGTTTTCCTTATGGTCCGACCCTCTATCTAGTCAAAGATCTTTGTCAGTAAAGTAATGTCTCTGCTTTTGAATATGCTGTCTAGGTTGGTCATAGCTCTTCTTCCAGGGAGCAAGTGTCTTTTAATTTCATGGCTGCAGTCACCATCTGCAGTGATTTTGCAGCCCAAGAAAATAAAGCGTCTCACTATTTCCACTGTTTCCCCATCTATTTACCATGAAGTAATGGGACTGGATGCCATGATCTTAGTTTTGGGAATGTTGAGTTTGAAGCCAGCTTTTTCATTCTCCTTTTTCACTTTCATCAAGAGGCTCTTCAGCACTTCTTCGCTTTCTGCCATAAGGGTGGTGTCATCTGCATATCTGAGGTTATTAAAATTTCTTGCAGCAATCTTGATTCTGGCTTGTGCTTCATTCAGTCTGGCATTTTGCATGAGGTACTCTGCTGCTGCTGCTGCTGCTGCTGCTGTTACTTCAGTTGTGTCTGACTCTGTGCAACCTCATAGACAGCAGCCCACCAAGCTCCCCCATCCCTGGGATTCTCCAGGCAAGAACACTGGAGTGGGTTGCCATTTCCTTCTCCAAGAGGTACTCTGCATAGAAGTTAATAAGCAAAGTGACAATATACAGCCTTGACACAGCCTTAACCAAAGAACATATTTATGGCTTCTTAGGGAAATAATAAGAAATTACTATTTTTTGCTGTGCTCCATAATTTTTGAAGAGTAAGCATAACTAATCAATATTCACAAAATTTTTATTTTTTCCCTTCTAAGCGCACAGAGGATGGTATTTCTCAGCTATTTCACAGCTGGTTAGAACATGAGAACAGCTTTAGTCAATAAAATATGATCACAAATGACACATCTCTTCTAAGCAGAGAAGCCCTTGCATCATTCTTTACTCTCTTTCGCTATTTGGAAAAGCCATGGATTCTCATGGGGCAATTAAAATATGATGGAACTTTTGTGATTCTTTGAATCAGAAGTCATCATTAACCCATGTGAATCATGTGAAGAGAAGTGAAGTAGCTCAATCGTGCCCGACTCTTTGCGACCCCATGGACAGCAGCCTGCACCAAGCTCCTCCATCCATGGGATTTTCTAGGCAAGAGTACTGGAGTGGGTTGCTGTTTCCTTCTCCAGGGAATCTTCCCGACCCAGGGATAGAACCCAGGTCTCCCGCATTGTAGACAGACATTTTACCGTCTGAACCCTAAGGCACAGAGATTATTGGGGTGGTGTTAAATGTTAGTATTGCATTATTCAGCCTATATTGTCTAATACTGCAGTACTGTGCTTAGTCACTCAGTAGTGTCTGACTCTGCAACTCCATTGGAATATTGCCTGCCAGGCTCCTGTGTCCATAGGATTCTCCAGGCAAGAAAACTGGAGTGGGTTGCCATGCCCTCCTCAAGGGGACCTTCCCAATCCAGGGATTGAATCCAGGTTTCCCACATTGCATGTGGATTCTATACCGATTGAGCCACCAGGGAATATTGGGGTACTAGAGCAATGAAAGATCTCTTATCCTATTACCTTTGGTGCAAGAGCAGTCGTTCCAAAGCCTGGCCATTTGTGCTGACCATGGAACATGTTCCAAGGTTGATAAGACTAAATCAGACACAGCAGGATCTTAGAAAGATCTTCACCCAATGAGGAAGTATCAGGGAGGTAGAATGAACCATAGAGAAACATCAGAACCAGATAAAATCTAGTTCCAAATACCAGCTTTGATGCTTATTAAGTAAGTGCTAGCTAGCCTATTAAATTTTAAGTATTTCTGAGCCTCAATTTATTTATAAGGCAGAAATAAAACTGCTATTCTTATATGAGTAGTGGGAAAATGTATAATATCATATAACAAATGAATCACCACTCTAGGTTTGATACAGGATACAAGATGCTTGGGGCTGGTGCACTGGGATGACCCAGAGGGATGGTATGGGGAGGGAGGTGGGAGGGGGGTTCAGGATTGGGAACATCTGTACACCCGTGGTGGATTCATGTTGAAGTATGTCAAAACCAATACGATATTGTAAAGTAAAATAAATAAATAAATAAAATAATAAATAATAAATAAATAAAATAATAAAATAAATAAATAAAAGCATTAAAAAGAAGAACACATGTGAAATACTATTAGCATTCAATAAGTGCCTCTTTGCCTGTAAAGAACTCAGTGTTCTCAGAAACTGGAATTAATTAATAAAAATCAGTGATTTACTGAAGAACTCAGTTTCCTCGATTTCTAACCCCAGAATGGTTACTTTTCTCTTTAACCCTCCTCATGTAACTATAGAGTCCTTATGCATAAGAATGTGAACCATTCATTCCTATTTATGTATCATTAGAATCCAGTGCAGTTAATGAAAATGTGCTGAAAAACTGACCATACATGAATATGTAGAAAATGGTGTCCTCATCTCTAATAACCACTGATTTGAGGGTTAACATAACCTATATTCAGCTTACAGGCTTCCCTGGTAGCTCAGACGGTAAAGAATCTGCCTACAAGGCAGGAGACTTGAGTTTGATTTCTGGGTGGAGAAGATTACCTGGAGAAAGAAATGGCAAACCACTCCAGTATTCTTGGCTGGAGAATCCCATAGGCAGAGGAGCCTGGCGGGCTACAGTTCATGAGGTTGCAAAGAGACAGACTGAGCGACTAACCCTTTCACTTTCATATTCACCTTAGTGTTAGATTCTTAATATACTGGGGAAGGGGAGCACTTAAAGTCTCCCTTCTACTTTTATAAAAAAGAAGTAACATATTTAATGCGGCTGACGTGAAGTTACGAACATGTTTTAGACTTAAGTGTTCTCCAAGATGAATACAATATGTCCAAGATGAATGAAATGTCCCCAGGCTCATAAGATAAGAAACCCTTCGCCTGTAATTCATTGGTTCAGATTCTTTCTGATGAGGTCAGTAACAAGTTATTAGCATCTGATAGCTGTTCACTGACCTATGTAAAATGATTCAGAGGTCTTATTTCCATGCATAGAGGACACTGTCTTAGATTAAATGAAAAGCAACATTGACCAGCATCACAGAACATCCTGGTTTCGTAGGATAAACTGAATCCTGAATCAGAAGAAAAGCGTTAGTGCTGCATTTAGAGGAGAGAAACAAGAAGATCAAACATTGTTTTCTGGCCATCAGAGTTAGGTCATCTCAGAGAGATAGGAAGTTGACATTATAGTTCCTAGGGATAAATTGTTCTCCTAATTCCTTAAAAGGTATTCTATTATATATATAATAATAAAACTTTTCAAAATAATTATCCCCAGCTTTGGTAAGTTGATAAGTTGGGGATAACTAAGATATCAATAGACTATGGTACATTTCCACTATGTGATACATTTCCCATTGTCCACACCTTGTGTAACTCCTTCCCACATTAAGCCAGCACTTGGCCACATGATTTGTTTCAGTCCATGTGAAAAGCAACCATTGTTACACAACTTGTTGTTGTTGTTCAATCATTCAGTTGTATCTGATGCTCTGTGACCCCATGGACTGAAGCATGCCAGGCTTCCCTGTCCTTTGCCAACTCTCAGAGTTTGCTCAAACTCATGTCCATTGAGTTGGTGATCCCATCCAACCATCTTGTCCTCTGTCATCCCCTTCTCCTCCCGTCTTCAATCTTTCCCAGTATCAGGATCTTTTCCAATGGGTCAGTTCTTTGCATCAGGTGGCCAAAGTGTCCGAGCTTCAGCTTCAATGTAGTCCTCCCAGTGAATAGTCAGCATTGATTTCCTTTAGGATGGATTGGTTTGATCTCCTTGCAGTCCAAGGGACTCTTAGGAGTCTTCTCCAAGACCAATTTATGCTTTCAAAAGCATAAATCCTTCGGCTTTCTTTATGGTCCAACTCTCACATCCCTAAAAGACTACTGGAAAAATCATAGCTTGGACTATCGGACCTTTGTTGGCAAAGTAATCTCTGCTTTTGATAAATGCTTGTGCATTGGGATTTGCCTTTTTGGAACATAGTTGCCATATAACTAAGTTCTGTTTTGTTGGGGAGGTTATGTGAATGCCCTCCAGCTGATATTCCCAGCTGTGCAAGGAAGGACATTGAGCAGAAACCAACTCTAAGGAAACCTCATATCTGATGACAAATTCACAAATGATTCCATCAAAAAACACATGAGCTGAAATAAACTGTCCCAGCTAGTGTGTGTGCTTAGTCCTGTCCAATTCTGTGACCCTTTGGACTGTAGCTCGCCAGGCTCCTCTGCCCATGGGATTTTCTAGGCAAGAATACTGGAGTGGGTTGCCATTTCCTCCTCCAAGAGATCTTCCTGACCCATGGATCAAACCCACAGCTTCTGTGTCTCCTGCACTGCAGGCAGATTCTTTACCTGCTGAGACACTGGGGAAGCCATACCTAATTAGCCATCCCACAGAATTGTTAACAAATAATTATTGCTGTTTCATCGCTAAGTTGTGTTCAACTGTCTTGTGACCCCCATGGAATACAGCCCACTAGGCTTTTCTGTTCATGGAATTTCCCAGGCAAGAATACTGGAGTAGATCATCCAAAGATCAGATCGAATCTTTACCACTGAGACACCTGGGAAGCCTCGAATAAATAATTAGCTATTGTGTCTTGTTATACAGAAAATACTAACCCCTATAGGAATTAATATTTTGAATTCACTAAAGAAACTTTATACAGTATCTCTTCACAATGATAATTCATTTATTTATTAATTCAAAGAATATTTATTGAGCATCTTGTTGCTGTACTCATGGTGATAACTGTAATGATTGAGCAAGAAAAGTTATACAGACAAAACACCAGGTGAGATACTTTTCCTCATGGAGCTTCCTCAGATGTCCTAAACCAGTGGCCCATGGTGCAAGTCCAGCCTATGAATATGTAATTTTTGGCCCCCAATGTTCTTTTTAAAAATAGTTATTTAAATATTGGAAGCATTATCATTACAGTTGGAAGATAGAGACTCTTTCTCGCACTCAGAAGAAACAGAATCATTGGCTGTGCACTTCCATACAATGCAATTGGCTGAAATAAATAGCAGCTGCCCTTCCCCTCCCAGCATGGCTCGTGAACTCTCCAGATTCACAATTTCCATCATTTTCTGTGTTCTTCATGAGTCTCCAGACTAGGGTTATTTATCTTTGTTATTGTTTATCTCCGTAGAGTCATTTCATTTTGCTTTTTTTTCTTTTTTTGCCTGTGTGGTATCTGTAGGCATCTAAGTCTAAGACTTTCACATATAGGATCTAGTGGAGTTGAAAAACATGGTCATCCAGAAAGATAAAAAATGTAAATATAGAAGTAACATTAGATGCCAAGTTTAACAATGAATAAATTAAGGTAACCAATTCAGCTTTTTCAAAATACTGAGAATACTGAGAATACTTATTCTCAACTTAGCACTGAAGAAATTTAGGACACTCACTGTTTCCATTTTTTCCCCCATCTATTTGTCATGAAATGTTGGGACTGGGTGCTATGATCTGAGTTTTTGAATGTTGAGTTCCAAACTGTGGTGCTGGAGAATACTCTTGAAAGTCCCTTGGCCAGCAAGGAGATCAAAAAAATCAGTCCTAAAGGAAATCAATCCTCAATATTCATTGGCACGACTGATGGCAAAGCTGAAGCTCTGGTATTTTGGCCACCTTATTCAAAGAGTCAACTTATTGGAAAAGACCCTGATGCTGGGAAAGATTGAGGGCAGGAGGAGATGATTGGATGCATCATTGACTCACTGGACATGAGTTTGAGCAAACTCTGGGAGAGGTTGAAGGACAGGGAGGTCTGGCATGCTGCAGTCCATGGGGTCACAGAGAGTAGAATAGGACTGAGCAAGTGAAGATAGCATCCTAAGGATTAGGTGTGTCTGATTACAGAATCATTTTTTGGAAACAATGTCTTTTTATGTCTATAGATAAACTGCATCACAAAATCCTTACGACCTAGGAAAGTTCCTTAGAAAATCGGAGCCTGAACTGTAGGGTGTTCAAACTGGAATCTAGAGAGTGTAGTGAGGTAACATGAAGAGGAGAACAAATATCAAAATCCTTCAGTTCATGAAACTGCGGGAGGAACTCAATTGGAAGATATTTCACACTGACCTTATGATGCTGGTGTGTTCAACCTATAACAGGCCCTTAATCTGAAAATATTTCAAGATTAGAAATTGAACAAAGCAAATGTATAGCTTATTAAAATTAATTCATAGAGTATATAGCTCCTGTTCTGTAAATATAAACTGTGTATCAGTTCAGTTCAGTTCAGTCACTCAGTCGTGTCTGACTCTTTGGGACCCCATGAATTGCAGCACGCCAGGCCTCCCTGTCCATCACCATCTCCCAGAGTTCACCCAGACTCATGTCCATTGAGTCCGTGATGCCATCTGCACTGGTCATAGCAAACACCCTCTTCCAACAACACAAGAGAAGACTCTACACATGGACATCACCAGATGGTCAACACCGAAATCAGATTGATTATATTCTTTGCAGCCAAAGGTGGAGAAGCTCTATACAGTCAACAAAAACAAGACCAAGAGCTGACTGTGGCTCAGATCATGAACTCCGTATTACCAAATTCAGACTCAAATTGAAGAAAGTAGGGAAAACCGCTAGACCATTCAGGTATGACCTAAATCAAATCCCTTATGATTATACAGTGGAAGTGAGAAATCAATTTAAGGGCCTAGATCTGATAGACAGAGTGCCTGATGAACTATGGAATGAGGTTCGTGACATTGTACAGGAGACAGGGATCAAGATCATCCCCATGGAAAAAAACTGTGTATAGCCCTTCAAAATCTGGACTTCCTAGTTGATCAAAAGGCATTTTCAGCTTTCCCTGGGGGCTGGCAATACTCCTGCAATCATGTCACTTCCAGATAATACTTTGGCTTGATCTTCAAACGTTGTGGAAAATAAATTAGAAACAGCAATATTGGAAGGATGGGGGATGAGAAATAATGTCATCATTATCCTATTATTTATATTGTTGCTCAGCACAAAATATCCATTATCAGTGATGCCTTTGACTCTCTGCTTATAACTCTTTAGATTTTATGTAGAAAAAATCTTATTTTAAACAAGTGACTTGTCATCAGTTGGCATTGGGAAAGGTTTGCAGTTTTTGTTTCCTCCTGTTAGGATTTTGTCATTTTTGTGGTGACACATGGAAAACTATGTCTCTTGCCATTTAAATGGGTGCTACTACATGCTAAACTATCTCAGGGACTGGAAAACTTTAGTCTGAGGGCCAAGTTTTGTATGCAAAATATTTTTGGAACAGAGCCACACCTATACACATGTATATTGTCTTTAGCCAACTTTGTGCTACAGATGCTGACTTGAGAAATTGCAACAGAGGCCCTATGGCTCACCCAGTCTAATAGAGTTACTGTCTATTTGGCCCTTTACAAAGTAAGTTAACTGACTTCTGGACCAGAAGTTTGTTTGTTTGTTTGTTTGTTTGTTTCAAGTAAGATGTGGAAAGGGCAGATCATTTATACAAGATCAAAAAAAGATATGAATAAAAGTAAGCAGTCTTATAATCCTCTAAGTGATTTAAACAACTATTAGAACAAGAAAAAGTAATATCAGATCACGTATAATAGAGATAGCTAGTGGGAAGCTTCTATATAGCCCAGGAAGCTCAACTTGTAGCTTGGTGATGATACGGTGGGGTAGGATGGGGCGGGGCTGGGAGGGAGGCTTGAGAGGGAAAGGAGGTAAGTGTACTTATAGCTGATTCATGTTGTTGTACAGCAGAAACCAATGCATTGGAAAGCAATTAGTCTCCAATTAAAATAATAATTATAATAGTAATATCTGACCATCTCATACAATCCATCAATTACAGATGGTGAAACTGTGTCTAGATGATTCATGCCTCTCAGTAGGCACAGCTTTCTGTAGCCCTCTCCCTTAGAATCAAGCTAGTCCTGTGACTACTACTTGAGCAATAGAATGCAGGCTGCAGGTCACTGCGGCCATGTGCGACTGCCAAGGCTACATCCGAGGAAACCTTGCAAACAATTGTGACCCGAGATGATGTATTGTAGAAGAAGCCTGTAAAGTACAGTGGGATCTTGGCCAGCTTCCCAAAAAGTCAGGGAAGTTTTTGCAGTAGAGGTGAGCAAAATTAAATCTTCACAGAAAAGTAGCAGTTTGCCAGACAAACGGATGAAAGATGGTTGCTTTCAGAAAAGAGGATGGTTGTGAATCTTCTAGACAAACAGAAGAAAATTATGGAGGAATGGCAAAGTTTTCTTCTCATGAAGTCCTCTCATTTTCTGTATCTTTTACTCATTAGTCCTGGTTCCACTCATTAAAATCAGTCAGACAAAGTCTACCACACTCTTTTAGAGGGCAAAGAACACTCTCATTCAAATCCATATAAATGTGGGTGCCTGCCAACGTGCGTATATATGCATATATTTGAATGGGATTTGAATTTTCAAGTGTAATTTGAATTTCAAATGACAGATTCTACACTTAGTGAAATACATATGACATTGTGTTGCCTTTGTTTGGTCACTAACTTGTGTCTGACTCTCCTGCGACCCCATGGACTGTAGCCCACCAGGCACTTCTGCCCAAGGGAATTCCCAGGCAAGAATACTGGAATGGGTTGTCATTTCCTCCTTTGGGAGATCTTCCCAACCCAGGGAATGAACCTGTATCTCTCGTGTTGGCACACAGATTCTTTACCACTGAGCCACCATGGAAGCCTACATATGACATTGTAAATAAATATGTATATGTATCTATAAGTATATGCATTTACATATTTGAATTAAATATAAATATGTGTTTATGTATGTGAAATGCATGTGTATGAAAGTGAAAGAAAGTGAAAATTCAATCGCTTAGTCATGTCCTACTCTTTGCGATCCCATGGACTGGAGCCTACCAGGATCCTCCGTCCATGGGATTTTCCAGGTAAGAGTATTGGAGTGGGTTGCCATTTCCTTCTCCAGGAGGTCTTCCTGACCCAGGGATCGAACCCAGGTCTCCCCCATTGTAGGCAGATGCTTCACTACCTGAGCCACCAGAGAAGTCCGCATGTATGGGTATATATGTATATATTTCACCACACAGTGTTTATCATATAAAGACCTTGCTTTAATACATTTCCTGAGTGCTGACTCACATAAATAACCCCTTTTCCAAAGGACAGCACTTTGGCCATTTAAAGGCCATCATCACGTTCTCTCTGAATCTTCTCTTGCCAAAAACAGTTTTATTAACACATAATTCCTCCCACATAAAAAGACTTCAAGTGTTTTCATTTGCTGGGTTTTATCTATTGAGTGCCTACTATCAGTTGGACAATGTGCTAGACTCAAGGGATGCTACACTACACAGACAGACAGAGCCCCTGAATTCAAATCTCTTTGAAATCTTACTTGATTTTCTCTGAATAGTCTCTGGTTTGCCTGTATCCCATTTAAAGTTGTACAACCAAAGGCTGGATCCCAGACCTGGTCTAAATTATTTTGTCTGATTAATTGGTTATCTCATCATTCACAAGATAAATTAGCATCCAGTTTGGGGGATTTGGGCTTTGAGGTTTCTCCTTGCATTCATTACCTATTAATAAACTCACACACATTATGTCCCAGGCCCATACAAACTGAATATGAGGACTATCCTCACATTCCCAGTGACATTAATGAGCACATTTAATTTCTACACTTAATAAAAGAAATTGTCTGAAAGAGATATTTTTATACCATTAATGAGGATTCATTAGCAAGGAGGTTGGATTGTGAAAGGACAATAAGAAATTGCTTTCCGTGACAACTTAACTCTTCTCTGGGAAAGAGAGGATGTAGTTATTATTTAATTGAAGGGCCCTCTATTATATTCTCCTTTTTACTTTATTCATCAAAAGAATGGATATTAATTGCTTGTTCTTGGCAAGAATGGTGTTGAAGAAACTAGGAATATTTAGCCTAGATAAGATGTTAGAAGACATAATGGCTTTTGTTTGTTTTCAAAATCTGATGGATGGTCGTATGGAAAGCCAGCTTTTATGTCACGGTCAAAGGAAAAAAATGGCCAATATATTTAAATGACCAGATGAAATGTCTCAACAAGTTTTAAGAGAAATGAAAGGTCACAGCTACAAAAGAAACAGTCTTGTGCTTCCAAGGGTACAGATGTTTCCAAGTAAATTCAAGTATTGTTTAAATATTATTGAACTAGATGAAGTTTAAGTCTATTTATATCTTAATAGTCTAAGCTCATACCCATTAGATATCTATGTATGTTTACATATGCACATATATTCATATATTTTTTTGTTTAGTCGCTAAATCTTGTTCAACTCTGTGTGATCCCATGGACTGTAGCCCCCCAGGCTCCTCTGTCCAGGGAATGTTTTAGGCAGGAATTCTGGAGCAGATTGCCATTTCCTTCGCCAGAGGTCTTCCCAACTCAGGGATCGAACCCATATCTCATGTCTTCTGCACTGCAGAAGGATTCTTCATCTCTGAGCCACCAGGGAAGCCCCTATTTAGTATAGAGATATATTTACTGAAATTGGAGGAAATATATGAAGAACTATAAAATGAACATGCATACCTTCACATTTGCAATTATGAAAATTAAGATCCTAAAATATCACTTTATAAGAAATTTATTTTTTACCTTTCTTTTACTCTTTCTTGGTCATAAAATAGTAGCACCTACTCTTTTGAAAATATTAGTAAAATGATAACTATTCTTCTTTCCACTCCCAGACAAACTGTCTGGTTGGTGAAACAGGGAAAATAGGATGCCCTGAGACTTTATGGATTCACCTCTGGTTCTGGACCACATGCCAGGATGATAACCAGGACTTCCCTTCCCAATCTCTGGCAGAGACCATGATTAAGTGGAATGTTTCAAATACATTTTGGGTAAGGAATTAGAAAATGTGATTCTGTCCACGAATCAATTCACATTCTCAAAGACAAATATACTAGACATGAAGACAGCATTTTGATTATAATTTTTCTGTGGTGATTTCCCAATGGATTCATCATTTCAATCTCATCAATAGGCAATCGTGACCCTTGAATGCAGGCCATCAGGATGCAAGAAAATGTTTAAAATCGCTCGATGGTTTTATATTTTTCTGAATGGACATAAAACCACAAAGATAAATTCATATACCCTATGGTGTCACTTATTTGTGAAACCTAAAAAAAAAAAAAAAAAAAAAAACTCAGCTGCAGAAAGAGTACAGTATTTGTTGCAAGGGGCTGGGAGTGGGGAGCATGGCAAGAGCTTGGTAAAAGGGTACAAAGTTTCATCTCTAAAATGAATAAGATTTGAGAATCTAATCTGAAACAGGATGATTATAGTTGATAACGTATTGCATAGTTAAAATTTACTGAGAGAGTAAAACCTGTTCTCACCTCTCTGCAAAATAAAATACAAATGTGATGTGGTGGATGTGTTAGTTAACTAGATGAGGGCTTCTTTCACATTGCATGTTCAGTTTTAGTCGTGTCCGACTCTTTGAAACCATATGGACTGTAGCCTGCCAGGCTCCTCTGTCCATGGGATTCTCTAGGCATGAATACTGGAGTGGGTTGCAATGACCTCCTCCAGGGGATCCTCCCAACCTAGGGATTGAACCCTTGTCTTCTGCACTGCAGGTGGATTCTATCTTTAAGCCACCTGGGAAGACTCTTCACATTGTATGAGTCAATGAGTGAGTGAGTGAAGTCACTTAGTCGTGTCCGACTCTTTGCGATCCCATGGACTGTAGCCTACCAGCCTCCTCAGTTCATGGAATTTTCCAGGCAAGAGTACTGAAGTGGGTTGCCATTTCCTCCTCCATGGGGTCTTCCCGACCCAGGGGCTGAAGCCAGGTCTCCCTCATTGCAGGCAGACACTTTACTGTTTGAGCCACAAGGGAAGCCTTCACATTGTATATGTATATCTAATTACAACAGTGTACACTTTAAATATCTTATAATTTTATGTATTAATTATGCCTTAATAAACCTGAATTTAAAAAGAGATGTATAGAAAATATTCCATTTAAATGGTTCTCTGTTTCTACAATCCTTATGTCTGTAACATTTTATAGTATGAAAGATGTAAGTTTAGGGATAAGAAAGGCGTCCCCTCTTCTGCACTGTTCTCAATGGTTTAACCTCTTATTTATCTTTTAATACTATTGGCATCATGCATTAGGCTGGCCATACCCAAGAATGTGTGTGTGTTGGTCATTCAGTTGTGTCTGACTGTTTCCAAGCCCATGGACTGTAGCCTGCCAGGCTCCTCTGTCCATGGGATTTTCCAGGCAAGAATACTGGAGTGAGTTGCCATTCCCTTCTCCAGGGGATCTTCCCAACCCAAGGATGTGGAGC